>NC_047678.1:34635112-34992612 GCF_011762505.2 Arvicanthis niloticus | reverse complement strand
CCCAAATGGGCGTGCACCACCACCCAAGCTGTTGTTTTTTTAATTGTATTATTTATTTGTTTGTTTGTCTGTGGTATTTCTACAAATGGTGACTGAGGTGGTACATATATATCGTGGTATGCTTGTGGAGATCAGAGAACAACTTACAAGACTTAGCTCTCTCCAGCACATGGGTTGGATTCAGGATATAGGCTTGTTAAGAGTTAGCCTTCTTGCTGGGTTAGGATAACCTAAATAAGTTTAGCTTTCAGGTCAGGGATGTGAAGTATGTGAAATTCATGCCCAGTGTCTCTATACTTCAAGCATTTCTGTGATGACCTGTTATTCAGACTGGAATTTGCATTTTCATTTCAGATTTTTGGGCCATTTATATGCCGCAGAAGCCCTCATCTCCCTGGACAGAATATCTGATGCCATTACGCACTTGAACCCAGAGAATGTCACTGATGTCTCCTTAGGGATCTCCTCAAATGAGCAGGACCAAGGTTAATGAGGACACATTTAATCAGAGCTGGTCACTGTTGCCACTTCCATCCTGTGTAATTCAGGATGTGTAGGACCTAAGGGCATGGTTGTGAAGGGAAGGAAGTTTGAAGTCAGCTCTCTGTGTTTATGGCTAGTCTTACTATGTAGTAATTGCTAAGTAAGGCTGGGAACTCCTTGTCACATAGCCTAAATTCTCACTCAGAGGCTGATATGTTAGGACTCTTCCCTTCCCTTCCATTCCCTCTTCCCTTCCTCCTTCCATCCTTCCTTCTCCTTACCTTACCCTTCCTTCCATCCATCTGTCCTTCCTTCTTTCTTCCTCGTACCCCACACTACCCCTCCCCCATCTCTTTTAAAGAGATTGTTTGCCCAGGCTGGCTCAAACTCCTGGGCTCATGCCATCCTATGACCTGGCTGGACCTTTTGAGTGCTAGAATTGCAGATGTTTGTGCCAGCTCACCTGGCTTAAGATTTATTTTGGTTTGGTTCTGACACTTTTTTTTTTCTTTGAACTGATTCCACTGTGCAAGAGGGAATGGAGACATGGTTTTTCAAACAATTTTCAGTCACCGTTAAGTTTCTGACTATGTGAAGCCATGTGGTCCCCTCGTGATGACTCACTCCCATGGGGTGGTGGTGAGGTTGCATCCTGACCCCTTTAACAGAGCCTCCACAAGACCAAACGCAAATACTTGCACTCAGTAAGCTCCTACTTGGTAAGAAACTTAGGTGTTTAGAAGATGTGCTGTTGTCCTGCCCTCAGATTTATTTTCATGTATTTGTAGGATCAGACAAGGGTGAAAATGAAGCAATGGAATCCTGTAAGTAAGAAGTTTTGTAAATCCTTAAGTAGCCTGGCCTGCATCCCAAAGATTTAGACCCTGCATCTCTGTGTCCTTCGTGTATCTGTCAGCCTGAGGATTAGTGCTTGGTTCCAAGTGCTCAGCCTGGAGTGGTGCGCTCCGCCCCTGCACAGCCCCTCCCTTCATCAGTGTCTGCGCTCTCTCCTCAGCTGGCAAGCGTGCCCCTCAGTGCTACCCCAGTTCTGTCAACTCTGCCCGGACTGTGATGCTCTTCAACCTGGGCAGTGCATACTGCCTGAGGAGCGAGTACGACAAGGCCCGGAAATGTCTACATCAGGTGAGAGAACACGGGGAGCGGACAGCCTTCACACACACCAGCCATTAGAGGACCTGGGAGTTTATGGAGTTTGTGATTTTTGGGTTGAGGTTTATGGTCAGTTTATTAAACACTTAAAATATTTTCCAGGTTTAAAATATTCTTGGGAACATGGTGGGACACATTTTTAATCCAAGCATTTGGGAAGCAGAGACAGGCAGATCTCTGAGTTCAAGGCTAGGCTGACCTACAGGACATCAGAGCCACAGTGAGACCCTGCATGCTATCTGGATTGTATTAGCTTTATAGAAACTAGAATCATTTGGGACTCTTTAATTGAAAAAATGTCTCCATGAGATCTGATTATAGCACATTTACTTATTTACTGATTGATGGTAGGTGAGGCCATCCCTGGGCTGGTGTCCTGGGTTCTATAAGAAGGCAGACTGAGCAAGCCATGAGGAGCAAGCCAGTAAGCAGCACTCCTCCATGGCCTCTGCATCAGCCCCTGCCTCCAGGGTTCTTCCCTGTCTGAGTTCCTCCAGATTTTCCTGGATGATGGACTGTAAACTGCAAGTGGAAATAAACCCTTTCCTTCCCAAATTGATTTGGTCATGGTGTTTATCATGGTGCATGCCTTCCATCCCAGCACTCAGGAGGCAGAGGCCAGCCTGGTCTATAGAGCCAGTTCCAGGACAGCCAGAGCTACACAGAGAAACTCGGTCTCAAGAAACAAAACAAAGAAACATCATGAGAGAACCTGCATTCTCACGTCATTAGGGAGACTGACACTGAGACTGATCCGACTTCCAGGAGACATGGCAGCTTCCATACACTGTTGGCTCACACAGGTGACCTTGTGTGTGTACAATCGATGGGCTATATCATGGAAAACAATCATGTGAGAGTTTGATGGTATTTGGTCAGTATTTCAAGTACAAAGTCAAACAATTGCTGCTGACCTCTCCAGGGAAATTTTGAGGGGCTGGGCACATGAGCTATAAACTGCAGAGAGGTGAAATGTCTTGTCAGTGATGGAGCTTGGTATGCACCAACCCTTCTGATGACCTCTGACCTCAGCCCCTGTGGCCAGCAGGGCTTTTGATCTGCAGTTAGTGTGTTGGTCCCGCTCAGGTTCTCATACGGCAGGTGGTCGTGGCTACTGCCATGCAGGAAGAGACAGATGAATTCAGTCCTGTCGGGGTCTCAGGTTTGTTTTTGGTCTCTGTTCTTTGGGTTAATCCAGTAGCAGAGCCATTGTTAATTGGGAGGCCCACCGTGTCTAGGGCAACAGAACAGAGACTTGGAGAGTCAGAAAGGGCTCTGAGCTGAAGCTTCCAAAATCTCCCACCTATGATTCCGAACAATCAGCAGCCAAGTACCAGTAAGTCTCAGAAAGTTGTTACCCTGAATTCTCTTTTTCTAGTAAAGGCTAGAGAGAGAGAGAGACTGTGGTCCATGCAAAGAATTACAGCAAATGACCTGTGTTTAGTAGCCCTAAGAGAAAATAGAATTTAAAGAGTAATACCATGCACATGTGTGTGTGTGCACGTGTGTGTAAATTGGAAGACAACTTAAGGTTATTAACTTAGTTATTTTCTTTACCCCGATCCATCTCAACATCCCTTTCCCCCACCCCAAAGAATAAACATGTGAGTATACACAAAGTGCGGTGGTGCTCCTGCATACATACAGCCACCCCTGCAGGCAGAGGTCGCACATCACTGTCTAGAGCTAGCTGTAGCCACCTGTGATCGGAGACGGAGGTGCCCACCCCACTCCTGGGGTGCATCTTGAGAGTGAGTGCAGTGTCTCCGGGCAGGCGTGGTGGTGCGCTCGGAGGCAGAGGTGGCTCAGCTCTGGGTGAGATGTGCAGCAGCCACACACCTGCCATCCCCTCAGCCTCCCCAGCATTTCACATTCTCTGCCTGTCAGATAGGGGTCTACCTTACAGAGCAGTCATACAAAGGAAACTTCCTCCCAGCCTATGTTCACATGTTCACTTGCTATCTTCCACCTGAGTGAACTTTGCTTGTTTATCATTGGGGAGTCTCCTGTCTTAGCTGGGCATAGTGGCATGCACCAGTAATCCCAGGTAGTCTTACTAAAAATTTAAGGCTAGGCTGGGCTACAGAGAGAGACCTTGCCTCAAGTAAACTGAAGGGGGGGGGGTGAGGGGGAAGAAGTATTTGTACAAAAATATTTTCCTACTTGGATTAAAGGAAGAGGCAAAGCAGTGGGGAAACAGCCCTAAGACTCCAGGGGATAGACACAAGGAATTTACCTGTAATCTAAGCAACCAGACTCCCATTTTTAGTCCAGCATCAGAGGGAACTGCTGGTGAGCTGTGGTGCTGACACAGATTCACTGGCAATTTTTGCTTACATCTGCAGGTTACTCCATTCAGGAAAGCACATAGTGTGTTTGTTCAACTAGAGTCTTCCTTTGTAGCCAAGGCTAACCTCAAACTTGTGTTCTTCCTTTTGCCTCCCTTGTCCTGGGGGTGAAGCCTCTGCCCCACCATGTCTGTCTTCATGCACATGGTATTGTAGCTGCAACTGTTATCTGTCCTGAAGAGGACAGCCAGAACTACAGAGGGACCCTGTCTCAAACAAAAACAAATAATTCAACAAACTAGCTAGGCCTTCTAATACACACCTTTAGTTCCAGCACCCAAGAGGCAAAGGCAGGTGAGACTGTGAGTCTGAGGCCAATCTAGTTTACAGAGTTCCAGAACAGTCACTGCTACCCAAAGAAACTATCTTGATACTCCACACTGCCCCAAAAATTTTTGTCATGAAGAGACAAGAGTAGAGCTAGCTGGTCACGTGAGCGGAGTGTAGCCTCGGCAGTGTGCAGTGCAGCAGAGACAGCTCCGAACAGAGAGCTCCGAGTGTAGCCTCGGCAGTGTGCAGTACAGCAGAGACAGCTCCGAGGAAAGGAGAACTACGGCCTGTGGAGCAGCCCCGAAACCCCTCCTGCTGAGGGATGACTGAGGCAGGATGATTGGAATATTAGGGTCAGCTTGAACAACTTGATGAGCAACCATCTTAAAACAAGAAGCTGAGCACGGTGGCCTTCAGTGGAAGGCAGACACACAGATCTCTGAATTTAAGGACAACCTGATCTACATAGCAAGTTCCAGACATTCCATGGCTATGCAGTAAGAGACCCTTTCAAGAAGAGATGGAAGATAAAAAGTCAAATTGGTGGAGCAGCTGAGGTGGTTCAGCAGTTAGAGTGCATAGAACACCCACCTCTGGTGCTGACAGTCACTGTAACTCCAGCTCCAGGGATCTAAAGGGAGTAATCAGATCTGACCTCTGTGAGGAAAACAGGACCAGGAAGATGAGTTGCTATCAAGCCTGATGGCCTAAGTTCAACTCCCCCAGGACCCATTGGTGAAAGCAGCTTGTACGGTTGTCCTCTGACCTCCACTGTGGACTGGGGCACATGCACTGCCCCACGTACAACAGGATAAACAGGGAAGGAATTAGGCTCTAGAAAGACTGCTCAGCTTCTTTGGTTTGGTTTGGGTTTTTTTTTTTTTTTTGGGGGGGGGGGGGGGGGAGGGGGTCGAGACTTTTGTTTTGAAACAGGGTATCTCTGTAACTCTGGCTATCTCAGAACCCACTCTGTAGTCCAGGCTGGCCTTGAACTGAGACACCCACCTGCCTCTGACCCCTAATCTACTGAGATTAAGGGGGTCTGCCACCACCACCTGGTGATAGCTCAGTTGTTAAGAGCACTTATTCTTAGCCAAGCAGTGGTGGCGCACACCTTTAATCCGAGCACTTGGGAGGCAGAGGCAGGCAGATTTCTGAGTTCGAGGACAGCCAGGGCTACACCGAGAAACCCTGTCTGGGGGAGGGGGGAAGCACTTATTCTTGCAAAGAACTCAGGAGGTTTGGTTCCCAGCATCCACCTGGTGGCTCACAACCATCTATGACTCCAGTTCCCAAGGATCTGATGTTTCTTCTGCCTTGCTCTGTTTGTTGGGCATGGATGTTGTGTACATACATACATACACACATAAAAATAAACTGATCTAAAAAAAAATTTTTTTTAAGCAGATAAAGTAATACAGACCTGTAACTCTGAGCCAGGTAGAGTTCAGGGTTAGAAGTTCAGGGTTATCCTTGGTTGAATACTCTGGGGTTGCTGTCTCAAAAAATAATTAAGGGGTGGGGGAACCAAAAGAAGTGCTGGAACATGGGTGGAGGCTGGGTAACCTACGTTTTCATGCCATACATGAGGAAAATACATATTGAATTTAATAGTAGGTAAGCTTCCAGAAAAGGCTGTGCTAAATGAGGTGGCGTGTTCCTGTACCCTCTACCCAGGGAATGAGGCAGGAGCATCACCCTGTGGTGAAGGCCTGTCATCCCCTTTTGGCCACAAATAGCCAAGCAATAATAGCACAGCTCCAAGCACAGGACACTCAGTGTGAGGCCATCCTAGGCTACAATATGAGACTCTGTAAAAGCAAAGGCAGCTGGGAGACAGCACAGGTGCCAAGGGGTCCTGAAAACAGGGCTCGGAGTCAGCTCGCCAGCTTCTCATGGAGAGTGTCTCTGGGGACTTGGAGTTGTATCTTAAATTGTTGGTTCTCAACTCTCTCTCTCTCTCTCTCTCTCTCTCTCTCTCTCTCTCTCTCTCTCTCTCTCATGGGCAAAGGCGGCATCAATGATCCATCCTAAAGAGGTGCCTCCTGAGGCCATCCTGCTAGCCGTCTACCTTGAGCTGCAGAACGGTGAGTGAGTTGAGTCTCTTCAGGGCGTTGACCTTCAAAGTACTCAAGAGTTTGGGTGTATCTGCCATCTCTCTTCAAATTCCAACTCAGGACAAGGCATGTTGGTTTGTCCCTATAATTAAATAAAGCCTGGTTCTCTTTAATGGACTGTTTTTCTAGGTAACACGCAGCTGGCCTTGCAGATGATCAAGAGGAACCAGCTGCTCCCTTCGGTAAAAGCACACTCTGATGTGAGGAAGAAGACAGTGTTCCAGCCTGTGCACCCCATCCAGCCCATCCAAATGCCGGCTTTCAGCACCGTGCAGAGGAAGTGAGAGCTTGCCTTGGGGGAACTGTTTCCTGAGCCCCAGGGTATGTTCAGGAGCCTTTCAGTTGTCCCACAGGAAAGCCAATAAAGAAAACCCAGTGGCAAAGGTGCTGGTTTGGAAGACAGTTTGAGACTATTGTGCCTCTGGGTTTTATGCCAGAGGCTTACTTAAAATTAAGGACTTATAACCCACTTTCAGTTTTTATTTAATCTCTGCCAGTCTTTAATTGTAAACCATTGTGTTGGTATGTCTGTGTCTAGGCATTAAAACATGTTCTTAACAGAACAGTTTTGTAGTCTGTTTTGGAATAGTTTAACAACAGATTTATTGTCAAAGTTGAAAAAAACCAACAGAAAGAAACATCAACTCTAACCATTTCAGAAGTTGACCTTGGAGTATTGGAGGTGAGGTAAATGCACGCTCACCTTCAGGGTCTTAGTCGGATGCTCTGTTGCTGAGAAGAGGTGCCATGACCAAGGCGACTGAGGAAGGACAGCATTTACCTGGGGCTGGCTTACAGTGCCAGAGGGTTAGTCCATCATCATCGAGTCAGGGAGCTGAGAGCCACATCCTGGTCCATAGGCCAAGAGACTCTGGGCTTGGTCTGGACTTTTGAAACCTCAAAGCGCACTCTCAATTACACACTGCCTCCAACAAGGCCACACCTCCTAATCCTTTCAAATTGTGCCTCTCCCTGTTGAGCAAATGTTCAAATCTATGAGTCTCTGAGGCTGTTCTCATTCAAACACCTCGGGATATAATTGAGTTTAAAGGGAGAAAACTAATACAATAGGAGTCACTTACTGAGAAATTCCTGACAGTGGGGCTGGACAGATGGCTCAGTGGTGAAGACCACTTGCTGGCCTTGTAAGGAGCCAGAGTTCTGTCCCCTCCACCCAGGTGATCACAGCTGCCCATAGCTCCTAGCCCCAGGAGTGTCTGACAGCACCTGCACAGATGAAGTGCACATAAGCTCAGTGAACGCTCATATGTGTGGAAGAGTTTTCATCAAGCAACACGGCTGCTCTGGCAAGGGATCACGCCCAAAGACCTTCTGAATCTATGTGATCCAGCCAGAATACAGACATATCCATAGTACACAACTTTAATCCCTAACAGTGAAGGTGGGGCTAGTTTACAGAAGGAAGCAGCCATGTTTGAAAGTGATGTCTAAATGAGGGGCTGACAAAGTGATGAATCTGAGAAAGATTTAACTGAATGAGTCAGAGGACACATCCAACTCTCACAAGAAGGTAAGGAATTCAAGGCCAGCCTGGGCTGCATAAGAGTCTGAGGCTGAGAGGCCAAACCTAATCCATCTTTGGACCGGCTTCCTTCTTAAAAAGAAAAAGTGGGGTGGGGGAAGCCTGAAGAACCCACAGCTGAACCCAAGCTGCACCCAAGTTCCAAGAAGGACACACGGCTTGTCTTTGGCCAGACTTAATCCCTAGCTACTTCATAGCGACAGTCTGATTAGTCTGTTTCAGATGTGCTTTCAGACCATTTTTTGACCGTATACGGTATTGCTTCAGAGCACCCACGTGTCACCTTACAATAGACATTCTTTTAGATGCTTGCCAGGATGGACACCCCCTCATTCACTCCCATTTCCTATAAAAACCTTGTCCCGATGAGAGTTCAGGGCTGCTTCACCAAACTATCCTGATTTGGCAGTGAGTAAGCCCAAACTCAAGCTTGTAATAAAGAGACCCTAATGTGATTACATAGGAGTCGGCTCCTGGTTGGTCCTTTGGAATCACGAACGAGGCACAACAAGGCCAGCCTGGGCTACCTAGGGTTCCATCTCTTTAAAAAGAGCAGATGAGCCCGGGCAGTGGTGGCGCAGGCCTTTAATCCTGGCGCTTGGGAGGCAGAGGCAGGTGGATTTCTGAGTTCGAGGCCAGCTTGATCTACAGAGTGAGTTCCAGGACAGCCAGGGCTACACAGAGAAACCCTGTCTTGGAAACAAACAAACAAACAAAAAAAGCAGATGAAATAGTTCAGTGGGAAAAAGAAGATGGTCCGAGATTATTCCTGAGGTCCTACAGACTGAATCCATTCACTCTCTGCTGCCTGTGTGCCCTGAACAGTTGAATTCACACTATTCCCCCTCCTTTGCACAAATCTCTCTGAACCCTTGTTCTTAGAAGCCAATAGGAAAAGCTACTGAAAATGGCATGGACCCCATGTCAGTCTTTGGCCCTTGATTCTTTCCCTGGGACAGGCTTTACATGGAACCAGAATCTTGGCTTTGCGCCTGAGCTTTGCTGAGTGGCAGGGATGCTGTGGTTCATGGAAAGAAAGGACCTGTGTTGGTCGACTCCACACAAACCAGTCACCTGGGAATGTCACTTGAGGAAATGGCCTCCCCAAACTGTCCTGTAGATAAGTCTGTGGGTCATTGTTTTGATTGATGATGGGTGTGGAATGGCTCAGCCCATTGTGGGCTTTACCACACCTCTGAGCTAGTATAAAAATGGTATCCCAAATTAAACCTGGGAGCAAGCCCAAAGCCATGTTTCTCCATGGTTGCTGCCTCTGCTCCTGCTTGAGTTCCTACCCCGATATGATATATATTATATATATTCATTAAAAAGGGAGTGGGACAGTGGTGGCACATACCTTTAATCCCAGAGCTCAGGAGGGAGAGGCAAGTGGATCTTTGAGTTTGAGGCCAGCTTGGTCTCAAACAGAATGAGTTCCAGGACATCCAGGACTACACATAGAAACCCTATCTCAAAAACAAAGTAGGGGGCATCCCATGTAGCCTAGGCTGATGTAACAACAAAACAACTAAAACTTCATTTACTTAGCTATTTTGCGGCAGTTGTCTTAGTCACTGTTCTGTTGCTGTGAAGAGACACCACGACCACAGCAACTCTTATGAGGGAAACATTTAATTGGGGCTGACTTTCAGTTTCTAAGGTTCAGTCCATTATCCAGGGAACATCACGGCAGGAAGGCGGGAGTGTGGCTGGAGAAGTGGCTGAGAGCTACCTCCTGATCCAGGTACAGAGAGAAACACTGGCTCCACCCTCAATGACGCACTTCCGACAGCAAGGCCACATCTCCCAATCCCTTTCAAGTAGTGCCGCCCCCTGACGATCAAGCCTTCAAATGCACACGTCTACAGCAGTCATTCTTGTTCAAACCACCACAGTGATGGAGATTGAACCTAGCACCCAAGACCATCATCAATAAGTTTTTCTTTGGTGTTTTTTGTTTTGTTTTTTGAGGTGCATGGGTTAGAAATCAGGTACACCCCAAGCCTACCTTCAGCAACTCAGAGGCCTTAGCAGCTAAGCTGTGTTATCAGCAGACCCTTTAAAAGGTTCTAGCTATCATTCTGGCTCTCTTGGTGTCTCTGTCTCTCTCTCTCTCTCTCTCTCTCTCTCTCTCTCTCTCTCTCTCTCTCTTTTTAAGATTTTATTTATTTATGTATTAGTTCACTGTAGCTGTCTTCAGACATACCAGAAGAGGGCATCAGATCCCATTACAGGTGGTTGTGAGTCACCATGTGGTTGCTGGGAATTGAACTCATGACCTCTTAACCACTCAGTCCTCTTAACCACTGAGCCATCTCTCCAGTCCCTCTGTCTCTCTTTCATGTCCCCTCTCCAAGACTGCCTTTCACTCTTGCCCTTAATCTGTTGCATAAGATATGTTGCATGGTATGATCTTTCTGGTATACCTTGCCTGTAATCTGCCAAAGTACTCACTCCCACAGCATAAATCTTAACAGTAGTGGTGTTTGTTTTTGAAACAGGTTCTTTCTACGTCCTTGAACTTGCTATGTAGACCCTCAAACTCACAGATCCACTTGTCTTTGCCTCCCAGCACACTAGAAAGCAGAGAATGGCAGATCTCTTAGTTCAAGGCCAGCTTGGGCTACAGAGTGAGTTCCAAGACTACACAGTGTAACCAGGGCTAGACAGAGAAACCCTGTCTCAACCAAACAAAACACAAAAATTTGAGTGACATTGAAATATAGAAGACTGAAGCCATTCTGGTTTGTATAGCAAATTCCAGGCCAGTCGGGGGTTCATAATGAGACCTGTCTCAAAGGGGCGGGGGGGGGGGGGGATACGAGGCAGGGATGGGGGCAGCTGAGTTGGAAGTATGGCATGGTTACATACAGTGCATTTCATGCAGGTGACCGGGGCTCTATTCCCAGAACCCACATGGTGGCTCAAAACCATCTATAGCTCCAATTCAATGGATCTGATGCCCCTCTTCTGGCCTTAGTGGGCACATAACATGCTGGCAAAAAACACTCATGATGTAAAATAAAATAGCATGCTATTTTTCTTTCTGGGTTTAGCAGTGTTACAGGGGGCTTGAAATGGGGCAGGAGGGGGGGTGACCTATAACAGCCCCAAGGTTCCAGGGCCCTCAGTATTTGTGCCCCTCGGGCCCTTGTGGAGTGAAGATTGAGCAGTGGCACAGGATAGGTGCCTTGGTTATTAGTCAGACTGGATCCTAGAAGCCAACTGGTCCGGCCTAAAGTAAACACACCCTGACACAAAGCCTCGAGAGGGGCGCAGAGGCTCGGCCGGGTGCGAGTGGACTGCCACGGGAGGAGGCAGTGCCGTTCATTAGCCTCCTCATTTGGGGCAAAGCGAATCCGTGTGGTGACACACAATTGTCTTGGAGGATTTAGGGGGATTTGCCCGAGTGTCCCGGTGGGCCCCTAGCCTCCTCCTAATCCCGTCCACATTTCAGACTACTTAGGAACGCATTAAATGTCAAAGCCGGCGTTTAGGGAAATATCTACATTTCGTATGCATCGCCCGGGTCAAAAGAAAAGCCGAAAAGAACCTTCCAGCATTTGGCCCGAGAGGCTCTCTGTGTGGTCCCCAGTGTGAATGGGGAGGGCCGGGCTCCCCTCCTAGGAATGCAGTCCTTTCTCTTGGAGAAAATGCTAATGCTTTGTTCCTGCCTTGGCTTCCCCAGGCGCAGGGGCGCCCCGCGCGATTGTCACCACCACATTAGCATGTGAGCAACCCCTGTCCCCACCCCCACCCGCACCCCCCAGCGCGGCCCTGATTGGGGCCTTCTGGGACTCCGGCCATGGCCAGCTGCCAACATCTTGCCACTGTCCACGTCTCCGCTGAAACCTCAGGAAGCTAACAGAGGCAGCCTGCAGGTGGGGAGTTTTCTCTCCATACATGTTGACCCTTTAATATACGAGGGAAAAAAAAACAAACTTTATTGTGGCTTTCCTACCAAGGAAATCATTGGAACATCTGTGATCCAGCTGCGATCTGTGTCCTTATGACCAGGGTATCCTGCAGACGATGTGACGCTTCCTACGACTTCCAAGCTGTTTACAACGGGGACAACCGGGAAGGGGACACAGTGCAAAGGGGTTACAGCCCTCCCGCGGGATCCTCTTGGGAAGCAGCAGAGAGGCAGAGGCTCGGGACGCAGGCAGCAACCCTCGTGAACCCCGGGATGCCGAGCGCCACCTAGCGACAGCGCAGAACAGACGCGTGTGTTCTGTCCAGCCATCCAGCCCACCATATTCTCCGTTTTCTTCACTGATAACTAAGCTTGCTTTAGTCATTCCTTCTCACTTTATTCACTTCTTCTTCTATTTATTTTGTTTTACTTATTTGACTAATTATTTAACTAGTTTGTTTTATATAGCTTTATTTCACTCACGTCACTTCCGTGGTTAATGACCTTTAGCTGAATACATGTGTGAGCCATTTCTTCTTCGATTTTTTGTTTTTTCATTGTTTAGATTTTAATTTTTGCCATAATACATTACTTAATGTATTTCATCTGCTTCGATTACTTGACTTATCTTTGCTCTGTAGGTGAAGGTATAAGACCTTTCTTTCGACTCTTCTGGGTCGTTTCTGCCTGAGTTTTTGAAGAATGGTTAAAAAAGAAAAAAATACACTGGGAGTTGGTGGCGCACGCCTTTAATCCCAGCACTTGGGAGGCAGAGGCAGGCGGATTTCTGAGTTCCAGGCCAGCCTGGTCTACAGAGTGAGTTCCAGGACAGCCAGGGCTACACAGAGAAACCCTGTCTCAAAAAACAAAACAAAACAAAACAAACAAGAACACTGGCTGGCTGCTCTTCCAGAGGTCCTGGGTTCAATTCTCGGTTCCCACGTACTGGCTCACAGCCATCTGTAATTCCAGTTCCAGGAGATCCGACACCTTCTTCTGGTTTCCCGGGCACTGCAAGTGGTGCACCACAGACATACATGCAAGCAAAACAACCATACACAAAATATAAATAAAATAAAAATCAAAGGAGACCAGGAAGATGTGGCTGGTTACCCGTGCCTTTAATCCCAGCACTCAGGAGGCAGAGGCAGGCAGGCAGATTTTTAGAAGAGCAGTCAGTGCTCTCTTAACCACTCAGCCGTCTCAGCCCTCCATGCCCTCTTCTGACTGCCACTTGCCTTTATGTAATTTGCAGATACACATGCAGGCAAAACATGCACACCCATAAAATAAATTTAAAAGAGAGTAAACAAACAAACAAACCCTGTCTATTTGGGAGAGTGTTTTCTATCGGTATTTGGTCTCCGTCTTCCGTAGGTTGTCCATGATCCCGTGGGTGGTCCCACACCCAGACAAATATGTACAGCATTAATTGGGCTCAACGGGAATTTTTTTTAAGATCTATTTATTTTATTTATATGAGTACACTGTAGCTGTCTTCAGACACACCAGAAAGAGGACATCAAATTCCATTACAGATGGTCATGAGCCACCATGTGGTTCCTGAGAATTGAACTCAGGACCTCTGGAAAGAGCAGCCAGTGCTCTTACCCGCTGAGTCATCTCTTCAGCCCAAGGAGGCTTTTTGTCGTTATTACTATTATTATATTCATTGGTGTTTTCACTGAATGTCAATCTGGGGGGGGGGGGTCAGATCCCCTAGAATTAGAGTTACAAACAGTTGTGATCTCCCATGTGGGTGTTAGGAGTTGAACCTGGGTCCTTAGGAAGAATGGCCAGTGCTCATATCTGCTGAGCCATCTTCCCAGCCCTTAACTTAGGCTTCTCTGTGCTTTGCTGGATTTGAAAATTGAATGCCGAGGCAGATAGCAGGAAGACAAGAAGACGGGTATGTTTCATCCAAACTCTATATAGATCAGGCCAGCCTAGAACTCACAGATACCCACTTGCCTCTGCCTCCTGAGTGCTGGGTTTAAAGGCAAGTGCCACCACCGCCCTAAATAAAGGGTAAACTGACTTCATGAAAGCATCCTTCATCTGTTGGTTTCCTTTGAGACAGAACATCGATCACTCCGTAGCCCTCGCTGCCCTGGAACTCATGGTAATCTTTCCCAGCCTCCCAAGGCACATTTTATCTGTTGGATTCCAATTCTAGCTCTAAAGCTCGCCACTGGGGGGCAGAGGTGAGCTGACAAAAAAAAATAACCAGAACAAAACAAACGCACCAAATCCCAACTCCCTCTCTTCCTAGCTGTGTGCGCCTCCCGTGCTCCTTGGCCTCTCTAAAGCTGTTTCCACTATAAAATGAAGGATGCGCTCCCTTCCAGGGCAAGACAGAGATACTTAGCTATGGTGCCAAGGAAAGTGGGAAGAGGCCTATGGCAGCCCCTGCCTGGCGGGAGGAGAGACCCCTTCCTATCTTTTTATAAAAACAGTGTATAAAATCAGATGGCCCATGCCTCTAATCCCTCTGTGCTTGGCCTGTCGGGCCCTCCCAGTTACAGGCTGTGTAGGATGATGCAGGACACATATTTGATCCTTTACTCTGTGATTCAGTCACTATAGCAACCAGGTGTGTTGCCTTAAGTGTGTAATCCCAGCACTGGGGAGGTTGTGGCAGAATTTCCATGGGTTTAAGGCCAGCCTGGGCTATGTAAAAAGACCTTGTCTCAAAATCAAACAAACAAACATAGGGGGAGTCTGGGAAATGGTTCAGTGGGGGTAAAAGCGTTTTCCATATAAGTCTGGGGAACTGAGTGTGACCCCCTGCAAGCCATAAAACAAAGATGGTTTCTTTCTATGTTGCTTAGGCAGATGCAAATTCAGGACCCTCCTTCAGCTTTCCCTGGGTTCAAAGTTAAATTTGTTCATGTAGTTTACTTAAGGTTTAAACATAAGTACATTTTTGTTTATTTATTTTTATTACGTGTGTGCGTGTGTGTGTGCATGTTTGTGCATGCGTGTGTGTGTGTGTGTGTGTGTGTGTGTGTGTGTGCTCGTGTGATCAGAAGATGGCTTGTAAAGAGTTGGTTCTCTCCTTCCATTGTGTGAGTTTCAAGGACCAAACTAGTCCAAGAACACATTTAAAAAGATGATGTTTGTGTGCACACATGCGGGTACACACCACAGAGGGCAGTTTAGTGGAATCTGCTTTCTTCTTCCACCTTTGTGGATGCCAGGGATAGACCTCAGGCCGCCTCCCTTACACGGTGAGCAACTCCTTCCACTGAGCCATCTTGCCACCTCCCCAAGAACATTTTTAATGAGTATTAAAGTTCATTTTTTTTTTTTTTTGGTTAAAGATTTATTTATTTTATGTATGTGAGTACACTGTTGCTCTCTTCAGACACACACTAGAAGAGGGCATCAGATCCCATTACAGATGGTTGTGAGCCACCATGTGGTTGCTGCGAACTGAACTCAGAACCTCTGGAAGAGCAGTCAGTGCTCTTAACTGCTGAGCCATCTCTCCAGCCCTAAAGTTCGTTTATTTTATTTAATTAATTAATTTATTTATTTAGGTTTTTTGGAGACAGGGTTTCTCTTCGTAGCCCTGGCTATCCTGGAACTCACTCTGTAGACCAGGCTGGCCTCGAACTCCCTAAAGTTCATTTTTAAAAAGATTTATTTATTATGTATACAGTGTTCTACCTGCATGTATACCCACAGGCCAGAAGAGGGCACAAGATCTCATTATAGATGGTTATGAGCCACCGTGTGGTTGCTTGGAACTGAACTCAGGACTTCTGGAAGAGTAGCCAGTGCTCTTAACCTTTGAGCCATCTCTCCAGCTCCTAAAGTCCACGGTTTTTTGGTTTGTTTGTTTGTTTGTTTGTTTGTTTTACATCCCATAGGGGTACATCCCTTTAATCTCAGCAACCAGGAGGCAGAGGCACATGGGTCTCTGTGAGTTCAAGGCCAGCCTGGTCTACAAATCAAGTTTCAGGATAGCCAGAGATACACAGAGAAATCAGCCTCAAAAAAAAAAAAAAAAAAAAAAAAGGAAAAAAGAAAAGAAAGAGAAAGAGAGAAAGAAAGAAAGAAAGAAAGAAAGAAAGAAAGAAAGAAAGAAAGAGTACTGTGTTTACTTGTGGTCACACAATGGAGAGAGACAAAGGGACAGCACCTGTGGGAACATATGTTTGCCACAGATGAGTGGAACCTGGAAGACAGGCAGGACTGGGTTCTCTCCCAACTTGTGGGTCCCAGGTATTCAACATGGGGTCATAGTGCTTGGTGTTAAGTGCTCTTTATCCACTGAGCCATCTCCTCAGACCAAGTGAAGTTTAAAGTTGGCAGGGCCAGAGCAGAGAGGTGGCTCAGTGGTGAGGAGTAATTACCGCTTCTCCTCCAGGTGACTCAAGTTTAGTTCCCGGCACCCACATCAGTCAGCTCACGACCTCCCGGTACCCTAGCTCCAGGGGGATCCCACACCCTCTTCTGGATTCCTTGGGCATCTGCACTCACATGTGCATATACCTACACACAGATACAATAATATGCCACATTAAAAACAAGACCAATCGATTACAGCTTTTTTTTAAAGGTTTATTTATTTATTTTATGTATTTGAGTGCTCTATCGGCACACACACCTGCAGGTCAGAAGAGGGCATCAGATCCCATTATAGATGGTTATGAGCCACGGTGCAGTTTCTGAGAATTGAACTCAGGACCTCTGGAGGAACAGCCAGTGTTCTTAACCCCTGAGCCATCTCTCCAGCCTTCAAGGAATCATTTACAAAGCAGGAACAAAGGAAAGAAAGTGGACCCAAGGATGTGACGTGTTGTGTGCCTCAGTGAAGTCATCATAGGTCCACTGAGTCAGGGTAGATAGAGCCAGTCTGACAGCTAACACATAGGGTTTCCTCTCTTAGGCAAGAAGATGGAAGGGGCAGGGTAGTGGTGGCGCACTCCTTTAATCCCAGCACTAGGGACGCAGAGGCAGGCAGATTTCTGAGTTCGAGGCCAGCCTGATCTACAGAGTGAGTTCCAGGACAGCCAGAGCTACACAGAGAAACCCTGTCTCAAAAAAACAACAAAAAAGAAGGAGGAGGAGGAGGAAGAGGAGGAGGAAGAAGGGACTCTTCACTACGATGCAAACTGGGGGTGTTAAGTAGCATAACCCTTAGGATTCCACTCTGTTTGAACAGTAACCCTAATTAGGTGCACCCGCGAGGGTCCACCTGCCAGACCACGAAGGCAATCCCACTGAATTAAGATTCAATCAATCGAACTTTAAGGGCAAGAGAAAGTATTTGTAAAAAAAAAAAAAAAAAAAAAAAAAAAATCATTAAACAGCACATAAAAGACTTTGAGGGGCTGGCAGGGATGGGAGAACACAGCCTGGCTTTTGTTAAGGTACTTCAGGCCCAATGAGTTAACTTTTTTCAGGAATTTTAACAAGATAGTGGTCAAAGTGAAATTTGTTCGCGTGGTTTATTTAAGGTTTTACAAGGCCCTGCAAAGAGTCCGTCCCCTGAGTCTGGAAGCACAGAGCTGCTGACAGAAGTGAGATGCAGTGAGAAAGGGGAATTTTCGAACATGTGGGCTAGGAACATGTTGGCTGCGACAAAGAAACCCAAATGGAGACCTCGCGGGATCCCAAAAGAAGGGATCCTGGGTCTGTCTTGGATCCAGGGAGCCTGAAGACTGCACTTGCGATCCTGGGAAGGAAAACCAAACCCAGACAGATTATTGGGACAACCGATGAAATGTGAACGGGCTGTGGATTAGATAGCAGACTTGTATCAACATGGGATTTCCTGATTTTGATAACAGCACATTGGTTGTATAAGATAATGTTCACCGTCTTAGGAAACGCACCCGGAAGTGGTCGGGGTGAGAGGGCCACGAGCAGAAGCAGAGAGTTGATTCGTAACTGGCAGAGCCTGGGTGGCCAGGTGCCCGTGGGTTAGTAACATTATTATGAGTTTTGTGGCTGGGGTCTGTGTGCGTGAGCTAAGAGTCTTTCTATGTAATTCAACGCAGCCAGGAACTGATGGATCCTCAGGCCTCCCAAGGGCTGAGATTGCAGGTTTCTGGAGTTTTCTTTGCAGGGTAGACATGGTTGAAGCTAGAGCCACGTGCAAGCTAAGTATTGAGCTGTATCTTCAGCTTTCATTTTTTTATTATACATGCTTGTATGTGTATTTTTGTGTGAATGTGTGCGGGTGTACTTTCACAAATGTGTGTGTGTGTGTGTGTGTATGTGTGTGTGTTCGAGCACTCGCGTAAGCCAAAACAGGTTGATATCATCATCATCATCATCAATTACGTAATCTTGGCAGTGCTGGGGCTCAAACTCGGCACCTCCCACTGAGCTGTATCTTCAGGCTCAAACCTTCCTTCATTTTTTTTTTTTTTTTTAAAGATTTATTTATTTATTTTATGTGAAGAAGGCATTGAATCCAGTTACAGATGGTTGTGAGCCACCATGTGGTTGCTGGGAATTGAACTCATGACCTCTGGAAGAGCAGCCAGTGCTCTTAACCACCGAGCCATCTCTCCAGCCCTTCCTTCATTTTTTTTCAATTTTGTCTTTTAGGTTAACTTCTTTTATGTTGCTTTTGCCTGCTTGTAGTGCCTGTGGAAGCCAAAAGAGGGCGTCAGAACTTCTGGAACTGGATTGGCCAACACTTTTATTTTCTGAGACAAGGTTTCTCACTAGACTAAAATTCATCAATGTGGCTGGACTTGTTGGCCAGCAAGCCCTAGGAAATCCCTCTGTCTCTGCCTCCCCCTCATGAGGATTAAAGACACATTTCCGTGCCCAGCATTTATTTTATTTTATTATTTTATTTTGAGACAGGGTCTCACTGTGTAGCCCTAACTGGCTTACTATGTAGTCCAGGCTGGCTTAAAAGTCATATAAATTTCACCTGCATCTGGCTTCCCAAGTGCTTGAATTAAAGGTGCACCAGGACAGACAGCGTGCTCTCCTTTTAAAAGGATGGTTGGAGTCTGGTGGTGGTAGTGCATGCTTTTAATCCCAGAAACGCTCAGGAGGCAGACACAGGTGGAATTTCTATGAGTTCTAGGCCAGCCTGGTTCACACAGTGAGTTCCAGGACAAATTGCCTTTAATCCCAGACACACTCAGGAGGCAGATGCAGGCAGATCTCTGATTGAAGCTAGCCAGATCTACAGAGTAAGTTCCAGGACAGTTAAGGCTACTGAGAGAAATCCTAGATACAAAACAAAAGACAAAAAAAAAAAAAAAAAAAAAAAAAAAAAGTTGAGGGGCTGGAGAGATGGCCCAGCAGTTAAGAGCACTAACTGCTCTTCAAGAGGTCCTGAGTTCAATTCCCAGCCACATGGTGGCTCACAACCATCTGTAATGGGGTCTGATGCCCTCTTCTATTGTGTCTGGACAAGCTACAGTGTACTCAAATACATGAAATAAATAAATAAATAAATCTTTAAAAAAAAATGTTTAAAACTAATTAAGTTTATTTTTTATATACATTTTTTTAAACCTCTGGAAGAGTAGTCAGTGCTCATAACCAGGGAGCTATCTCTCTAGCCCCCAAGTTTATTTTTGTAATTTATTACTTTATTATTTTTTATGTGTTTGAGTGCTATGCAGGCATGCAGGCATGCATTTATATGTGTATACCGTGTGCATGCCTGTTGCCTTCAGAGGCCAGAGGAGAGCGTTGAATCTACTGACAGTGGATTACAGTGTTGAGCCTCCACATGGGTGCTAGGAACCAAGCCTGTGTTCTCTTGGAAGAGCTGGCACTCTTTATTTCTGGGTCTAATCTCTGGTTCCTACTTATTTACTTATTTAGTTATCTATTTATGTTAAGGTTGCCGGAATCCCAGCACTCTAAAGGCGGGTAGATCTCTATGAGTTTGAGACCAGCCTGGTTTACATAGTGAGCTGCCAAAAAAAAAAAAAAAAATTAAGGTAAGTTCTCAGGCTGGCTTTGAATTCAAAGAAATCTGTCTGCTTCTGCTTCCAGGGAATGCTGGGGTTAAAGGAGTGGGCCACCTCCCTGGCTTGCTCTATCTTTCTAAAATTATTTTTACCTTATTTATTTATTTATTTAGTGTGAATAGGTGTGTGCACCTGCATTGTTGTGTACCTATGGATGTGTGGGAGCTACTTGCAGTAAGACGGAGGGGGGGGTCTCTCTTTCCCTCTAGGTAGTTCTCAGCATCAAATGCAGGTTTGAGAGACAGTCTCACTGTATAGTTCTGGCTGAGCTTTTCTCTGTAGCCCAGGCTGGCCAGGCTCACATTGAATTCATAGCAATTATCTTCCGGCTAAGTGACTAGAGATCCCAGGTGTGTGCTGCCAGGCCTAGCCTCAGTGGCTGAGATCTGAGGAAGGATAGGCCACAGGATTGGGAAACTACAGACAGAGACAAGTCCCAAATACCGCCAGGCTAGGCCTGTGCAGACAACCTGGAGCCTCAGAGTCTGGCCCAGGTATGGTTACGAAAGGAGCTCATTATCAACTGCCTGAAGGCTGCAGGCCCAGTCCCAGGGTCCCCTAGGATGGACATCTCTGGAAAGGAATGTTAGAGAAAATGTACCTGGTATAGTTAGTGAGGCAAACTGTAAAGTTTCCCAGTAAGGGCAGAACCTGATAGCAACCTTACCCTACTACCAAGCCTGTACACAGAGGAGCCAAACTCAGCATGTGGGAGAGATTTCTTGAAACGATTTATTACTTTTATATGTATGAACATTTCACCTGGGCTCACAACCATCTGTAATGGGATCTGATGCCCTCTTCTGGCATGTCTGAAGACAGCTATAGTGTACTTGTCATGTATATAAAATAAATAAAATCTTAAAAAAAAAAAAAAGAAGAAGAAGAAGAACATTTCACCTGCATGTATACATGTGTTACCACCTGTGTGCCTAGCACCCTAGGAGGTCAGAAGTCAGCCTCAGATGATCCTTTGGGACTGGAGTTATATAAGGTTGTTAGCCACCTTTTAAGTGCTGGGATTTGAACCCAGATCCTCTCGAAGAGCCACCAGTGCTCTTATCCACTGAGCCATCTCTCCAGCCCTACTAATGTTATTCTTGTGTGTACCTGTGTGTGGACGTATGCACACAGAAGCCGTACTCTCAAACGCTAGATCCCTAGAGCTGGACTTCCAGTTCACTTTTTTGGTTTTTGTTTGTTTGTTTATTTGCTTGTTTTGAGACAGGGTTTCTCTGTATAGCCCTAGCTATCCTGGAACTCACTCTGTAGACCAGGCTGGCCTTGAACTTAGAGATCTGCCTGCCTCTGCCTCCTACAAGCTGGGATCAACTATGTTCAGCTCAGGGACTTACTTCTTAACCTCTAAGTCATCTCTCAAGGCCTAATTTGGTCTTCAAAAAGGAAAGAAATCTGCCATTTATGACAACATGGAAACGCCTGGAGGACACCAGGCTGAGTGAAGGAAGCTAAGCACAGAAAGATGAACAGTACATAGTCTCATGTCTAAAATCCGAAAGCCATGCACTGGCATGCATCTGTAATTCCACTTATTCAAGAGGCTGAGGCGGGAGAACCAGAAATTTGAGGTCAGCTTGGGCTATAGAGGCAACATAATGAAAATTGATTCATAAAAGAAAATTGTGGGGCTGGAGAGATGGCTCAGCAGTTAAGAGCACTGGCTGCTCTTCTAGAAGACCCAGGTTTGATTCCCAGCATCACATGGCTGCCCATAACTACAACTCCAGTCTCAGGGAATCAATTGCAGGCAGATCGCTATGAGATTGAGGGCATTCTGAGCTATGTAGTGAGTTCTACATAGGAAGGAAAAAAGATAGTTGGAGTGGTTACACCTTTAATCCCTTTACTTGGGAGATAGAGGCATGTGGATCTCTGAATCTAAGGCCAGCCTGGTCTAAAGGGAGGAAGAAAGAGAGGGACGGAGGGAGGGACGGAGGAAGGAAGTAAGTAAGTTGTATAGTTAGTTAAGTCTGGTAGTAGTCAAGTTTGCCTAGCACACAGGAAATCCTGAGTTTGATCTCCAGCAATACATAAACTAGACCATAGTGGTGCAAGCATTTGGAAGACTGAGGTAGGAGGATCAGAAGTTCAAAGCCATCCTCAGCTACACACTCAGTTTAGAGACACTTGTCTCCAAAACAAGCAAATAGCCCTCCTCCCTCAAACAACAACAACAAAACAACACAAAAACCTGTCAAACAAAACTTTACCACTGCATGAATTAACCTCAAAGAAATTATTAGTTTTTCAAGGTCAGGGGCTGAGGATATCTCAGGAGCAGAGAACTTTGGCCAATCCAAGGGAGACAAAGGGTTCATCCCCAGGATGGGAAACCTTAGGTGCCTGCCGGTTAGGCAGAGGGCTTAAGGAAAGCTGAGGGTGGGGTGGGGCTCTATTATTCTAAGGATTGATTTCTACATAACAAATGACTTTAAAATTTAGTAACACAGAACAATGAGGAAACTGGGTTTGGTGGTCCAGACCTGTGATCCTTGCTCCTCCGGAGAGGCACAGTCAGGGGGATTGTCACAAAATTCAGGTCTGCAAGGAGTAAATAATGAGATCCTGACAAACAAAAAGGGTTGGCAAGTTGGCTCAGTGTCTAAGGAAGCTTGCTGCTCAGCCGAAAGATCTATAGTCACTCCCCAGGACCTATATGGTAAATGGAGAGAGCCAACACTCACTGCCTGTCCCCTGTGCTCTTATGTGTATGCACACATGCGCATACACATATACATATAAACATACATGCAAAATAAATAAATAAAAATTTAATAAATTTAGGGCTGCAGAGGCAGCTCAGTGGTTAAGAGCACTTTTGCAGGTCTGGTGAGATGGCTCAGCAGTTAAGAGCACTGACTGCTCTTCTGGAGGTCCTGAGTTCAAATCCCAGCAACCACATGGCCACTTACAACCATTTGTAATGAGATCTGATGCCCTCTTCTGGCATGTCCAAAGACAGCTAGTATATTTACATATAATAAATAAATAAACCTTTGGGCTGGAGCAAGCGGGGCTGGATGGAGAGGGAGAAGGGAAGGGGGGAAAAAAAGACCACTCTTACAAAGGATGCAAGTTCAATTCTCAGGACTCACTTGGTAGTTCATAATCATTTGTAACTGAAAAAACTCAAAGGGGGATTCTCACTCAAGTCTCAGGACAGCGCCCACCCAAAAACTCACAAGAGACCAGCTTGCTGCAAACACATGAGGCAGTTTAATATCAGAGCTCTGGGCTAGCCCATATCTCCATATCTCACATAGGAGATAGAGGGACTGACATGGAGGCTCAAAGGATTAGGACTTTTATAGGCAAGGGGTGGGGGAAGTGGGAGATTTTTTCGTGGGTACACATGATTGGTTGTTTTACATCAGCAGACTGTACCGGTCGATGGGGCAGAGGGCAGTTCCTGCAGGTGGAAGCTTATCTAAGTTAGCATAACTTCAGTTCCAGGAGATATAATGCCATCTTCTGGTCATGGGCATCAGGCATACTTATGTAGGCAAATATTGGTCCATTGTTTTAAAATTACATTTATCTGTCTACCTATCTAAGGAGCCATCTGGAGTGCCATGCCAAGTGCCAATGGATTTGTGTTACTTCTAAAATTTACTATGATAGTCACTATAGTTGGGAAAAAGTTCAAAGACACTTGCAGGGTGTTATAATTCTAACAACTCTCTGGGTGTTTTAGCTTTGCACACTGAGATTATGAATTTAAAGAATGCTGCTCCACTAAGCTTTGATCCTCTAGATACTGCTGATAAAATTATCCATGGCCTGAGGTTAGTATTTCTGTCTTGGTCAAGCTTCAAGAATGGTGTATATATAGCTTGATCATGCTAACCCTTTTTGTCCTGGGAATACTTTTATTCCTGCCTATCGTGTTAAAGCTTGTCTCTAACAACATCAACATGTTGGTTGCCAAAGTACATGGCTTGAAACTGAAAATGGACCCCCAGGTAGAGTTATTAATTTAACAGGCTGGCAAGTTAAGGACGGGTAAGATTCTGTACAGAGCCTTACCAACCTAAGACAAAAGTGCATTGCTTTTGATAACACATATTCCATGATGGGTAAGGAAGGCATTCTTATCAGAATGACCTGAGACAGGCTCAGTCTTGTATATAAAATAAAAAAGGGGGAGAGGCAGAGAGCTTATGGGGCAGCTTGGCAGGAATTTGACATTGGCTAAGGACAAGGAAATAGGCTTCAGGCAGGAATCTGAAATTAGGCCATGTCAAGGAAGTAAGTTCAGGCAGGAATCTAATTTTAGGCCGAAACAGGAAGTAATTTCAGGCAGGAATCTAAATCTTAGGCTAGAACAAAGAAGTAGGCTTCAGGCATGAATATGACTTTGGACTAGGACAAGGAAGTAGGCTCAGATATTTTGGTCATCCTGATAAGCCCTTAGAAATAGTGATCACAGGACTCTGTTTATTGTTGTGGGTGTTCTTTGACTATCTGGGTTTATTGTCTTGCTTGTTCCTTGACTATTTGCATTTATTGTATTGCTAGTTCCTCAACCTAGAACTGACCTTAATACTTCATGTAATTAAAATGGTATAAAAGTAAATCGGGAAAAAATAAACCTGCCTCAGTCTCAGAATTGGCTGGGGTCATGCTACAATGTTGTCTAAGTGTCTTTTTTCTTTTTAATCCTCACTCCTGGGCTGGAGAACCTGTTGACTGACTGGTCTGGCCTGGTCTGTCTGTCTGCCTATCTATCTATCTATCTATCTATCTATCTATCTATCTATCTACCATCTATTTATTGTGTGTGAACATATGAGTACATGTATGCCACAGTGTTTGTGGCGGTCAGATAACAACTTATAGGAATCAGTTCTTTCCTCCCACCTTGTGGGACCTTAAACTCATGCTGTCAGGTTTCCTTGCAAGCCTCTTTACCTGCTGAGCCATCTAGGTGGCCCTCCATCATTTCATTACAGCTCACAGTTTTGTGGACTAAGACTTCAGACTGACTCCACTGGGCTTTGATCAGCTTGGAGAGGCTTCTTTGGAGACGACTTCACTCATATACCTGTCTGGACAGCCAGGAAGCTGAGTATCAGTAAATCTTCTCTGTTCCATGTAACCTCTGGGGCTCTTGGTGGTTTGTCTCCAGGTTTAGGCTGAGAAAGCCATGCTTCACCTCTTCTTTCAAAGCATCGCCAGTTGGATTCTAGGGGAGGGGCTTAGGGACCAGACTAGAGACAGACTGGATCGAGAAGGCTGGGTAGGGACTGACAGACCAAGCAATTTGGGGTCCATTATCTACTTAAAGGGGATCCCTGAGTGAAGGGACCAGGAGAAAGACTGAAGGACGATATTTAACAGAAAGCAGGAAAAAATGCACATAGCTTTCCTGCCATTCATTCAGATGGCATTTAGAATTGTTTTCGATGGTGTTTATTGTGTGTGTGGTGGGCTGTGTGGAAATTTATACTGCAGCATGCACAGGGAGGTCATAACACAATTCATAGTAGGTTCTATCCTTCTGTATGAGTCCTGGGGTTCAAATCCAGGTTGTTACACTTGGCAGCAAGCTGAGCCATCTAGCTGGGTGCCCCCAAATGATTATTTTTAAAAGTTTATTTACTGTCTGGTGGTGGTGCATGCATTTAATCCCAGCACTCTGGAGGCAGAGAAGGTGGATTTCTGAGTTCGAGGCCAGCCTGGTCTACAGAGTGAGTTCCTGGATGGCCAGGGCTACACAGAGAAACATTGTCTCAAATAAACAAAAAACAAACAACAAAGTGTATTTACTGAGGGATGGAGTGATGGCACAGCAGTTATGAACACTGCTGTTCTTCTAGGGGACCCAGGTTCAGTTCCCAGCACCCACAGAGTTGCTCACAATCATTTATAACTGTAGTTCTGGAGGATCCAATGCCTTCTTCTGCCCTGCACAGACACTGCACACACATGGTTCATGGGCACACAGAAGAACACCCATACATATAAAAAGACTTACAAAACATCTATTTACTGAGCTTATATGTGTCTGGAACTATGGGAAGCTCTGTACACTCAGAAGCTTATTTAATTCTGATTGGCTATTTAAATTATTACCCTTCTGTGGACAGAAAATTGGATGTACACAGATTAAGGAATTTCTTCCAAAGTCACAGAGCAATGGAACCCAAACTGGACCCAAAACGAGAGTTCTAGATCATTACTGAGACAGAGTCTCGCGTAGCACAGGCTAGCCTTGCCCTCACTGTGTAGCCAAGGATGACCTTGAATTTCTGATTGTTCTGGCTCCTCCTCTTCCTCTCCTTCCTCCTCCTCCTCCTTTTTCTCCTCCAGAGAACTGGAACTTACAGTCCCATAGTCAGCCTTTCCCTTCTTTCCTTTCTGGTCATTCTGAGCAGTTGTGCTTAGGAAACCCATGTAACTACTGCAGTCAGGAGCCACTTCTCCTCAAGTCCCAGTGCCTGCTCATGTGGGTCTGGCTGCTCCAGGACCCAAAGGACTGTTAGCATTTTTTTCCCATTGTGCTATTTTTCTTCTTTATCTTTTTTTTTTTTTTTTAAAGAATTTATTTATTTCTATTCTGTGTCCACTAGTGTTTCACCTGCACGCATGTCTGTATGAGGGTATCAGATGCCCTGGAAATGGATTGCAGACAGTTGTGAACTGCCATGAGGTTGCTGGGAACTGAGCCTAAATCCTGTGGAAGAAGAGTCAGTGTTCTTAACCCAGAGCCATCTCTGCAGCTCCCCATCTTTCTTTTCCTTTCTTTTCTCTTCCTTCCATCCTTCCTTTCTTTGATGGTGGTGGACTGGCCCCTGGAGTCTTTCTGACACTTATCTTCTTCCCCCTTTCTAGCACCTCCCCCATCTGCCCTCCCCTCCCCCATCTGCCCTCCCCTCCCCCATCTAGTTTGCTCATTTTGTTTTAGACTTCCTAGGATTTTTTTGAGACAGGGTTTCTCTGTGTTGCCCTGGCTGTCCTGGAACTCACTCTGTAGACCAGGCTGGCCTCAAATTCAGAGATCTGCCTGCCTCTGCCTCCTGAGTGCTGGGATTAAAGGTGTGTACTACTCTGTTTTAAAGTAACAAACCAGAAGCCTAGGAATTAGACTAGCCACTGGGTTGCTTGCTTTGAATGCAGGGAAACTTTGATTCTTAGCACACACTAAAGCTAGCTAATTTTGGCCAGGTGGCAGGGCTGGCTTGTGCTCTCACTCTTGCACCTCCCCCCACCCCCAGTAGCCCAGGTCCCCCTGGAACCTGCTCTGTAGATCAGGACAACCTCAGACTCACAGGTTTGTTTACCTCTGCCTGGCAAAAAAAAATTTTTTTTTTTCCTTTTTTAGAAAACAAGTAACAAAACCTCAAAACTACAACAACAAAATTAAGGTCAGTCATAGAAAGGAAAAGAAACAAACTGAAAAGTACTTAAACTATTGTTACAGGCATGTCTGCATGGTGGAAAAGTACAGGTGCCCGCAGATTCATCACTACTTTTTTTTTTAAATAATTTATTTTTATTTTAGTACACTGGTGTTCTGCCTGCATGTATGTCTGTAAGGGTGTCAGATACCCTAGAACTGGAGTTACAGACAGTTGTGAGCTGCCATGTGGGTGCTGGGAATTGAACCCAGGTCCTCTGGAAGAACAGCCAATGCTCTTAAACACTGAGTCATCACCCCAGCCTCACTACTTTTTGAATATTAACTTGTTTTTGAGCCAGGTTCTCACTATGTAGCCATGATTGTTTTGGAATTCAGTAGGTAGACCAGGCTGGCCTTGAAGTCACAGAATTCTGCCTGCCTCTACTTTCTGAGTGCTCAACTAAAGTTGTGTGAAACTATTCCTAGACAATTTTTTTATTTCCAGGATGTATGCATCTGAGGGTCTTGTCTGCATGTATGTATGTGTATTGTGTGTGCCTGGTCTCAAGAGAGGGAGTGGGTGGGATCCCTGGAGCTGGAGACACTGAGGGTTGTGAGAAGCCCTATGGGTGCTGGGAACCGAGCTTGGGTCTTTTGGAAGCTCTGCATAGCAAGATAGCAAGTACTTTCAACAGCTGAGTCCCTTTTCAGTTTCTCTCTCTCTCTCTCTCTCTCTGAAACAGGGTTTCTCTGTGTAGCCCTGGCTGTCCTGGAAATCACTTTGTAGACAAGTGAGTAGACTTGAACTCAGAAACCTGCCTGCCTCTGCCTCCCAAGTGCTGGGACTAAATGCATGCGCCACCACTGCCCGGCTCAGTTCCTATCTCTTAAGATTACAACAGAAGAATCCTGTATTGCCAACAGGTATGGTGACCACTCTCTCAAGACACTTGGGAGGCTGAGGCAGGGTGATATTGAGGTCAATATGGAGAAAAAATAAGATACCACAAGAATGTGCTTTCAGTGTATACCTCTCTCTTGTCACACCCACATACACCCACACACACAGTTTTCTTCTCTTTTCTGAGACAGTGTTTTTCTTTGTAGCCATGGCTTCCTGGAACTCACTTTGTAGACCATGCTGGCCTTGAACTCAGAGATCCATCTTTTTCAAAGTATTGGGATTAAATGGGTATGCTACCACTGCATGGCCACCCTACAGAGACAGGGTACCACTATGCAGCCCAGGCTGTACTAAGCCATTCAGGTGTGTTAACTTAGCCTCTCAAATGCTACCATTTCAGGCTGTGCCACCATACTATGCTTTAGCCCCTAATTTTATAGCTTTGTCTTTTGAGATATGATCTCAATTTATAGCCAAGGCTGGCCAGGAACTGACAGCAATGCTCCTGCCTTAAACTCTGTAAACTGAGATTACAAGCACTGAGATACCATGTCCGGCTTATGCCCCTTGTTTTTATTAATACAACTTTTAGGTGCTATAGAGACGGTTGAGCAGTTAAGAGAGCTTACTGCTCAGGTGGTAGTGGTGCAGGCCTTTAGTCCCAGCACTTGGGAGACAGAGGCAGGAGGATTTCTGGGTTCCAGGCCAGCCTGGTCTACAGAGTGAGTTCCAGGACAGCCAGGGCTATACTGAAAAAACAAAACAAAACAAACAAAAAGCGAGAGAGAGAGAGAGAGAGAGAGAGAGAGAGAGAGAGAGAGAGAGAGCGCGCGAGAGCGCGCGCGAGCGCTAGCTTACTGCTTGTCTTACTTAGGGTTTTACTGCTGTGAACAGACACGATGAACAAGGCAGCTCTTATAAGGACAACATTTAACTGGGGTTGGCTTGCAGGTTTAGAGGTTCAGTCCATTATCATCAAGGCAGGAACATGGCAGCATCCAGGCAGGCATGGTGCCGGAGGAGCTGAGAGTTCTATGTCTGAAGGCTGATAGCAGAACACTGACTTCCAGGCAGCTAGGATGAGGGTCTTAAAGGCCATGCCCATAGTGACGTACCTACTCCAACAAGGCCACACCTCCTAATAGTGCCACTCCCTGACCCAAGCATATACAAACCATCACACCACTCCACCTGAAGACTGGAGCTCAGTACTCAGCACCCATATCAGCAGCTTGGAAGATTCCTGTAACTCCAATTTCAAGGCATCTTAACACTCTCTTCTGTTTTTGGTGGATACCTGTACATACACCTGTACAACATAATAAATCTTTAAATAAATTTGCATTACACTTTACATTTATTTATGTGTGTGATGTACTCTCGCTGCCACAGAAGATAATTTGCTTCTCTCCTTCCACCATATGGGTCTCAGGGATGGAACTAAAATCTCAGACTTAGTAGCACATGCCTTTCCTTTGCAGAACGATCTTCTGTGCCCAAATGGTTGTTAAAAATTTTTTTTTGAAGCCTCCCCAACAATTTTATTATAAACAGAAACAAGAGTTCCTTCTGGTCCTCATTTTTACATTTTAAAGTCTCCCATCTTTGTTTAGGGGAGCTCTGGTCAGTTTTGGAGGACCCATAGCTTTTTCACTTCTATATCCCAGGGGCAGAAGATAACAGATGTCCGATGTTGTTTGAAAAGTGAAGCTCTGAAAAGCAGAGGGTTTCTGGTCTTTCTTCCCATGATGCTTCAGGTCACTTGTGGGCCAGGGGAGCCTTCATCCCTTTGGTATCCGAGCCCTGAGGGATCTGCTTTTTCAGTAGTCTATCCAGTTGAATTGATTCATGTTTCCAGAATAATCTTTTCTGTTGCCATTTTGTTTTTTTCTATGAATTAAAACGGCAGTATCTAGAAATTGTATCCTGTCCTTATTAAAAAAAAAGTGTATTTTTACAATTATGTGTATCTATGTGTGTGTTGGGGGTGAGGGTGTGTGCAGATGAATCCAGGTGCCCAAGGGCAGAGGCACCCAAAGTGGGGTTCTGGGAATTGAACTTTCCTCTTGACAGACTGCAGAGCTACCTCTCCAGTTCTTTCATCACTTTCTTGAGAGGTCTCATGTAGCCCAGGAATTGAACATCTGAGGGACCAGTGTCCATCTTTTTCCTAATAGAGTATAATCTGCAGAGTGAAATTTTATACACAGCTTGATGACATTTGTTTATGTATTTTACACACGCGTTAATTTGACAGAGGGTCTCACTCTGTAGTCCACCCTTAGTCTCTAGCCTGCTGAATTATAATGGGTACACCACCACACCCATCTTAAATAGCATTTTAAAAAAAATTCGGAGAGTAACCTTTCCAAGTCATTCTTCTGAGAGCCTTAAAGTTCCAGCCTCAGAACCGCCTGGGGCACCACCCAGATGGCCGCGGGGCCGTCAGTGGGTCGCCTTCTCTTAACAGCTGCCTGGGCTCCCATTAAAACTGAGAGCAACCGGCCCCTTGGACGATCAGAATTCAGATTCGTTTAGTTCCATGCATCCAATTTCACAAGTGTGCGATGCTTCGAGGTCGGTCTCAGCTTTGTAGAGTCCCAGAGAAATGTAAAAAGGAAAGGGAAGAGAAAAAAGGGGGGTGGAGGTAGTGTTGGGAGGGGGGAACCCTAGCTCTCCGGGGCAGTGACCATCAGCCTCCAAGAGGCAAGGTTTCAGAATAAAGTCTCTTTTTTCTTTCTTTTCTTTTTCTTTCTTTCTTTCTTTTTTTTTTTTTAAATAAACGGAAGAGTCGCTCTGCGTTCCTCGCCCAGGAGGTTCCAAAGGTCGTCACACTGAGGCCTGGGGGGCGATCGTCTCCCCCGCGGCCGGAGCGGGGGAGGAGGGTGGTGGGAGGAGGGGAGGCGCACACAAAAGCGGGCCGGGCCAAGAGGGCTAATGTTTCCTGTTTGCCTGGAACCCCCTCCCCGGCCTCCCCTCCCCCACCTCTGCCAGCACTCGGGCGGAAGTGAGTTTGCTCCTTTGGAGATTAAAAGGATTCCGAATTCCGATCAGTCCCAATAACCCGCGTTCCGAGAGGCGGCAAAGCGGAGAAAGAAGGGGGACACGCGCACGCACACAGCCCCTCGTTCGGGGGAGTTGTGCAAAATAAAGCCCAAAGCAACCCAGGAGACCAGGGCATCGGGAGAGCCTGAGCCCGGTAGGCGCATCGCAGCCGGGGCCACCCGCATCCCCGCTCGGCGACTCGTTCGTAGGAGGATGACGCAGGCGGGAGCCGCGGGCGGCGTTGGCCACGCGGCACCCGAAGTGGCCGCGCGGGTCCCTCGCGTACTCCTCTGATTCCACCAAGCCCGGGCGGGAGACTCGGTTCCCGAGGCTCCGGGATTGAAGGGGGGACCCAAGCGAGGGTGAAATGGCCCGATGACAAAGGAAATGTGATCCCCTTCGCTGCCCAGGTTTCGGAGAGGACGGCCGTGAGGAGGAGGGGCGCGCGGCGCGCGCGGAACGCGGATAGCATTGCACGACGGCCCCGCGCGGAGCGGGCGGCGGGTACATCCAATATCTTCCCGCCGATGAATAATTCAGGGCGGCCCGCGGGGACCTGCGGCCCCGCGCCGCGGAGCGCCTGAGGCCGGAGAAGGGTCGGAGCGCGCGCTAGAGAGAGCTAGGAGGCCGGGGGACACACGGGCGCCGGGCCGCGTGGGGCGCGCGTGCGTGTGAGCGCATCGAGACCGCGGCCCGGCCCGACTGCGCACAGACGCGGACTGTGTGGGGCGCGCGTGCGTACTTGGGCACGCGTGCTTCCGCGGGCCGGGGGCCCCCGCACGAGGTGCAGCTGCGCGCCCGAGCCGACCGCGCCGCGGGGGAGTTTGCGCCTCGGCCGCCACGCAGGAGCTCCTGCCGCCGCGTCATGCGGCGGGGCGGCCGGCGGCGCGCGCGGGGACTCGGACTGCTGCGACTCCGGGACGTTTTCCCCTCCCTCCAGGAGACTCAATCCATTTAGCCGGAGGGCAAAAAGGAAAAAAAAAAAAAAAAAGGTAACACAAGCAAGACTCGTCGGGACCAAATTGTTTTGCGCCGCGGGGACCGGATTCCACGGCGGACTTTGAGACTTGTGCGGGCGCTCGCTTGCTGCGGAGTAACAGTGCAATCCCGCCCAGCCGAGGTGGCCCAGGGGTCGCCTCCACCGCGTCCTGGATGCGCTCTGCTGAGTGAGCCGCGCGCCCTCCTCCTCGCCGCACGCCCTCTGCCCTCCGGCCCGCCTGCAAATGGCTTCGTTCCCTGAGACCGACTTCCAGATCTGCCTGCTGTGCAAGGAGATGTGCGGTTCGCCCGCGCCTCTCTCCTCCAGCTCGTCCGCCTCGTCGTCGTCCTCGCAGACGTCCACGTCGTCGGCGGGCGGTGGCGGCCCGGGCGCGGCGGCACGGCGCCTGCACGTCCTGCCTTGCCTGCACGCCTTCTGCCGGCCGTGCCTCGAGGCGCACCGGTTACCGGCTCCCGGCGGCGCCGGCCCTGCCGAGGCGCTGAAGCTGCGCTGCCCCGTGTGTGACCAGAAGGTGGTCTTGGCCGAGGCGGCGGGCATGGACGCGCTGCCGTCGTCCGCCTTTCTGCTCAGCAACCTGCTGGACGCCGTGGTGGCCACGGCCGACGAGCCGCCGCCCAAGAACGGGCGCGCGGGCGGCGGCCCCGGGGGCGCGGGCGGCCACAGCAACCACCGGCACCACGCGCACCACCCGGCCCAGCGCGCCGCCGCTCCAGCGCCGCAGCCGCCGCCCGGCCCGGCCGCCTCCCCCGGGTCGCTGCTGCTGCGGCGGCCGCACGGTTGCAGCTCCTGCGACGAGGGCAACGCCGCCTCGTCGCGCTGCCTCGACTGCCAGGAACACCTGTGCGACAACTGTGTCCGCGCGCACCAGCGCGTACGCCTCACCAAGGACCATTACATCGAGCGCGGCCCGCCGGGGCCTGCGGCCGCCTCCGCGGCACAGCAGCTGGGGCTCGGGCCGCCCTTTGCAGGCGCGCCCTTCTCCATCCTCTCGGTGTTCCCGGAGCGCCTCGGCTTCTGCCAGCATCACGACGACGAGGTGAGTGCGCGTGGGGCGCGGGCGAGAGGAAAGAGACTTTTTTTTTTTTTTTTTTTTGTGGATTTGTATCATCGCCACCCCCCCCCCCCCTTAAGTTTCTCGGAGAACCAGGACTTGAAGACTGTTTCCTTCTCTGCATGTCCGAAGAGTCTCAAAACACGAGATTTCCTCGTTTCTTGTTTCATTTTGTTTCCTTTTAGTGGTGAGGTTCGAACCCAGGGCTTATGCTACTCAAGTCTACCCCGGATTTCCCGGCCTCCCTCTTTATTTATTTTTATTATTTTTTTTATTTATTTGTACACGAGTGTGTAGGTCAAGAGATAATTTTCAGGAGTCGCCTCCACCCAGTGGAACCTGGGGACCCAAGCCAGGTCTTGCAGGTTTTACGGCAAATGCCTCTTAACCAATAAGTCATCTCTCCAGCCAAACTTCACTTATTAATGTTTTTTTTTTTTTCTCTCTCCTGCGTGATAAAATGTTGCAGTGGGTTTTTTCTTGTTAGGCACGAGTTGTGAGGAGATAAAGTATGTTTGGGGAGTCGTGGACTTCTTTTGTGTGGGCCCGCCAGAGGCCGCCCAACGTGCTGAGAGGGCTCTGGGGTGGGGAAGGGATAGTTGCAGTGCGGGGTGGCTTCCCACGTGCGTGCTTGGCCGGAGGACTTGATTTTCGTTTGTCAGTTGCACAGGTTGGCATTTACCGGGTTGTCTGCAAGGAGGTTGGTAAGGGGCCTTGACTCTGACATTTTACTAACTAAGGAACCCCGTAATAAGTCCTTATTTTTGCTTCTGCAGTTGTTTTACACACTATGTAAAGCATGTTCTGGTCGGTGAGTACCCACGTGCAGTGACCATGTGGCCTCCTGGGGGCCCTTGAGAAAGATAGCCAGATTGGGTCCACCGCAGTTGGGTTTCTGGCGCTGTTCCCAAGCCGGCCCCATCTCCTATCCCGCGGGGACCCGGTAGCCACCCCGCATCGTCATCCCCAGGCACTCTACTTGCCTTGGAAAAACGCGGAGCCTCCTGCAGCTCGAAATGGGGGGTATGAGTATCTGAGGGCGGCAGTGCAGCCCTCGGACGTGATTACCTCTTTGGGCATTATTTTTATTTTGGTATTGGACCACCTTCGGTTCCCGCGATCCCCACTGGAAGCTGAGGGAAGAGGCTAGGCGGGACCACCCTTAGTCTTGATGGGTTAGGTAACCTTGCCTCGTTCTGCCCTGTAAATCTGAGACCCTGTGCGATTTGCCGTGGTATTCCTGTCGTTGAGAGGACAGCGGGGCGGGGGGTGGGGACGCACGACAAACAATCCCGCGTGGCCGAGCGTGGCATTGCCGGCACCGCCGCAGCGGGGTCCACATTCTAACGCGTTATTTGGGGAGGAGGGTGGAGTTATCCTCTATCGGCCTTAAATTGACTGATGTTGGAAAAAAAATTAATTTTAATGCTAAGAGTGTAAGCTTTTTTAAAAAGGTTTCTTTCGAAGTGAAGTCAGTGACTCACTTCTGTTTTCAGACCAGGGTTGACTCCCGCTTTCTCGTATTTGTGGTTGGATGTTTCTAGTATGTTCTTTCATTACTTATAGAAAATCCCCTGAGCAGGAAGATGGAGCCAGTTCACTTGATCCTAATCGTAGGATCAAATTCGAGGACCAGGCAGGGAAGAGCCCCTTGAAACCGGGATTGTTGCCCTCCACTGGGGGAGAGGAAGGGTTGAAGTGTCATCTTTTTTTTTTGTTTGTTCCTTTTTAGTCAAAGGTGTGTCAAAAAATCGGCTGTAGGTGTTTGGTAAGGCTGATTTGAGAAGGACTAACTCCCTGCCTATTTATTTTGAGATAGGGTCTTGTCTCTAGCCTAGGATGGCTTGGAACTATGTAGCCCAGGTTGGTTGGTCTCTGATGCAGTCAGTCGTCTCTTCCCCCAACTTCCCAAATGCTGAGATTACAGATATGAGCCACCATGACTGACTTTACCTCAAAACAACACAAAACATTTTGGAGTAAGCAGATAGAATGAGTCTCTTGGTGGCGTCTTTGTGTGAGTGCTTTCCTCTCATCCTCCCATCACCTGCTTTCTGGCTCAGTTTTCTTCTGATTTCCTGTCATAAATACATACCTACGTTGGGGGTCTGAGACCATGTCAGCTCTGTGGTTTTACTTCACAGCTTCACAGAGGTGGTCCCCTGCCCACACCTTTGAAGCCCCCCTCATCCCTACAGAAGCCACCTTGAGGGAAAGCTGGGCTTTTTCCTCCTCAGGGGATGGAGGCTCCTTTCCCACCGTTTCTCTGCAGATGATACAGTTTCATTATTTGCCATGTCTGGTTTATTCACTGTAAATTATCGGAGCATTTGAACCACGTGGGAGAGGTGCTTTCAAACCTGGGACTGGCCCCAGATGTCTTTAAAGTCCCTTTCCCCATGTGCGGTCAGGAAATGTTAAGATTGGGGGTCTGTTGAAGGGAACCTCAGGTTTGCTGAGTGAATTTTCTCAGCTTTTCATTGAAGCAAGAAGCTTGGAAATTGTTAAGACTCTTGAAGGTGACAGAAAGGTACTTGGGATAAAAAGAACCACAGGCCTCCTTTTCTCTCTGATGGAGCAGATCTTTTTGCCCTGACTGGGAAAGAGTACCTGAGTCGCCTGTGTGTGTGTGTGTGTGTGATTGATAGGTGGGGGCTGTCTTCACTTTTGGGGGCTGTGATAGATGGACTCCTGTCTTAACTGTGTTACACAGAGCGACTCCTTGAGTTCCACTGTGCCATCCTGTGTTTAAAATATGTGTCCGTGTTAAGTTAATCCTCTCAACAGGATGAAATGATTTGGGGTATCCTTTTGGAGGACTGATGGTGATGTGGCTGGAGTCCCTTGCTTGTCACCCAACTTCTCAGAGAAAAATGCAGTTTCCCTGGGGAGATGACCTATCTTAGGTATCCCCCAAAACCTCCAATTTGGAAACTGAGGCAAGATATCTGAATATTCAGTTGGTTTAAGTAAAAATTACAAGGACTTTAAAACCTAGAGGAAGCCCGACAATTGGGTTATACCTGCAATTCCAGGATGAGGCAGGAGTATGGCTATGACTCTGAGGCAAGCCTGGTCTACAAAGTGAGATCTTATTTCAAAAAACTAAAAAATAAATAAACAAATAAATAAAAAATAAAAAGTAGACATTTAGGTTTCAGTCAAAGGGAGACATGCTTGCTTGGGCTTTTGTCTAGTTTTGTGCCTGGAGAACCAGTTAGTCCTGAGAGTCACTGTGTCTACTCAAGAAGAGGGAGAAGAAAGTTTTCTGATCCTAGGGACAGGTCCCCATGACCACATGTGAAAAGCTCAAAGCTTCTGAGATTTTTCTGAGGGGTGTCACTGAGCTGGCTGCTACCACAGCCTACTGGGGACTCTGATCCCCCCTCTTCCCAGTGGCTACCTAGGATATGAGCCCTTTGCAACTTAGGAAGCCATATTGGGAAGGCAGGCAGTGTGCATTGAGTGTCCCAGGGCTTGCTTCAAATTGCAGGACTCTTGGGGACGTGAAGGACAGGTAGGTGATGCTTTAAGTATGACATTGCCTCTGGCTGTAGGGGAGGCCTCCCTGGGATTTGGCAGAAAAGGATTTTGAAACTTTTGGATGGAGGGTAGGATGAAGGTCCTGATGAGAGGGGTTCATTCAGCCTGAAGCTGGGTTCTGGAAAGATCTAGAATTCAAAACTGACTTATCTCAGAATATGGAGTCCTGCTGGGACTCACTTTCTCCCAGAATCCTGATCTGGCTCCAGGGTTCCCATCATTGTGAACAAGGTAATTGGCTGCCTAAAATACTACTTGGTAAAGTTAGTTGTCTGAGTTTCTGTCTCTGATCCTACAGTGAGCATCGTCAGCCTGTATTCTGTATTGCTGTTGGTTTGTTGTTGTTTTGTGTTCTTGGGATTGCAGCTGCTTTTGACATGCAGGGACTCAGTGTCTATATGTCTCTTAACATTGTGTATTTTTGTGTGAATTACAAAATCTATGCAAGATGGTTTTAAAACCATAGGATTTTGTTTCTCATACATGAAGATCAGAGTAGTTGTTTCGCAATACTCCCCCATTTAATCAGGATCTTCCTCCATATACCACACTGGCCTTCCCTCTCCCCGATTCTCTGCCTCTGCAGGCCAAAGGATGCTGGATTACAGGAACACCATCCAGCTAGACCAAAAAAATATGCTTTCCTACCCTTTCCTCATCCTACTGTTTCTGGAGATCATATTTATGGTAAACTTTGAATTTCTACCCCCCCCCCCCAAAAAAAAAACCCCCAGGATTTAAATAGGAATCTCATTGATGGGAGAGAGGTGGAGGTCCCAGGTCACACACAGTGCTCGTATCTCATCTGTGGGCCACAGAACTAAACTTTGAGTTCCTCACATGTGATTACAGAGGCTGGTGCCTGTTGTTCACCAAGTAAATACTTTCCATGAATGTAAAAACATGGCGGACACTTGCTGACTGTTACACTTTGTCGGTTGTTACCTGGGATAGTCATTGAACTGCATAGAGCAGGCTTTCATTAGGGCTAGTTTGGCCAGTCCTTTCGTGCTGATAAAGCTGCCTCAGACACAGGAAGAGGCCATAAACTGGGATAGATGGAGGAGGCTGTGGTATCTTTCTGGTGTGGGGACCCTTCTGTGTATGCTTCTGAAATTATCTCAAGGAGGGGAGGAAAATCTGGAAATTGCATAGACTTGATGGTTGTTTATAAAATTTGATTTTCAGTGTTTGGATTCTGTATTTTGGATATCAGTGAAGTTGTTTTAGGGGGAAGAGGAAACTTACAGACTTCGATTTCCTTTATCAAGAACATTTTTCTTAAATTGTATCTGGAATAGGGGATTCTTGAAAGTGTTTGGAGACTAATGAAATTGCTTACCCTAGCCCGGGTGTTACCTTTATTTTACTCAGATAAATGCTTTTTTTTTTTTTTTTTTGGGAGAGTCTCAGCCCTTCGTTCAGTTAGTTGTCTTGTGGTTTGTTAAAAGCCCGCCCCTTAAAATGGCTGCAAGTTTCTCTTGAATGCCTTTTGTCTTTTAAAACACAGCTTGGTTGTGTGTGTGTCTGACCTTGTAGGAGCAGCGAAGGTGGGGCTGCTTTTAAGTTTGCCTGGGTGGAAGGTGTGTTTTAATTTATTCGAGGTTCTGATGTGTTCCTCCCCATCCTTTGGTTTTGCTACAGTAGCTCAGACTGGCTACAAACTTAGCTTTCCTGCCTCAGCCTCCCCAGTGGTGAGAGAGGACTGGCTTTTGCAGGGCCACCTTGGTTGGGCTGTGCAGTTCTAAAATTTAACCCCCTCTGGCGGCTCAGAGTCACGTGGTTCGCTCACCCTCACTGTTTCTCCATCCAGTTCCAAACACAGGTCAAGGTTTATTGGAGTTGGGTTCATTCTTAGCAAACAGTGGTGGAAGATCATTGAGACGAATTTCTACCCTCCACCTATAACACAAAGATGGCGTCCCAAGGGCTGTTTCTCGACATCTCTGTTTTGAAAGACCGCAAGAGGATAGGATCAAGAGGTACGGTTGCCATCGACGCATCCTGATGAAGACCCTCCACAGCCTTTCTGATTGGTTTCCCGAGCTTTCAGTTTTTCCATCATCCCGCACACCTGAGACCTGCTTGCTCTGAAGTAAACTCTTCTTGTGTATCTGTGTTGTGTGTGTTGTGTGTGTCTGTCTGTGTGTGTCTGTCTGCCTGTTTGTGTCTTCCACTGTGAAAGACTGTGTTCTTAATCACCTTCTACTTTCATCTTTGAGACCCAGGCCTCTCAGGGAGCCTGGCTAGCCAGAACTTTTGCCTGGAACCCAGGTCCTCAGGAATGACCAGAAGCAAGTTACCCCTTACCTGCAGTCTTCCAAGTCCCTTTGAAACCAAATGGGTTGACTGGCTATCGGATTAGGGGGGCCCCGGAGGCAACTTGCTAGTTTATTTGCATCTGAAAGTGACTTCGCTTCCCTTCCTTGGGGTCAAACTTGGAAACAGGACTTGTTCACTACTGGTGTTTTCTTCTTTATTTTTAAGGTGGAGAGTCTAGAATAGGGAGAATGACCTGTTGCCCGGGGCTCTCCTCCACTGGAGCCCACTGTGAGTATTTTTGAGATCTGTATTAGGTTGCTAGTAGGCTACTTGTTTTTTTCTTCCTTCCTTAAAAATAGATTTCTCAAGACTAGTTTTAACTGATGTTCAGATCAGCTGGACCTATTGGTGTCCCCTCTCCCAGCAGTGATCCCCGTTTAATTATAGGACCCCGTACCTCCAAACCTTGCTAGTTCTGTAACCCAGATGGCTCTGGAGGAGGTGACCTCTGAGGCGGTCTGTTCTCTGTTAAAAGTTGATTGGGAGGTTTTGTCACTAATTGGTTTGTTCTGTTAATTCTGAATTTTTTTTTTTTTTTTTTTTTTGTGGTTTTGCTTTTTTTAGATAGAGTCTCACTACCCAGCTTTTTGGCTGGTTTGAAACTCAGATCCTCCTGCCTCTGCCTTGAGTGCTGGAAAGAAAGGTGTGCACTACTAGGCTCAACCCCATAATCTTTTTTTCTTTTTTTTTTAATTAGTTTTATGTGTGAGAGTACTTTGCCCGTGTGTATGTCCCTGTACCACAACATGTTCCTCATGCTGGTGGGGGTTAGAGGAAGATGTCTGCCAGGGACCGGAGTTACCGGTGGCTGTGAGCTGCCATGTGGTACTGGGAGGGGTCCCTTGGAAGAACTGAGCCATCTCTCCAGCACCTCCTGTTGATTTTTGATTACAGTCATTTCTCTGTAAGCATTTTCTTAGGATAGCTTGTGTCCGTGGTAACAGTTTGAAGCAGATAGATGAGTAGAAGGAGATAGACTGAGGAGAGGACCTTGTGGCTTTGCTTCCTTGTGTGTGTTTTGAATTTTGAAGCATTGGTGAGAAGCCCTAAGATGGGGCAGTGGTGGCTCAAACCTTTAATCAATCCCAGCTCTCTGGAGGCAGAAACAGGCAGATCTCTTGAGTTCCGAGAAGAGTCCGGTCAACAGAGCCAGTATCAGGACAGCCAGGGCTACACAAAGAAACCTCCATCTTGGGGACCCCGGCCTCCCCCAAAAGGAAGTTTCGCATTGCTAGCTCCATTCTATAGCTTGTTAATTATGGGATGTTTTGATGAGCTGCTTTCTAGCCATAACCATTTGCAGAGGTGGAAAAAAAAGTTTTCTCCATCAGATGGTTCATCCCTTAAGTTCTATCTATGCCTGGCACCCACTCCTGCATCACTGCGTATCCACCCTCCTGTGTACATACACATAATAATAAAAAAAATAGTTTTTCATCCAGGTATGGTGGCTCATGGACCAGCCAGCTCTCCTGCAGCCCCTTTTAGTCTGAAGGCTGCGACGGGCTAGGCTAGCCTGCAGCTCAGAATGCAAACTGCACCTAGATTCTGTACAAGTAAACCCCGTTTGTTCTGTCTTTCCCTTTGCGACTCCTGCGAGCCACAGAGCACCTCTCCCTTGAGCCTTACCACCACATTTTAACACCTGCAGTTTGATTCTGTGCCCTCTGGGATCCATGCCAAAGGGAGGGAGATTGTGTTGATTTAGACTCTATCCTTGGCTTCTAGCCAATGTCTTTCCCAATGTATGCATAAGTGTGGGGTAATAAAGTCAGGTCAGTAAAGATAAGTAATGCATTATTTTGTGTGTGTACGTAATGTGTGTGGTGCACAGTGGAGGTCAGAGGACAACTTTACGGATGGAGTCCATTCCCTCCGCATGGCTTCACATGGCGTCTCACTGTGTGTAGTCCTTGCTGGCCTGGAACTTGATGTGTAGAGCAGGCTGGTCTCAGTGAGATCCACCTACATCTGCCTTCGGAGTGCTGGGGTTACAGTCAGGTTTCCTCTACCTTTATTGGGGGTTAGGCTTACTCACTCAGCCCTTTCGTTGATTTAAGACATCAGTAGCCCAGGATAGCCTCCCGCTCAGTCATTGTGCCAGGATTACAGGTGTGGTCCACGCCTCCTAGGTCCTGCCTGTGCTCCTTGTAAAACTATTTTGTAGTTAGTTGTACCTGCAGCTGAGGCAGGGGAATTAAACGTTCCCAGGCCATCCTAGGTTATAGAGCTTGCAAGACTTGCTTTTGGGGCAAAAGTTTCTGTTTGATGACTAAAGTGATACTCTGAAGCGCTTTGGGTGGGTCCTTAGTCACACAGCCCATGGGCTGGAGAGGAGAGGGAGTAGGGCAGGAGGTCTCAGCCTTCCTTCTCAGTGTGGCGGGCTTACATGTGGTCTGTTACTGAAATCCAGGTGCTAAGGATCCTGGTAGCACCCGACAGGTCAGCTGGGTAGGTGAGGGGCTGAAAGTCTTGGAGAATGGGGGTGGGGTTTAGATGTTGGCCTGACTCCACCTCTTGTGGGCGGAGTCTAGGAAGGGTGTTGTGATGGGGAGCTTCACCCCCTTTTTAACCCCTTGAAGTTCCTCTTCCTGGAGCCTGGTGTGGACCATTTGAATGTATCAGCTAGGAACTGTAATTCCAGTACCTAGGAGGCAGAGTCAAGAGAAGTAAATTCAAGCACAAGCCAAAGCTACACAGGAAGACCCTGCCTAGTCAGGGTCAGTCAGATGGCCAAATTGGTCAAGTCATGTCCACCAAGCGTGAAGACCTGAGCTCAGTGCCCAGGATCCCACAGGGCAAGAGGGGAAAACTTAACCCCTTGCTGTCTGTCTGTCCATGTTTGTCAGGCCATGGGTGCAGATAGAAGCAAACAGTGGAGAGCAGCTTCCCACCCAGGTTGAATCGTGTGGATTTCATTTAGCGGTCTTTACATGGGTTCCTGTGGGCTGTGGCTACGTGGCTGCTCAGTTAGTGTTGAATGCCACAGCTGCTGGACCATGAGCTGGTGAGGCATGGTATGACATCTGTTGATCAGGGGAAGTTTGTTTGTTTGTTTATTTGTTTTTAAAGATTTATTTTATTTATATGAGTACACTGTCACTGTCTTCAGACACACCAGAAGAAGGCATCAGAACCCATTACAGATGGTGGTGAGCCACCATGTGGTTGCTGGGAATTGAACTCAGGACCTTTGGAAAAGCAGTCAGTCAGTGCTCTTAACTGCTGAGCCATTTCTCCAGCCTGGAAGTCGAGTTTTTATTTCTCTGTAGCCCCGGCTACCCTGGAACTCCCTCTGTAGACCAGGCTGGCCTAGAATTCAGAGAGCACAGAAAGAAGCCTGTCCCCACATTCTACTTGGGTATGGTGACTCAAGCCTGTAATCTCATCAAGAGACTAGAATGTTCTCCTGGCCCATGCACATGGAACCAGCACACTCAGGCCAGGGTCCGGACTCTCAGGCTCAGTGGCCTCCACCTCTTAACCCATTCACCTGTGAGCCTGTCTGATTACATCATTGTATTTGTTGATCATCCTAGCCTGATAGAAGGAAGGCTGAAACATGAGTCCCGAGGTTTGTCGGTGCTGTGTGGGTGGCTGCCCCGGAAGACAGCTCAGAGTGTCTCCATTCCAGATGGAATTTGGTACAGACTAAAGAAGGGAAGGAAAGCTCGGTGCTGGTTGCAGGAAGGCACCCCAGCTTGGCACCTCTACCCCTTCTGTCACTCGTGTCTTTGAATGCCTCTTCTGGCGTCTGTTCCTCTAGAGAAATGACTAATGCCTGCCCAGGGACTTCCTGTTTGGATGGTTTCCTTCATATAGATTTAGGCATATTTTGGCAACACCTGCTCTCTGTAAAAACTGCACTAGTCCCCCAGGTATGGTGGCTCAGGCATTTACTCCCACCCAGCCCCTGAGAGGCAGGGGTAGGTAGATCTCACCTGGTCTGCATAGTAAATTCCAGGACAGCCAGAGCTACATAGTGAGATCCTGTCTTCGAAAACAAACAACAAAAGCAAACTACCCGCTCTCCAGCCTCTGGATCTTTTCTCTAGGATGCTGTGAGAGGGAGGTTCGCTCGCAGTTGGTTACCTCCTTGTGAAGTGGGGAGTCAGTTTTTCAGACTTTTTAAAAAAACATTTATTTTTTATTTATTTATTTTAAGGTTTATGAGTATTTTGCTTCCATTTATGTTTGCAGCTTGAGCATGATTGGTGCCCACAGAATTCAGAGGACTGGAGTCACGAACGGTTGTGAGCTGCCACCTGGGTGCTGGGAATCAGTCTGGAAGAAAAGCTTCTGCTTTAACCTCTTGCCATTTTTTTTCAGCCCCTTACTATCTTTTTTAAAAACTGTAGCTGTCTTCAGACACACCAGAAGAGAACATTCAATCCCATTACAGATGGTTGTGAGCCACCGTGTGGTTGCTGGGAATTGAACTCAGGACCTCTGGAAGAGCAGTCAGTGCTCTTAACCACTAAGCTCCAGCTCCCTCAGCCCCTTATTTGTAACTTTATTTATTTATGAGTATGTCTGTAGTACACTGTACTCACACAGAGGCCAGACGAGGGCATAAGAGCCCCTGGACCAGGCGCTAAGCTGCATGGCATTAGTAGTATATGTTTCTTGTTTTTCTTCTTTCTTTCTTTTTTTTTTTTTTTTTGACAGGGTTTCTCTGTGTAACAGCCCTGGCTGGCCTGGAACTCTTTGTAGACCAGGCTAGTTTCACAGAGTTCCATCTGCTTCTGCCTCCCAAGTGCTGAGATTAAAGGTGTGCACCACTATGCCTGCTTTCTCTTAGTGTTTCTGTTGCTGTAATAAACACCATAACCAAAACCAACGGAGAGGAACGGGTTTATTTCCACTCATGGTACATGGAACTGTTTCTCCAGCCCCCAGCATGCACTCTTTGACTGAGGCGATACACTGGGTTTTGTGTATGGGTTTTTGTGGTGGGTTTTGTTTTTGTCTTGAGACAAGGGTTACTCTGGTTCAGATGGTCTAGAACTTGCTCTATGTTATATAACTCAGGAAAGCCTCATACTTAATTTAAGCAAAATTGTCTGTCTTGTTTCAGTCTCCTAGGCAGGAGTCATTACAATGGTTTCTACTTTATTTTAATGTATTCTTGTTGGTATAGAGTCATTGTGAATGCATGGTGTCTCGGCTTGTTCATACAAGCAAACACAACATTGAGTGTACCCCTTTCCCACACTCCTAACTCCTACCCCCCTTTCCCACACTTCCTCTACAGCCCTTTGTTTTTATGTCATACATATATTTTTGACAGTATTAAGATGATTATTTTATGTTCGTGAATGTTTCAGCTGCATATATGTCTGTACATTGCATCCATGCAGTGTCTGCTGAGTCAAAAGAGCTAGGTTGTGAGTCACTGTGTGGGTGCTGGGAACTGGAACCTGGGTCCTTTTAACCTTGAATCCATCTCACTGGCCTAGTACAGGGAGGGATGATGCATACATTGGGTGTTTTCAATTCTCATTACTTTCTCCTTTCCTCCCAGATAGCATCTTACTGTCACCCAGGTTGGCCTTGAATTCGTGGGGGCTGGGTTTTTCTGCTAATTATTTAGGGGTGAGTGAAGAAGCCAAGCACAGTGTTTGAATTTATGGTGCTCATCTCTTCAGGGACTCCACTCTTAGGCTCATGGAACTTGCGGGTTTGCAGGCTGAAGTTTGACACCAGCTCTCCCCACCGGACCCTTTACTGTCTGCTCTGTGAGTTCTGTGCTCTGTTGAGTTCCCGTGTTGTTGTTGTGGGGTGACTGTCTCCTCTCTGTCTGAAGCAAGATTGCTCTGTTGACGAGATACACAGATGGATGGACACTGAATAAATACTGCACAGTTTGCGTGTGACGGGCAGGGCCCTTGTCTAGGACTCACCAAGCTTGGGGGTGGGGTGTCCATTTCCAGTATCACAGAAATCCTACTTCAGCTGCTTTGGTGACACGTGAGACAGGAACTTGGGATGATAGTTTTGTTTTTAAAAATCATGTTTCTTTAGTCACATTTGAGGATCTTCTAAAAACCGACTTTCGTTTATAGAATTCACTTAACTATTAGAATGCTGTTTTTCTGAGTTTGTCCAGCCCTTTAATCTTTCTCTGCCCTTCTGTTGACTGTGTTCAGTTTACAGCCAGATGGGTGAAGGTAACAGCTATTCCTGTGGCTGCCTCATTCTGTTTGTGAAAGTACATTCATCTGGCTCCTTCTTGTCCTGATTCAACATACCGGAGTGTATGTGAATGTGTTCTTTAGGTTATCTGTAAATTTCAATCAACTAGATGTATTCATTTTATATGTATGAGAGTTGTGTTTATATATATGTATGTGTGCCAGGTTCCCGTGAGGTTTGGAGAGGGTGTCAGATGCCCTGGACTTGGAGTTAGGAGTCATCTTGCTAGTCCAAATTTCTTTCTATCATTTTTTTTTTCTTCTATTAAAAGCACCAGGTTCTAGTTTCTTCCTAGGAGCCCTGTGTACATAGAAAGTGAGTGCTAACCTAACCGACTGTCTGATCCTTATTGTTAAAGGTGTGTGTGTGTGTGTCCACCCGTCCGTCTGTCCGTCCGTCCGTCCGTACATACATCCATCCCCTGGTCCTCACTCTGTTGGACTGACAGGGATGTTTGGTCCTTTCCAGCCTCTGCTGGCCTGGTTCCCTGACTGTAGAACTCTGAGAGGCAGAAGCGGCACATTGGATTTGAGATGTTAGGAGGTCCATACCTTTTCTCTTGGGCTGTCCCCACCCCCATACCATTTTCTCCTGCTCTGTCTGCCCTCTTTGCCACCAATCTAATGGAAGAAAAATGGCCGGTCCTTTTTTACTTCACCTCTCCGTGATTCCTGGGAATGACTGGTCGGTGTAGCTTTCATGTGGTCTATTGCTCATTTGGGTTTCTTCTGCTCATGTACTTCGGCCAATTTCTGATTCTTTTTTTCTATTGTATTTATTTTTACGTTGCATGGAGGTCAAAACTTGTCTTCTCCTTCCACCGTGTGTGTCCTGAGGGTTGAACTCTGGTTGTCGGGGCTTAGCGGCAGACTCCTCCACCGGTTGAGCCATCTCGTAGACCCAGTAAAATAGACTTGGGGGGAGGTGTTTTTTTTTTTTTTTTTTTTTTTTTTTTTTTTTGAGACAGGGTTTTTCTTTATAGTCTTGACTATCCTGGAACTAACTCTGTAGATAGACCAGTCTGGCCTTGAACTCAGAGATCCCCCTGTCTGGCTCCCAGAGTGCTGGAATTAAAGGCACCCTTGATTAATAAAATAATTTTGATAAGAAGAGTATCAACAACGAGTGGGTCTTTATGGTAGAAGTTGCCATGTCCTGGCTCCTGTGCAGGAGGCCTCTACCTGGAAGCCACGTAGTCTCCAAAGAACAGTGTGCCTCTCTCCCCACCCCCTCTATTATAAACTTTTGCAGTTTCTGGGCCAAAATGCAAATGGCCAGGGCACATTGTTTGCTACTGAGCAGATGCCCGCTGGGAGGCCAATTCCTCGAGGACTGCCTGGAAAATGTGGAGGTGAAGTCCATCCCATCAATACGGTTCTCACTGAACAACTGCCTTGCCTGACTCTGTCCTTTTGGGTGTTTAGGGACACAAAGAAGCAGAGTTAGTCTGGGAATCCTTGCATTGCTAGATAAGGGAAAGACAGTCACCCAGCAGCACTTGGGGTATTTCGTTGGTAAAAGCAGTGTTTTATGCTTAATGGTAGATATTTTTAATCAAGCAGCCACATCGGGTAGGCGGTAGAGAAGCAGAAAGCCAGCTTTTGTGCCCTGTTACAGAGGTGACCAGGCAGGATAGGGGAGCCAGGAGCTCCCTTTGGCATTGACAGCATATTTTCTGCAGGAGCAATCTGAGGTCTGAGGTCAGGTTCCTAGGCCAACAGCGTGGTTTTTTTTCCTTCAGAAAATGTTGATTCTTGAGCTTCTTAAGCAGGAATGTAAACCGTGCAGAGGATGAAAATGGGGGTGGGCTAGGCAGACACTGCCAACTGAGACATTTCCCTAGCCCACATCAGGACACTCTTCCCTTGGACCAGCTATTGTAAATGCCTTTCAGAATGGCCTTCCGCTGGTGATGAGGTCCCAGGGGAAGTGACCTGATCCCACCAGTTGGGAGCACGTGACTCTCTGGTTTTTACAGTAGGCTGCAGGCTGCTTCCTTCCTGCGGGGGTCTAGAGCCCTCCTTTCTCACTCCTGAGAAGCCTGGCTGTGGAGGAAGGCTCCCTGGACAGCCCTGTCAGGATGCAGAGTGGAGTTCTCAGCTTTATTTCTTAGAATTCTTCCCTCCTAGGCAGTAGGATCTGAGTGTGCTGGAAACGGATGGGAATGGGTAGGAGTTGGGCCATGTGATGGTCAGACTTGGGGGACTGTGGGTGGTACCCAGAGAAAGGAAGAGCCAGCGGTGGTGGTCCCAAAAGACCTGGGAGCCTTTGAGTGATGGGTCTTTGGAAAATCTGGCAAACGCCTGGGTCCTTAGAGCTCATCTCCATAGACTATGAGTTCAACCAGTGTCAAGTTAATTAGACTGGCCTCGGGAATCTGTTGGGTTCCACTGAATATTTGCTTAATTAAGCTGATTAAGTTATTTGAGAGAGTCTCTCACAGGCTATCCTGGGGCCCGCTGTGCAGCCCAAGTTCTTGAACTTGTAGCAGTCCTCCTGCTTCAGCCTTTTTAGGGCTAGACAGTTAGTTGCTGTGCCTGCCTGGGTTGTCCCTTTTGCTCTCAGAGAAGAGAACTATGTAGGTGTGTAATCACCCCCACCCCCACCCCTCAGAGCCTAGGTGGCTCAGCTGTCTCTCTCCCCCACCATGTGATCACCCTAGAGTCAGCAGGCAGGAACAACAGAGATGACCTCTCCTGCATTCTCGACTCCAAAGAATCTCTGGTGGAATCTTCCTGAATCATCTCCTATGGTTTTGGTGATGCGAGCTCTTGTTTAAACAACCCCACCTTCCAGGCTTTGAAGGGCAGGAGTGTTTGCCCTAGTTAAGGCACGGAAGGAACACAAAGGAGACCCTCGAGAAGCAGTTAATGATTAAATCCAGGGCTTTGGGCCTGTTTTCCTCCGAGATTGTTCCTTCCTGAACTTTGCTCCCTCACGCCCTGGGACTCACCCCACCTCAGCCAGCTTGTAGACCTTGGTTTTGAGGTTCTCCTGGAGCCCAGCATCCAGAGGACAATGGGCTTCTTGGTACCTCATGCCCTGTTGCTTATTTTTCCTGCTGACCTGCATGGTCTGCTGTAGGAATTCCTCTCTGGGCTTTTCCCCAAAGGCTGGGGGCGACTGCCTCCTGCAGTGTGGGATAAGATGGTCTTGCCTTGGATGTGTGGCATCACAGAGTCTGGCCCTGCACCTCAGGAGTGGGTAAACCTGGCTATGACTGGACCCCTTAGATACCTCTAAATTGGACTTAACCAGTTAGCTTTTGTCCTGACTTCCTGGGTTTCCTTAAACAAAAGGCCTGTGAGTGCCTGTGGAATGTTCTACCCATATATTAGGCCTAAGTTGTGGATTGTCTTAAATCCCAGCCTTTTCCTGTAACGTGTGACTTGTCCCCACAGTTTATCAGGGAACCCCTTCCTCACCAAATGTAGAATTGAATTTCAGACAGACAATGAGTTATTCTCATTTTTAGTATGTGTGTGTCCTCCGTGCAGTGTTCAGGATGGTGGAAAATTGCCTGGTTCCTGATGTGTGTATGTTTGTCTCACGCAGGAGGTCCTGTTAAGTGTCCCCTAAGGATCTCCAGGGCTCCTAGTAACATTTTCAGTGTTCTTGAAGAGGACTGGGGTTAGCTGCACTGACATCCCACCCATTCATGCCTCAGGCAAGGGAGGAACCCCCGCTTAGGCTCTACCGGATGTGCCCATGGAGAGCAGCCGGAAGGAAGAGCAAGCCTGTGGCTCCCAGAGCTACAGCACAGGTTTGTGTGGATCATGACTCCCGCCATTCCTTGAGCTCTCCTTGAGTTGAGGCAGCCATGAGTTAATTCAGATTTTAATTCCAGAAGAGGATTTTAGGGTTCTGTTGTTTTGTGTTTCTGTTGTTTGTAGTCATTCATTCATTCATTCATTCATTTATTTTTGGTTGTTTGAGATGGTTTCTCCGTATAGCCCTGGCTGTTCTGGAACTCGCTATATAGAGCAAACTACCCATAAACTCAAGAGATTCACCTGTCTCTGTCTCCTGAGTGCTGGCTGGGATTTAAAATGTACCAATGAAACCATCTGGCTTGGAATTCCTGAAGGTCCTCTCTCTGCCATGAAAAGTATCTGCCAAGACTTCGTAGCTCAGAAGAGAAATTGCTGCAGGCTTGGGTGGCATAAGGTGCTTGGCCAGATCCTCACCTGCCCTTTTCTGGTTCAGCATTGGACTGCCCAGTGAGAAATCAGATTGATCATATTCCTGTGTGGCTTCGTTCCCTGCCCTGGAGGTGGGTGAGGGTCTGTCCTCTTCTGCTGATCGTCTGGTTGTGGTATATCTGTGTATCAGGAGCCTCCGCCTTCCTGAGTCCCTGACTTGTAGGTCTTTCCAGTCAGCATGCTTCTTTTCCTTGTCTTTTTTGATGTGTGCCTGTTTTGAGACAGGGTTTCTCTGTGAAGTCCTGGCTGTCTTTGAACTCTGTAGACCAGGCTGGCCTTGAACTCAGATCCTCCCGCCTCTGGTTTTGGAATGCTGGAATTAAAAGCATTCAGCACCACCAGCTGACACTTTTTTTTTTTAATTTAAAATTTATGTGTATGGTTGTTTTGCCTGCATACATATCTATACACCACATGGAAATAGCACCTGCAGCGGTCAGAAGGCATCAGATGTCTCAGGACTGGAGTTACAGGACATTGCGAGTTGGATTGAGCTCAGGTCCTCTGAAAAAGCAATAGGTAACTGCTGAGCCATCTTGCCAGCCCCTCTTACTCTTCTGGACTCAGACTGCCTGTTTTGTAATTGTTTTTCTGTGCCAGGTGTGTGTTGTGAGGTATTATTCACCAGCAAAGACTGCTCAAATGTGGCTTTAACCCAATAGAAAGTCTTTATTAGCCAGCTGACGACTACACTAGGTGTTTGGGATTCCAGTATAGTGCTGAGCCTTTTTTAGGGTGAGCTTTTGAGCACAAAAAACCATGTTCTGGGCTGACATAGTTAATAACAACAGTAAGCTAGAAGCAGAGCTATAGAAGTTAAAAAACAAGGTTAGTACACTTTGAGGCTTTCCCAGAACTGTGTGGGCTTTGCTGATGAAGCCTTTGTTTTAGTTTTGGCAGGACTGGATGCTGTCTCCGGTAGGTGCTGTGGTTTATAGCCCAAACGGTATTTCTGTCATAGAGTCAGTTGTGCTAAGGTCCGGGGCCCTGTTACAGTGTGGTGGTGGTTTGGGCCCAAGCACTCCTGTGACAGAAGCCAGGAAAATGGAGGGAGTTCACTCCAGACTGCTTCAGGCTGCTTTGGGTTTGTGAGACACTGTGGGGCGTGGCTGTGTATGAATCCCAGCACTCAGGCAGAGGCAGGGAAGATTCTGAATTGGTTCTAGGCCAGCCTGGGTGAGACCACATCTCAAAGTGTGTGTGTGTGTGTGTGTGTGTGTGTGTGTGTAGGTGTGTGTGTGTAGGTGTGTGTGTGTAGGTGTGTAGGTGTGTAGGGAAAGTCACATTGTTAGGCCTGAGTAAAGCCGCTAAAATAAGTTTTAACTGAAGTTGAAATTTGAGTTGGTGTGTGGTGAAGCATGCCTTTAATCCTATCACTTGGGAGTCAGAGTTGATCTCTGAATGCAAAGCCAGCCTGTTTGTTCTACATAGTGAGTTTCAGGACAGCCAGAGTGAAACTTTGTCTCAAAAACCAACCAAACAAAACAACAACCAAAAAAACCAAAACAAAACAAAATGGGGGGGGGGTGTCCGATTTGAAGGATTATTTATCACCCAGGGTAAGGATAGTTTTTTTGGTACAGCAAGTCTGATGGAACGTTACAAGAATTAAGCCATTGTACCTTCTCAGCACTTGGCAAACAAATGCTTAATCCCTCAGTGCTGTGCTTCAATCTTGGACAGAGTCCAGACCCGTGCCAAGGGGCGGGCCAAGAGGACTTGGTAAAATAGCCACACCAAGATAGAACTTGGTGTGGGAATCAAAGCATGAGGACCTTCAGGGTTGTCTCTTCTCTCCACCCTCCCTCCTCCCCAGCCAGGTGTAGACTCTTCTGCCAGTGTTGCCGCCTCCCCCCACCCTAGAACCTTCTATTCTGCAATTTGGTACAACTTGAAACCCCTTCTTGAGGTGGGAGGAAGTGGTTAATCCCCACTTCCTTCCCTGGAGTTTTATGAGCCTCTGGAAGCCTGCCTTACCCTGCCTTAATGGTCATAAATGACCTTCTCTGAAGGCAGGGCCAGGCCCCTATCATTCTGTGCCTGAACCCCAAGCGGTTTGGCTTATTAAGTGCTTTTTGATGGCCGTAGCACTGATCTTCTGTAGCTGGGAGGTGGAGGGGAAGCTTTAGCGTCATCGTCACCGCCATGGTTGCTGGAGGGCCAGCTGGGAATGCTGTGCCATGGCCAGTGTGGGGCTGCCAGAGTGCCGGAGCCAGGTTGCCAAGCAGTTGCTGGAGTAGGGTATATGAATGGGGTTATGGACAGCCATGGCCTCAGCCTCCCAGGCTCTCTGCTCCCAGCTCACTATATCTGGCTCAAGAGATAGAGGACTGAAGTGTAGGAGACTATAAATGAAAGGAAAAAAAAATCAGCTTTTGTGCTCTGGACGTTAACAATGTTTGGCAGCTCTCCCAGGGTGCCTTAGTTTTGGTTCCAAGGGCCTTTGGGGTTGCGTGACTCCTGGAGGCTCCAAGTGGTGTTTAAGTGCTGGGATGAGTGGGCGTCTGTGCTGTGTTCTGCCCATGGACACTGGTCAGCGGAGGGTTGATCAGCAGCAGTTCGGCAGTCACCACCTGTCCTAATAGGTCCTTCTTTTCTCTGCCAACTAATAATCCTGCCAGAGTTTTAACGACTGCTTCTCCAGGAAGAAGGCTTAATGCCCGCCTGTGTGTGCTTATCCTGTTACCCTGCTGGGTTTGAGAGCTGATGCCAAAGAGTCATCCCCTCCAGCCTGTCCTCTCTTAGAATCTTCCTGAATTTTAATGTTGTACAGATAACTCCAGGCCGTGGAGTCCTGGCTAAGTACTCGATGCCCCAGTGCAAAATGAGGTACCAGAGAAACGTCTCTTTCTCAGCAAGACTGGCTACCGACTGAGAGCAAACCTCCTGCCTTGGTTTCCGACATAGAAGGGGTTACGGGCATAATGGCACTTTTGAATTGCTACCCGCTTGCGTGCTTGTCCTATTTATTACATTATTGGTTAGTGCGATCCCTTAAATCAGAACCCTCTCTTGTTTCCTCTTTAATAATGAGTTGGCTGGGGCCAGAGCATGGCTGTGAATTGCAGGTGCCAGATGCTCCTCCTAAACTCTCAGATGTCCCCAGTGTCCCTGACCTGGCCGAGCAGCTCCTAGGGAACAGGTTTGCTGTGGGTCCTATGGGTACTGCCCTCTCCCCACCAGATTCAAGAAAAAAAATCACCTTGGGATCTTTTTGAGTGAGTGCTTGCATGCAAGCCATTGCCTTGGGCAAAACTTAAGCTGTTTTAAGTGGGGATGAGACTGCCATCAAGCTGTTCCCTCATCCGTCTGTCTGTCTATCCATCCATCCATCCATCCATCCATCCCTCCAGTCTCTGAGCAAGAAGCATTACTAGTGGTCCATTTAAAGTTTTACACGCGCACACACACACACACACACACACACACACACACACCTCTTATGGTTTTTTAAACACATGGTTTCTTTATGTAGCCCTGGCTGTCCTGGATCTTGTTCACGTAGACCAGGCTGGCCTGAAACTCCTGAGATCCCCCTGCCTTTGCCTCCCTAGTGCTGGACTGCCCTGCTAATATTTTTAGCTCATCGGTGTACTTACTATTTAATTTTGTGGAAAGAAGACCCCAGACTAACTTTACAAGTTTGAGGTAAGCAATTCATTCACTGAAGTCACCAATGCTGTGCAATATACTTTACTTGACATATTATATATGTGTGTGTATACACGTATGATTGTTAGGGTTCCCAGGACAACTTTCAGAGGTCCTTCCACCATGGACTCCTGGGAGTCATTAATCAGGCTTGTGTGGGAACTTTTTACCCACTGAGGTATTTTGCCTGGCTCTCAACTTTTTCAAATTATTAGTGAATAAAAATCATTTTGAGGCCGGGTAGTGGTGGCGCATGCCTTTAATCCCTTGGAGTACTTGGGAGGCAGAGACAGGCGGATTTCTGAGTTCGACGCCAGCTGGGGCTACACCGAGAAACCCTGTCTTGAAAAAACAAAGCAACAACAACAACAAAAAAAAACAAACAAAAATCATTTTGAGACAGGGCCTTGTTAGAGCTGTGCTTGGCTCTCCTGGCCTTGGATTCCTGGTTGACAGGCTCATACCTCTGGTGTCCTGCAAGAGCAGGAAGCTCGTCTCCAGCTGTGCTCCTGGGCCTGGGGCGTGTTCTTCCCTGCCCTCTTGTTCTGGGGTCAGAGGAATCCTGCCTAGTGAGTTCTGCAGGGTCTGGCCTGCCAGCTCTTATCTGGTCTCCAGAAGTCAGCTGGTCTGCCACTGTCCCCGCCCTGCCCAGCACCGGAGGCTGAGTCATCCGGACTGGCTGTGCTTGCTGGGGCAGGGTCTCCTAAGAAAGGCAGGACAGACACCTGCTGATTCTTAGCTCTTCCACACTTTCACAGCGGCCAGTCCTGTCATGTGAATATTAATTTGGGCAGCAATGCCCCGACTGACATTCCTTTAGCTTTGTTACAGGCAGTGTACCAATGCCAGGGGTCCCTCCACTGCCCAGTCACAATCCTCCTCCTCCTCCTCTTATTCATTTAAAAAAAAAAAAAAAAAAAGACAATCACTGTGTATCCTTGGTTGTCCTATATAGACTGTGTAGATCAGGCTAGTCTTGAACTCACAGAGATCTGCTTGCCTCTGCTTCCAAGTGCTGGGATTCAAAGTGTCTGCCACCACACCTGGCAAATCTATGAAGGTAGGAAAAGGGGAGTCTGGCTCAGGGTACTAAAGCCTTGCAAGGTTGTGTATGGAACAGCTCTAGGCAGATCCTGTGGAGACCTCAGCACATTCTTGTTTGTTGTTGCTCGCAACCCCCCCCCCCCCCCACACACACAGGGTTTCTCTGTAGACCAGGCTAGCCTCGAACTCAGAAATCCGCCTGCCTCTGCCTCCCAAGTGCTGGGATTAAAGGTGTGCTCCTGTTTGTTTTGTTTTTCAAGACAGGGCTACTCTGTAGACCACCAGGCTGTACTTGAACTCAGAGATTGGCCCATTTTGGTCATGTGATTGACACTCAATCACTGCACTCTAAACTCAGCAAGCACATGGCTACCTAGGACTTTAAAAATTGAGAGCCAGTTTAAACTTAATTATGTAGCCCAGGCTGTCTCAGAATGGCACGTTTCTGCCATGTTGTCTTCTGACTGGTAGGCACACCCTACCAGACCGGAAAGGTTATGTTTGTAAGAGTTAGAGCAGCGGTTCTCAACCTCTTGAGGTCAAATGACCCTTTCACAAGGATCACCTAAGACCGTTGGAAAGCAGATTTACATTAGGATTCATTACACCAAAATTACAATTATGAAGATCACCTAAGACCGTTGGAAAGCAGATTTACATTAGGATTCATTACACCAAAATTACAATTATGAAGTAGAAGCGAAATCATTTTATGACTGGGGTTACCACCGCACGAGGAACTGTGTTAAAAGGTCAAAGAATAAGGAATGTTGAGAAGCCCTGATGGATTAGAGGAAGGAGCCTGGGTAGGGCCTAGTAAATAAGAAATCGCTCTTACTTAGACCATGGCTTTTTTCCTCCAGCACAGTGACCTCCTGTAGGCTGGCCTGAAACTCAGAAAGATTGGGTGTGTGTCTGGGAAGCAGAGTGCATTCATAACTGTGCACATAAATGGGGGGGGGGGTCGTCCGGCCCTGGAGTTATTAGAAACTTGTGCCTACATTTTATTTATTTGTTTGCCTGATTTTGAGACAGGCTCTGGCTAGCTTGGAACTCACTATGGAGACTACACTGGCCTCAAACTCAGAGATGTGCCCATCTCTGCCTCTTAAAGTGCTGGGATTAAAGCCATGGGCCACCAGGCCAGGTTGTGCTTCGTACACATTTAAGTGTTGGTCCTATCTAGCGAGATGATGGTAAGCCTTTGTGGCTCAAAATAATCTTGGGGTACTTCACTGCTATTTAAAGCAAGATAACCATCTGTTTGATTTCAAAAGTGGAAACCAGAGGCCCCTTGATGTCTGTCTGTCTCTCTGTGCCCCCGCCCCATACCCCAAAACATCTAACTTACCAAGTAGCTTTTTTCTTGTTGTCGGTGTACATATGTGCATTGGTGCCCCTCAACACACACACACACACACACACACACACACACACACACACACACACACACACACACACGGTTTCTCGTGTAAGTAACCCTGGCTGTTCTGGAACTCCCTCTGTAGACTAAGCTGGTCTTGAGCGCAGAGGTCTGGCCACCTTGCCTCCTGGGTGCTGCTGAGACTGAGGCCTGTGCCACTACCCTGCCCCAAGCAGCTCTTTTAATGATTTATGTGTATGAGTGAGTGTTTTGCTTGAAGAAAGCATCAGATTTCCTGGAACTGAAGTTAAGGATTGTTGTGAAATCCACCATGTGAGTCCTTGGGACTGAACCCAGGCCTCTGCCAGAGTAGCAAGCTCTGAACCTTTTCTCCAAGACCCTCAGCATTGGTCTCTTGAGGCTCCTAGTGACAATCCACATGAGTCCGGTACATGTTTGGGGGATAGATAATGGGTCGGAAAGACCGAGGCTGTTTGGAGATTTTGTATAGGAACCTGTGATTAAAGGAGATTCACACCATTAACTAGGAGTATAGATTTATTTTTTTATGTGATTCTCCTTAATAGTAATTGTTTAAAGTAGGGGCAAAAGCTAAAAGAGAAAATTGTTTTCTTATGGCCCAGGGGAGACATCCCCCATTAAGCTTGCTCGATTTAAATACTTTGGAGTGCTGATGTCAAAGCAGTATTTTATATTTTGACTTTTAAATAGATTCAGAATATTCCCTGCTCCCGTTACTACTGGCATGATTCCTGTCAGAAAATGGAGATTACCTTAGAATGTCTTAGTTGCACTGATGACTGGAGTCATTCTCCTGCCCAGCTCAATTCTGGACTCTGGCCAGGCAGTGGTGGAACACAAAATCCGGCATCAGGGAGGCAGAGGCAGGCTGAGTTAGAGGCCAGCCTGGTCTAGAGAGCAAATTGCAGGATGGCCAGGATGACACAGAGAGAAACTCTGCCTTCAAAAACAACAACAAAAACCAAACAGATGAATTCTGGGAACTATTTGCAACTATTGGAATGTAATCAGCTCAGTGGCCTCTGAGAAAAACTAGCTTGTATACAGACTGGCCCTTTGGGTTTTAAATTCACTTTTGTGGACCAGTTCTTTGAGTCCTTGAGCCATCTTTCTCTGGCTCGACCTTGTGTGTCTCTTGGATTAAGTCATTTCCTTTTGACTTTATGTTGGGCTCCTTATGTTGCCTTGATCACATCCCTCCCCAAATCTCATTTCCCTCCACCCCCACCCCTTCTGATAGACATCCTGAGGGCTGGAGGGCTAACGGTTTGAACAGACAGTAATTTATGAGGATGCAGAATGGGAAAGCAGATTGTCAGTGTTTGGAAATGACCTCCATCTTGCTGGATTTTGCTGTTGTTTTGAGCAAGTCTTCTCAAGCATTCTGAAATGTGGCTGGAAGGCCTGACTTCAGATGCATGTAAAGACTTTTTTTTTATAGATAATTCAGCATTTAAGGGCACTGGCTGCACTTTCACAGGACCCGGGTTCAATTCTCAGTGCCTACACCTGGGTTCCAGAAGCCTCTGGAGCAGCAGATAGCACACGGTACCTGTGCACATGTGCACACGTGGAGGCAAAACAAATGATTCTCGTTGAAATACATAGAAACTTGAATTCATGTCCCACCGTGACACTCCTCCCAGAGATTCATTTTCACTGTTTCACACTGTAGCCCTGACTGACCTGGAACTTCTAGATTAGCCTGGATTGTACATGGGAGAGTCTCTGCTTCCCAAGTGCTGGAATTAAAGATGTGCGCCACTACACCAAGCTAGATTTATTTCTGTTTTCTTTGATGTGTGTATTTTCCTGCATGTAAGTATGTGCATGTCTGGAAGAGGACGTCAGATCATTTGGGACTGGGCTGAGGTAGTTGTGAGCTGTGCTGGGAACCAACCTGGGTCTTCTGCAAGTGTAGTGAGTGCTCTGAGCCATCTCTTTACCCAACAACCTCTTAAGCACATTCTGAGGTGTGGGCTTGACGGAGCTGATGGTAGTTGTCTTTTGATTGAGAATAGATTTGGAACCCGCTAGGGTAGGTATCTTTTTAGGTTTCTGGCTCCCGACACATTTTTCTTTCTTACTAGTTGTATGTAGTTCATAAAGAACTTAACCAACAATTTCAGGGTGCCAAAAAAAAATAGAGCTGGCAGTACACACAGACGGTGGGCTGCCATTCTGTCTACCTCAGTACAGCATTCTTTCTTGTGGGTCACAAGCAATCTGTTCTGACCCTCCCTACTGGTCTGAACCTGCCAGGAAGGAACTCTTTGTCTAGTGAGGAGGCAGGAGCAGAGGTCCTGTGCTGGACCAGCTGACATCCTAGACCAGGCTGTTTCATCAGGATCTTCTGCTTTGGACTATAAATTGATCATAGATTCCCTGGGGTGGTAGCCTTTTGGATTTTGGGGGCAGGATAATGTCGTGGCCTGGGCTGGAGCATCTGGGGCCCCTCTTGGAAAAAGACACTGAGGGCTGTGTGTATCCTTGTGTCTGACCAGAGGGAGGGTGGGGGTCGGTTCTTTCCAATACCTCCATTTCTGCTGCTGGGTTTTACCCCTGAGGGGGTTTCAGAGAAATCTGAGGTATTGGGAGAAGATAAAAATGCAGAGTGATAAGAGAGGAGCCACGGACTTAACAGGAGAAGGCATGGCAGCATCTGGCCAGAGATCTCACCCTACCAAATGCTCTGGGGGTAGGCTACTGATGTCAGGCCTGGTTTACCCAAGAGGAATTTATTCTGGACCTGTTTGTGACATAATGGGGAGCCACGGGGCTGCCACTGGGCTGCCGGGCTTCAACAAAGAGGTTGTCAGTGGCTGTAGCAATAGTTGGATTGCAGGGGCCTGACTGGATAGGTCTGGAGAGGAGTCAAGTTACAGCCTGCCCAGGCAGAGGAGCCTACTGGCTTCCACACTGACCTGGGGCCACTTTCTAATTGTGTCCCTGAGCAGACTAACTCATGCATGCCGGCTCTTCATCTAGAAAACAGTGGTAGTGAAGTAGCCATACCATAGGGTAGTGACCAGAGCAAGACAGTAACACTTGAAGCACTTCCGACAGAACGGTTACCTGCAAGAGTATGTGCTCGCACAACACACGCACACGCACAAATTATTGCCTCCTGGCTCTGATAAAGCTTGGGTGACTGGCCCACCAGAGTGCCCTTATCCCTATTAAAAGTTTCTTTGTGTCTTTTATGGAGAAATATAGTGGCTTGAGGTAGTCCAAAAGGGTGGTGTGTAATAGTTGTAGTTCTTAGGGTTGGATAAAGAGACAACTTGCCCAAGCTTCAGTTAGGATCACCACGGTCACCCTTGTAGTCTGATGCTTTCTCTTGGTATATACCATGTTAAGATCTGCAATTATTACTATTATTGTTTTAGATTTACTTTTATTTTATGCATATGACTTTTTTTGCCTGCATGTATATGTGGATACTACGTGTACATCTGAGGGGCCTTAAGAGGGTGATGGATCCTCTGGAACTAGCATTTTGAAAAGTTGTGAGTCACCATATGGGTGCTGGGAACCAAACCTGGGACCTGTAAGAGCAACAAGGGTTTTTAATAACTGAGCCATCTCTCTGGTCGCCAAGAGAGAGTGGGTAATAGGGGAGGGAGAGAGAGTGGGGATAGAGTGCAAAGTTCTGGTCTTCCTTGAACTTAGGAAGACTTAGGCTGGCTTTAAACTCACCTGCCTCTGCTTCCTGAGTGCTGGGATTAAAGGTGTGAGCCACCACATCCAGCTCCTTATAGCCGCAAAAACAGCAACACAAGATGGTGTCATTTGTCATGGCTCATAATTAAGCCTATAATTCTAGCTAGCCATTAGGGATGCTGAGACAGGAAGATGGCGGTCTAGGGCAACAGCCCAGGTAACTTATTCAGACTCAGTCTCACTGTAAAGTGAAGAGGGGCTACTGCTGTTCCTCAGTGGTAAATCTTAGTACAACCAGTGCCTTGGGTTGAACCCCACCCCCAGTTCTATATCTCTCAGGGCTTCAGCACTGGAGGATACTGCTCTGTGGTAGACCACTTGGCATAGCATGGACCTGGACCTGGGTTCACTTTTTTTGTGCAATGTGTAATATAGGTTGTGTGAGGAGGGAGTTTTGGTGTTGGCTTTGAGCCTCTCCTGGTTATTACATTTTGCTAAAATAGTTTTGCAGAAAGCAATTCCAAAATGTTGCTTAGACTATGGGGACTGGGGAGCTATGGCTAGCACTTGGTTATTGGGTATTCTGGCTTTTCCTCTGGGTGTTTTGCTATACAAAGGCTGGGGTGGGGGTAGAAGCCACACCCTGTGTTGATGGAATTATTCCTGTAGACTAAATGGTTTTTCCTAGGGTTTGGTACGAACTTCCATCCAGGCAGTCTGTAGTCTACTGCCCCCTTCCTTGGTTCTGACGTGGTTGCAGTCATCCGGGCTTGAAAGCGGCTCACATACCTGCCCAGCTTCAACTTGCACCGAGTTTCCTGAGCTGTGTGCCACTTCCTTTACAGTCTGTGGGCCTGACAGATGGCAAGGCCCGCCCACATCTCAAGGGGAGGGAACTGTCCTGTGCTTTTGTAGGGAAAGCCTGAAGATTCATTCACCTTGTCTGTTGGAATCTACAGTCTCTTATACAGCTTACATTTTAAAACATGCTTCTGGTGGGCTAGTTGTGTGTTTTCTGTCAGTCCTGCCCCCTCCCCCCTCCCTTTTTGGCTTCTGTTGTTTGTAGGGTTGCATGTGCTTTGCAGTTGCCTGTCATTCTGAAGATTCCCTGTCAAATTGCTGATAGGTCAAGGGGAACTTTCTGTCAGAATTTTATTCTGGTAAGATGCTGGTCCATTCCTAAATTGAACTATTGTGTTCCAGAAACCATTGTCTCCTTCCTTCTACTCCTCAACTATTTATCAAGCGTGGAGCTACCAGATGGTTTCTAGGGCTGCAGTTAAGCTATAAACAACAACAACAACAACAACACACACACACACACACAGACACACACATGAAAAGTGCTAAGAAAGAACCATGGGTGGGTGTCACCTGTTGCCTCAGCTAATTGAGGCCTACGTGAGAAATTACTTGAGTTGGAGGCCAGCCTGGACAGCACAGGAGAGAGACCCCAGTACAAAATAAAGAAGGGAATGGAATCGGGGTTGGACCAGCACCATGGTTAGTAGTGGGAAGTGTTAGAGGAAGTGATGTGAGGGGAACCACTAAAGTAGGAGCATCTGAGTAGGTGGTTAGCCACCTTCAGATGACTCTAAATTCAGCAGTGCATACAGCAGAAGGGGGAGAATCCCAGAGGCAGTACATGGTACTGTTCAGAGGAGGGCCTGTTCAGCTCTGGTGCTGACTGACAGACACGCAAGGTGGGCCCTAACTTGCTTTTTCCAAGCACAAGGACAGGGATTAGAGCATGCACTGCCATGCCTGGGTCTTGGACCTTTTAAAGGGCTCTGTCCTCTGCCCTGCATGGGGTCCGGAGGTCCCAGGATTTTCTCCATCTTCTCCCTCACGGGTTTGCTGGATTGCAACGCCAGTAGAACAGAGCACAGTGAGGAAATGTGCAGTTTACAATCTGCCATCAGGAAGAGCCAGCCAGCCAGTCACTGGTTCCTTGCCTGCAAAGGAAGTTGGGCTGGGGGACAGTGTCAGGGGCCGTCATTCAACACACCCCTTCCAGTTTTGGCTCCTGGGACCATTCAACATTCTTTTCAGTGGGTATACAAATTACCGAGGCTAGAGAATGCCAGCCTAGAGAATGCCGGCCGGCCAAAAGGTCTTGTCATATCTTCTTCCCCCCAGACAGGGTCTCCCGTAGCCCAAGCTAGCCTTGAGTCTGCTCGTTAAAAACTCTTATCCCCCTGCCTCCACTTTCTGAATGTTGGAATTATAGGCCCTCACATATGCTCTCACATCTAGTTTACATGATACTGGGGATCAGTTAAAATTAGCCAGGGCTTTTTGCAAGGCAACCCAACACTCTCCCAATCGGGTTGCACCTCTGGCCCTGCATCTCCAGTCCATGTCCACGTCCTTATGTCACCTTTCAGGCTAGGGCCTTACAAGCTGGTGGACACAACTACTCTTCCAGCTAGAGTTTCGTTCTCAGTCTCACGATTCTGTTAGCCCAGGCTGGCCTTGACTTCCCTGTATAGCTGAGGATAATCTTGAGCTTCTGGACCTCCTGTTTACACTTTTCAAGCGCTGTGATTACAGACGTGTGTCACCAAGTTTAATACAGAGCTTGGGATTGAACTCAGAGCTTGTCAGATACTGTCAAGACCCTGTCATGTTCTTTGTGAGTTTGGGGTGTGTCTCAGCCTCAGCCGTCCTGGGGTTACACTGGGACACACTGGGTTTACAGAGCTGAGAGGCCACATAGAGTCTTCTGCTTCCTGAAACGATCCTCTTCGCAGTTTAAACACAGTCCTGTAGACACTTGGGTTAAGAAGAATACTTCGCTCCTAAGACTGCAGATGGATGTGACCCTGTAACTAGGAACCCACGGGCTCTCAGGGAAGGCCAGTGCTCCTCCTTTTCACCCCAGAATCCTGATCCACTCATCCTGGGCAGAGACACTGAGTGATGCAGGAGCCCAGCTACCAGGATGTAGAAAGAGACAGTTCTGTTGTTTTTTTGACGGTAGAAAAGTCTGGTTTTGAGGATATTTATAAAACCTTGTGTTACTAGCTGAATTTTCGTTTGTTTGTTTGTTTGCATGCATGTATGCATGTATGTATGTGGTGGAGTATGTGCGGGTGTCCTGGGTTGCTGGAGTCATTCAATCTCCTGGAACTGGAGTTACAGGGCCTGGGCCCCTAACTGAATTCTCTAAGAGCATACTGTTCTTAATCAGTGAGCCACTTGGATGGCTTCTACAAAACAAACAAACAAACAAACAAACAAACAAAAAACCTAACTGTGCACGCACGCACGCGCGCACACACACTTACACAGGACGTGTTTATTAACTCAGTAGGTTCTGCCTAGGCCCTTGTTTGTATCTGAGTTTTTTCTTCTTCTCCGCCAGTTTGTGTTTTCCCTTGCTTTCAAAACCATCTGTCACCACAGCCACCACCAAGCAGCAGGCAGCAGTCTGAGGAAGGGAGACTGCTTGACTACTTGAGGGAGCAAAAGGGTTTCAGGTCTACAGTCCTGTTAGGTGGCAAGGGATGGGGGCCCAGTTCCAGGCCATCTATTGAGTCCGACCCATTCTAAAGTGAAGTTCCTGAGATTCTGTCCACTTCTTGCTAAAACACAGCCAGCTAAGGCTGCACTCTGTTCACACAGTCCCAGAGGCAGCAGGAACTGAAACTAAAATATCCATGTTAGGTGCGTCTGGGTTGAAAATCTATAATTTACATCAGCAGCAGTCTCCGTGTTTGGACAGATCTCTTTTATTTCCGGCTGGAAGCTGCATAAACCACTCATTAGCACACCAGAGGTCAGATGCACGCCTGGCAGCAGCTGGGTCACTAATGATTTCATAGGCTTTGTGTGACCCCCTGGCCAGGGGTGCTGTAAATCGGACTGGGGATTCTAATTTTATTTTATTTTATTTTTTATTTCCTTCCCAAACCTCCAGGGAGTTGGTCCTTGCTTGCCTCCTGTGGGATAGAACTTAAGGTTTCGTGTGAGGGCACAGAAGTGACAGCTAATGGGAGATTGTGGACAGAACCGTGGTAACCCCTTAGAAGCAGATTGTGTGGGGCCACCAGAGGTAACTCAGTTAGGGCCTCCTTATTAGGAGGAGTTCCATGGGGGAGTCTGGTTTTGAGCATTGCTGGAATTGGGGTCTTAAGTGTACAGTTTAAGGTTTTGGGAGCTTGTTTTGTTACTAATTTTTCGGATTGATTAATTTTTATGTGAGTGAGTGTTGTGCTTGCCTGCATGTCTGCATAGCATGTTCCTGCCTGGTGCCTGCTGAGGTCAGAAGAGGGCATGGGATCCCCTGGAGCTGGTGTTGGGGATGCTTGTGAGCTCTGATTACATACCTGTGTGGCCACCTCTCCCTTGGAGCGCTGAGGCATGTCCACCACAAGGGAGCGAGGCCGGAGGGTTGGGCTTGTTCTTCAGCCTCTTTGGATCCTAGCTCTTCTGTCCATGAAGAGGATTGGTTATTAGATTCATCTCTGTAGTTGACTCAGTCTGATAGCTCACTTCCTCCTGTGTACTTTTACAGAGCCCATAGAGCTGCTGTGAAGGTTTTGATATCTCTCTCTCTCTCTCTCTCTCTCTCTCTCTCTCTCTCTCTCTCTCTCTGTTTTTTGTTTTGTTTTTTTTTTTTTTTTTTTTTTTTGCGATAGGGTCTCACAATGTAACTCTGGCTGGTTAGGAACTCAAGTATGTGTGGAACAGGCTGGCCTCAACCTGCTTCTTGTCTTCCAGCTGCTGGGACCAAAGATGGCCATGTTTGAACAGTTTTATTTTTGAGACAAAGTTTCACGTACCCTCGGCTGCCTAGGCTGGTCCATAGCTTGGCCAGGTGGCTGAGGATGACCTTGAACTGCTGATCCTCTTTCCACGGATGCTGCTATAGGTGTGCACCACCACCACCACAGCTGTATGTTTGCAGTGTCGCTAGAGATCGACCCAGGCTTCGTCCACCTGTGCATGCCAGGCCAGCCCTACTCCCGGAGCCATGTTTTTATATTTAAGTTGTGTGTGTATCAGTGTAGGGGTGACATGTGCCACAGCACACACTACATGTTAGGTAGACATCCAAGTACAACCTGTGGGAGGCGGTCACTTCTCTTTTTCCCACCACATATCATCTTCTTCTTCTTCTTCTTCTTCTTCTTCTTCTTCTTCTTCTTCTTCTTCTTCTTCTTCTTCTTCTTCTTCTTCTTCTTCCTCCTCCTCCTCCTCCTCCTCCTCCTCCTCCTCCTCCTCCTCCTTCTTCTTTTTTTTTTTTTTTTTTTTTTTTTTTGGTTTTTCGAGACAGGGTTTCTCTGTGTAGCCCTGGCTGTCCTGGAACTCACTCTGTAGACCAGGCTGGCCTCCAACTCAGAAATCCGCCTGTCTCTGCCTTCCAAGTGCTGGGATTAAAGGCGTGCGCCACCACCGCCCGGCGCCACCACATATTTTCAAGGATTTAAACTCACGAGACAGTGGCAGGCAAAGGCTTATATGAGAAGCATCTGCATTTGTATGTATAAAACACTCAACATGTCATTTATGTAAAGAAATTTGGAGCTGTGCATGGCGCCACATGCCAGTGCCCTTAAAGTTTGGAGGCTAGCCTAGTCTATGTAACAAGTTCCCAGAGTACGTGGAGAGACCCTGTCTTACTTACTTCCAACCCCAAAATAAACAAATTTGTTGGGTGTTTTGGAAGAGTGGGATTGGATCTGTCTCTCCATTCCACGGCTCCTTGGACCAGGTACTGGTTACATTAGCTGTGATTTGCTCAGACGGTCCCACCCTGTGACTATTTGGCCATGATGGATTGTCCCAGAACATTCAGGAGGATACTTGCCAGCGATCTCAGCATGTGAGAGACTGAAACAGGAGGATGCAAGTTTCAGGCCAGCCCTGGCTACAGTATGAGGCTGTTTGAACCACAAAATCATGCTAAATAGTTCTGATCACAGTTGGGGCTGTAGGCCAGCAGGGGGGAATCTTCTCTAGTATATGCAAGGGCCGCCCTGGATTCCATTCTTAGTGCTGTTACCAAAACATTGCAAAGATTGCAGCGCACGCACGTAGACTACAGGATGCTCTGTGGTGTCCTTGAAAACCAAGCAGCAGGTGGGAGGTTTTTCTTCCCTTTTTTTTTTTTTTTTTTTTTTTTTTTTTTTTTTTTTTTTTTTTTTTTTTTTTTTTTTTTTTTTTTTTACCGTTTTGAAAAAATGGCCTCCAGCTCAGCTGTTAAGAGCACTGACTGCTCTTCCAAAGGTCCTGAGTTCAATTCCAAGCAACCATGTGGTGGCTCATAACTATCTGTAATGGGATCTGATGCCCTCTTCTGGTGTGTCTGAAGACAGCTACAGTATATTCATATAAATAAAATAAATAAATCTTTTAAAAAATGAGAAAAGAAAAATTGGCCTCAGCCAGTGGTGACACACGCCTTTAATCCCAGCATTTGGGAGTCAGATGCAGGTGAAGCTCCGAGTTTTTTGAGGCAAGCCTGACCTACAGAGTTAGTTCTAGGATAGCCAGGGCCACACAGAGAAACCTTTTCTTGAAAAACAAGGGAAAAGAACAGTTGGTTTCACTGCATTGCCAGTGCTGGCTTCCAGCTACAGAGCTAGCTGATCTTCCTGCCAGGTGCTGAGTGTCTGGACAGCCAGGAGACGGCCTTTGTGAGCTCTGGCTGGGGGAGATGTAGGAGAAATCACTGTACTTGCTGACAGTGGTGGTGGAGGACTTGGGCAACCAGCAAGAGAGTTAGAGCTGTTGGATCCAGAATTCAGTGTTTCCATGGGCCTAGACCACTCTGGGCTGGAGGGACAGCTCAGTTGTTCAGGCCACTCACTGGCTGCTGTTCCAAATAGCCGACGCCCTCCCCTGGCTTCTGAGGGCCCTGCTTACAAAACACCCATATAGATATGTGTGTGTGTGTACGTATATATGATCAAAATAATAATAAAAACCCCACACCACCTTATGGCACATAGCATTAGTTTATTGGTGGTGCTGAGGAAACACAACATTATTTATTTTTTGAGACAGGGTCTCTCTAGTCTTGGAACTTGCTTTGTAGACTAGGCTAGCCCCAAACTCACATCTTCCCGCCTGCCTCTGTCTTGCAAGGGCATGTGCCACCTCACCCAGTAGCATTACCCACCTTAGGAAAAAAAAAGTTTGTGAATTGCCCTTCTCTTTCTGCCAAAGAAGTGTAATGGTGTACACGGTTTCCTCCCAGCTCCTCAGGCCTCTCAGTTGCGGGGTCACAGGCATATGGTTACTGCTGAGGGCTTGCTTGCTTTTTGGCTTTAAGAGTCCTGACTTTCCCTTTAGGTTATTTTTTTTTCTTCTGCCAACACGTGTTTGTTGTGTGTGCACCCAGGGGAAGGTTCTCTGAGCTGCCAGTTGCCAGGCTCGGCAGCAAACACCCTTACCCACAGAACCACAGTGCCAACCTGGCCATAAAGCTTGGTTTATGATTTTTGAAGCAAGTCTCTGGTCCATGTGCAGCCCACAGAGCAAGCACATGGATTGGGCTCCTGTGCTGCCTCTGACTTTAGGGGAGGTGGCCACTGGCCAGTGACCAGTGCGTGCTTGAGCCTTTCCTTGTGAGAGACCAAGTGTCTTGGGTCATTGAAGGAGATAACAGACTTAAAATTTTTTTAAATAAATAAGATGATAAACTGGTTGATAATGTGCTTCAGATGAGACATTCTAAGAAACTTGAGACCACGTGGCAATCATGGCTTGTGCGGCCCCCCCCCCCCATTTTAATATTCCTTGCTGTGCTTAGAACTATTGCCCATGTTCTCCCCCCACCCCCCAATATCCTCTGATTTGTGTGTCCTAGCCTGAGCTGGATGGAGGACTGAAAAAAAAAATACACACACACACACACACACACACACACAGAGTCTTGTTCACCAACAAAGCCATTTAATTATTTTTTTTATTTTAAATTTCAGGCCGCACATAGGCCAGCCTGCCTACCTTGTGTTGTTATTTACCTTTTTTCTTTAGTCTTCCCCACCCCCTTCCCTGTTCCTTTCCTGCTGGGCCCACATTCCTAGGTCTTTGTCTCTGCTTGGTATTTTAGAAATTTTGGGAGAGGAAGGCTGGGAGGGGTGGGACGTTCTAGAAGCTGGGGGCAGGGAAAGGGGTGGTCACTTGGAGGGTCAGAGGTCAGGCTAGCTCCATTTAGCTGGAGCAGCCAGATTGTCGCCAGGCTCAAGGGGGCGTGTCCACGCATCTGCCGGGGTAGCCCCAAACAGGCGGCCCTGGAATTTCTGCCACCAGCGCACTCCACCCCTTCCCTTTCTGCTCCCCCCTTGGCTGCCACTTGGGGGTGGGGGGAGCACAGGCTCCTGTCCAGAATACTCCTCCATTTTTCTTAAAAGGTTGCTACCAAGGATTCCTCCCCCTATGTTTTTCAATTACATTTGTTTAGTTTTGGGGTAGGTTGTGTGGAAACCTATTTGATGGAGTCTGTTCTGCCCACATGTGGGTCCTGGGATCAGACACCGACAGCCAGGCTTGGCGGGCGGCACCCGGATCCCCCAAGTCCTCTCCTGAGCCCCCAGTCTCAACCTTTGAAGTAATCACTCAACTGTGAGCAATCTTCAGAGCGTCTTTTCTCACTCATTGTATGTAGTTCTAAAATTCTCCCCCCCCCCATTCTTAGAAATAGGTAGATGACTGTGAGATACTCAAATATAACTCCCAACTCGTAACTAGAAGACTTAAGTTGATCTTATTTTATGGTTTTGCAGCCCTAAAGTTGCATTGTCTTTCAGTTTTGATTTAAAACTTAAATGATTTAAAAATGATTTTAAAATTGTATTTTATTAGTTTCCAGCACGCTGAGGCTGTTCTATGCATCCGTAGATTTTTGTTAATAGTCACTTGGGTACCACTGCCCCTCCTCAGGCCAGCGTGTCTGCATTCACAGTGCATCTGGACCTGGCTCCCATCCGTTGTGACCTGAGTCCAGGCCACGTTTCATGAAGGACTTCCTTTGACTCATTTTAGAAGCATTTGGGCTGTTCTGACACCACCGCCTGCTCTGACCAGGATTTCTTTCCCATATTTGTAGAGTCCTTCCTTGAGGCCTCAGGGGATCTCCTGTGCTTGGCATCATGGAAGCTCTGTTGCTGGGTGGACCAGGCCTAAAGGCCTGGGAGGTTCCTAACACGTGGACAGTTTCAGCTTGGAGCCCATTTTCTTGACTCAGCCCAGAATTACTTGAAAGCCTTTTGCTTCCTGTTGTCCAGTCCCCACACAGGCTGGTTCCTGAGATTTTGAAGGTTGGGAAGGGTCTCCTGAGGTAGCTACTGAGACTCCATTTGTTTTCCTTTCCCTGCGAAAGGCAGGCAGAGGAAGTCACTGGACAGGTGGTCCTGGCTCAGGAGCCTGAGGTGTGCTAACCTCTGCCCCTGGAGAGAGTCAGTTGCTTTCACTTACATCTGGAGAAAGCAAGGGTGCATTTGAGTCCATGTAGCCAACACAGCTTAGAAAGGGGGAAGGCCTTAGCCCGCCTGGTCTATTTCAATGTAAAAGGCACCTTCTGGTGGGAGGTGTTCTTGCATCCATTTGAGGGTGGGGGCCTTCCCTTTCTTCCCTTGTGGGAGGAGGAGGAGGAGGAGGAGGAGGCTGAGTGAGGGAAAGCAGTAGGATGGCCTAGCCCAGTAGAATTGCTCTTGCCCCACCCACATGGAAACTTGGTAGGGATTGTCTGATTCTTGCAGCCTCTTTTTTACTGGTTATTTGGAATTCTCTTGGGAATTTTTAGATGAGTCTAAAAGGATAGACTGTTGGCTAAAAAGTGATTAAAATTGGTTACTTGAGCACATTTCCTTGTACAGACCCTACAGAAGAGCCATCCATGTCTCTTGTGAGATTAAAAAAGGGTATCCTAAATCTCCTATCTCTGGATGCAGGAGAAATTACCCATCACTCACAGGCCCTAGTGGGACAGCAGATTTCACCCCTCCAGGCACTCGTAGGGGGGTGGCACGGGAAACAGCATCCTCCTCACCAGGGTTCTTTCCAACTCTACTCTGCCTAAATGACCTTCTCTTAGCCCCTCCTCCAGCCTTCAAAGCCAGCTCCCATCTTTTCCTAGCTACTGGGTCCAAACCTCTTGTTGTGTTTTGTTGTGGGTGGGGATAGCCAGCCGAGTGCTAGAGTGCTAGCTTGGAGAGTCCCTGCTGTGTGGTCCAGAGCACCTGCACCACCTCCTGTCTTCACGTGGAGATTTAAGTGTGTTGCTGCGTGTGGCAGAGAATCCAGCTTACACATTGATTCCTTGTGTCGCGTGTCAGCTTTCCCCCGCCCCCAGCTGCTCTTGAAATCAATCCAGCAGGCATTTACTGAGGGAGGAGAGTGGCTGGTTTCCATGCCGAGCCCTCTCTCTTGTCTGAGAGCCTCTTGTCTGTCAGCAGGTGAGGGGTGTCCAGCCCTTCTCTTCCCCCCAGCTCACGGGCTCTAAGGGAAGCCGTTCACTTGGACAGGCTGACCTTACTGCTAGCTTTTGGTCTCAATCCTCCTGTAGCTTGCTGGAGTGCACAGGAGGCAGACTGACCACCTGACGGAGGACCGGGAAGTACAGTGCTGCCTCTTGGCCTTGCTTCACATACAGAGTGGCCACAGACAACATAACTCTTTCATTCAGACCACCAAACCCAGACCAGAGAACCATAGAACTTGACACAGGAACTCTTCCCTGCTTAAGCCCCCCAGACTGCCTATATGATCCCTGACTTTGTGGTATCTCGGTTATGAATCTGACTCAGGCTGGAGTGGGATAAGGCACCTGGGTTTGGGGCATCAGATATGTGGGGAAGGACAGTGGGCATCGATTATGACAGTTTTGTCTGTCTTGATAAGGGAGGGGCACACACATTGTTTGGAGGAGGACTCTGGGATCTAGGATCTAGAGATAGGACTATGCTCACACCTGTCTCTCTGGTCCACAGGTACTGCATTTATACTGTGACACCTGCTCTGTCCCCATCTGCAGAGAGTGCACGCTGGGCCGCCATGGTGGCCACAGTTTCGCCTACCTCCAGGATGTTCTGCAGGACTCCCGAGCACTCACCATCCAGCTGCTGGCTGATGCCCAGCAGGGCCGCCAGGCTATCCAGGTCAGTTACCTACCTTGTTGACTCAAACCTTTCTGGCCCCTTCTAAAGGACACGTGTAAGATGGGTAGGTAGATAGATGTACTGCCTGGGGTCATGGACTAGAGACCAGAAGGGGTTGACACATGGGCTATTGAGGTCTCTGGAGGGCTCCTAGCAGTCAGTGTTTAGAAGATGTCAGGTCAGGTACGAGTTCTGAGTGACTGACTGGGTTGCCTTTGCTGGTGGTTTCAGCTTCCCCTGGAGTTAGCAGGCATTGGTTTTCATTGAGATGGCAGAGAGCATGGGTACTTGATGTTCTTTAGGCGGTCAGGTATTTGGTACACAGATTGAAGGCTGAGACCTGAACACAAGGCATTTAATGTTCAGTGTCTTGGAACTGTCCCTGGGTCATAAAGTCCTTGTGATTTGAATGTTTGTCCTTTTATGGTAGCATGACAGTTTGAGAATTGGCTACGTTCTCCTGCATTGTTGAGCGATGGTGTATTACACGGAGTTGATTGAAATGTTTCTGCCTTTTATCCTACCTGACAAGCACTTAGGAAATTATGACATGTTTTTTAAGCCATGTTTTTGTGAGAGAGCTACAGAATTAAACACTTAACAGTTTGCAGGGTTTATTGATAGAGCTTCTCCGTAGCTGTCAGGTTTGTATGTGTGACATTGGAGAAGTCTTTCTGACTAGATTTATTTATTTTTTCCTCCGGATGAAACCTGATGTTCAAGTTACAGGTTAAAAGATTTTATTTCTGGTGTGTCAGATCTTGCCACCAGGATTGTTATTTTATTTTATACATTTTATTTTGAAATGATTTTATTTCGTGATTGTTTGTCTCTGTGTGCAGTGCTCATGGAAGCCAGAAGAGAGCATTGAATCCCCCCAGAACTAGGAGTTACAGATATTTAAATTAGCCAGACAGGCATTGGGACCCAAATCTGGCTTCTCTGCAAGAGGAGTTACTATGAACCAATGAAGCTTCTGACCAGCCTTCTTTTAAAACGCCTAACCAGCTCAGGGGACTAGTGTCCCTTGACCTGGAACTGGATTCCAGGCAAACCTTGGCTACATGAGGCCCCATCTCAAGACAGAACAAACAAACAAAAGGCTGGTGTAGTGCCCGGCCTCCTCAAGTTATTGTATTTCCATTGTTCTGCTTTGTGACAACAGGAATATGTTTCCACAGATAACAAACCCAGTGTTTTCTCTTGCACTGTTAAAAAGTTAGGATTCTCTAAAACTGTTTTGCCCTGTCTCCTGGATAACCGTGTCCCTGGCCACCACCTCTGACCCGGAGGCTAAGAGAGCTGCAGTTACCTGTCCCACCTTCTAGATCTTATATAAAGATGATATAAATCTTAAAACATCCTTTTTCTCCCTTCGGTGTTTTGTTTTTAAAATGAGACAGGATCTTTCTATTGACCCTTGACTATTCTGGAACTGGCTTCACATTCATAGTGATCCTTCTGTCTCTGCTGGGATTCAAGGAGGTGCCACCATACCTGCCCACTTTTCTGTGCATGGAGACTGAGAACACTCAGACAGGGCAGGGGCCTTGATAAAATTAATGCCGCACATTTTTTGTTTTCGAGACAGGTTTTCTCTGTGTAGCCCTGGCTGCTCTGTAGACGAGACTGGCCTCCCTCCAAAAGCTCCGCCTGCCTCTGCCTCCTGAGTGCTGGGATTAAAGACGTGTACCGACATTGTCCAGTTTATGCTATCTAATTCTTTGTGCTTTGTGGGCCCAGCTACTCCAGGGAGAGAATTGACTTGTCAAGATTTGATGGAAGGGTAGCAAGATGGCTCAGCTGTTAAACCTGGGCTTTTGCAACACCCACATGGTGGCTCGCAACCATCCATAACCCCAGCTCCAGGGATCTGACACCGCAGGAGGTGCACATACATAACACATGTGCAAGAAAACAGCTCTGTACATAAAATTAACTAAAAAGCTTAAGCTTCATAAATTTGCTGCTGGCTTAAAGTTAAATAGTGAGATCTCACATGCAGAAGGCTTTCAGCTAAGGAAGAATAGAGGGGTAGGAGATTTGTGTTCAACCGTCTAAGCAGAAACCTCAGGTGTCGGCCTTGGGAGTCTAAGTGGTAGTTGGTCAGTTTCCAGTGTTTGTCTGGAGATCTGTGAGGAGGCATGCTGGCTAGAGGAGCAGGGTGACAGGTGGGTGCCTGCATTGGAGGCATATGTTAATGGATACATCTGCACAGACTGTGCACCCACCTGTATGTGAGCATGTCCCCTAATTGGGCTGAGTATTTCTCACATGAGGTGCCAGCATGGGGTGGGTCAGGTAAAAGGTGAGGTCAGCTGGCTTTCCGAAGCCATAACTGCTAAACTAGTTTATTTCCTGCATGAACCACAGAAAATGATTGTCCCCCTAAGACAGAAGGTTGGTGTGGTCCAGTTTTCCCAGCATGCAAATATTTGCACCTGAACTGCTGGTTAAGACCAGAGGTGTTGCCAAAATATGTTGCTTAGGAACCAGAAAGAGGTCATGGTGTGTGAACCCCACCATCACACAGAGAGCAGTTTGGCTGCAGGTGATACAATACATGCTGGCGGAATCCTAGTGGGGTGTGTTTAAGTCATGAGAGCACACATCATGAAGTCATGGGGAAAAGGCCCGCTGTAGGGCAACACTTCTGTTGTGTTTGTTTTTACACACGGTGGTGCTATGTAGTTCATCCAAGATAGTACGGAACATTCTCCTGCGTGCTAGGTGTGTAGGTGTGTGCCTTACTCATGATCATGTCTTGTTTTTTTCTATGAGAAATGTCTGGATTTGCACATGGAATGTATGCATGACTGTCCTTTGGTGCCCAAGGCCTGGGAAGGTGGGTCAGCCACTGATCCACTACTTGGGTCTACTCACCAGATATTTAAATGTCTGTTAAGGCTTTTGTTGCTCTCACAGAGGACTCAGGTTTAGTTCCCACCCCCTGTGTAAGGTCCAGTTCTATCTTCTGGCCTCTGTAGGCACTGCAAGCATGTGGCTCAGTGGTTAAAAATACTTACTGGAAGCCAGGGTAGCAGAGGTGCACGCCTTTAATCCCAGTCAGTACTCAGGCAGAGTGTTAGGGTCCAGGAGTTGCCCTACAAACCAAACGAACACTGATCTCAGTTAAACAGAGATGGTTTGTTGAACGCTCACTCTAAGACTGATTGACGGGCAACAGCTCAAAGCTGTGGGCATGACATTTCTTCAGGGACAGCTTATAAAGGCTAAAGCCGCAAAAACCACAGTGAGCTCAAACACAGGCACTGGAAGTACTGGCCAGTAGTCCGCCATGACTCAAGCCATCTTAGATAAAACAGTTCATATTGACCTTATCTGGTGGGTTTTACATGAAGTTTATAGTTGTGAAATTTCTTAAGATTAACAAACCTCATACAGAACGTAACAGAGTATGTGGTCACCATGACCCACCTCTGAGCTGAGTTATTTTTCTGCATCAGTGACTGGCAGGTGTATTACAGCAACAACATGAAATAGCTGGCGGGCATGGAACAAAATGGCCACAGCTGTGCTGGGGGGTGAAGGGGCCAGGCCTCAACAAGAGGCAGATGGATCTCTGAGTTCAAGGCCAACCTAGTCTACAAAACAACTTCCAGGGTAGCCAGGACTACACAGAGAAATACTGTCTTGAAGAAAAACACTTAAACAAACAAACAAAACCTCCAAAACAGAATACTTACTTGTCTATCAGAGGATTGAATTTTAGATCCCAGTACCAACATTGGACAGCTCTTTGTAACTCTGTGATTTAGTGGCCTGCTTCGGCATTCATCTGGATACACACATGCACATTCACGCATACACATAAAATAACATGCCATTCCTAATAGAGCGAGGAGAGGCATGTACTATCTCTTGAAAGTATCACATAGAACGGAGGCCCTTCATTATCTATTTATTTGTACATATTTATATAATTAAATATATTTAAATTATTTTATGTGCATTTTTTTATTTGCTTGCATGTATGTCTGTGTAATGGTGTCAGATCTTGGAGTTCCAGACACTTGGTGAGCTGCCGTGTAGGTGCTGGGAATTGAACCCAGGTCCTTTGGAAGAGTTGTAGGTGCTCTTAACTGTGGAGCCATCTCTTCAGCCCAGTTAACTTATATTTTTGAAAGCCCCTTAATGAAATTCTTCTCTTACAGAAGTATTTCACTGGTGTCTTAGAAATATGTCACTGGTGTTTGCTGGGCCAGGCACTGACTGCTGTAGGGTGGGTGGGAGCTTTGATTTCTACTTACAGGCTTCTACAGCCTTATGTCCATCAGCGACTTTCACAATTTGCTGGTGTTCTTGAATAGTTAGAATCTTTCCCTGCAAGCATCTGTTTTTGTTTTTGTTTTTTTTTTTTTGTTGTTGTTGTTATTTTTGTTTTTTGCTTTTTAAATTTGTTTGTATGCTTTTTGAGATGGCATTTCTCTGTGCAGCCCTGGCTGTCCCCGTGGACTAGGCTAGTAAATCTCCAACCCAAATAAGACCAGTCAAAGAAAACGCAACTCAAATATGGATATAATAAACTGCATACATACCTAGATTGGGCAGATTTACCATTACACTACTCTATTCCCCAGCTGTGAGGTCTCTTATAACTTGCAGTTTTTCCAGGCCACGTGCTTGTCCTTCCACCTCCTGCTCCTCCTTTGTCTTCCTCCTCTGTCGCCCTCCGCACAGTGTTGGAATTAAAGATGCGGACCACCATTTTTATGTTTCTGAATCTAAGTTTGCAACCTGCCTTAGCCCTCAGCATTATGAGGTCTGTTCAATGCAATAATGCATTCAGAGGATTAGGGTTGTTTTGATCTTGTCGTGTCTCTCCCCCCACCCCCCATGTAATATTTTGGTCATGGATGTGGTTAACTTTTGTTGTTGTGGTGGTAGTGTATGTGGAGGTCAGAGAACAGCTTGTAGGAGTTGGGTTTCTTCTTACAACATGCAGGTCCCAGGAATTGAGCTGCGCAGGAAACACATTTGCCAGTTGAACATAGGTCTTGGTGGTAGTGGTGTTTTGTTTTGTTGTGTATTGTCTGGAAAGCCAGGTGACTACTCAGTGCCCATGGAAGCAGAAGGCGGCATTGAACCCTGGAAGTAGTGATTGCTAGATTGTTAGCTACGTTAATGTGGACTGTAGGAGTGTCCTGCTCCCAAATGGAGAGTCTTTGAGCAGCCAAGTTCCTGACTGTACCTTGGAAACAGGTTTCATCCCAACCCCTAACCCACACAGGAACTCAGCAGGAAGCAGAGGTGACTGCCCTGGTTTCTCATCTTTTCTGCCGATGCCATCTAAACAGTTGGAAAATGTCCAAGTTAGCTTCCTCTTATCCCACTCAGAAACCGGCCGGCTCCAGGCCCACTTCTGGCCTACGTGGACACTGCAGACTTTCGGGGCACAGGCATACATGCAGACAAACACTGGCACACAAAATTAAAATAAAGATATGTTTTCTAAATAAAGAAAATGCTCTGTGGAATGGAGATCTCTAGCTGCTAAGCCTGCCACGGAATCCTTTGCTCTTTGTTGCTTTCCCAGCCCCGTTCCAGGGCCCTGCAGATCCAGTACCCATTATCGTCCTTAGGAATGCTGTGAGCCTTGCTCAAATGCTTTTGTGATTGTTCAGGTGCCATTATAGGGACCTTTTACCTGTTGGAAGAAACAGATCTTCCAGTACAATCAGCAATAAACACAGAGGTCTCTGGGGACGTGTTAGGACGGACACACACACACACACACAAAATTGGTCAAAAGAGAGCACACTTGTCCACGCCCATGTGAAAGAGGTAGACATTACTTCTGCACTCTGCTCAGCGGGAGAGTCAGTTTGTCCCCGAACATGACATTTGCATAGTGTGCTGACTATTTTTGTGTCAACTGGACACAAGCTGGAGTCCCTGAGAAAGAGAGAGAATGCCTACAGCAGACTGGCCTGTGAGCAGGCCTGTGGTACAGCCTCTCCTTCCCAGGTTGGTTATTGTCCTTCTGGGTTTTATCAAGCCCTGAAAATCCTAAGACACGATTGTTACGATTTTTGAAAATCTCTTTAAAGATAATGATTGGCATAAAGATGATTATCATATTAACATAAAATATTATAATTTACTAAATAGGCATCTAGTCCGTGTAGTTTTATTGGGTGACTGTATGTAGGGAAATGCGTGTACCACCATGGTCACATGAACGGAGGTCAGAGGACAATTTTATGCGGTTTTTCTACCACTTGGGTCCTGGGGTTCTAAGCAGGTTGTCAATTTGCAGCAAGCACCTTTACCTAAGCTAGCTTGTTGGCCCCTCATTTGCATATCTAGAAGTGGGCTGGCCCCTCGTTTGCATATCTAGAAGTGGTTTATCTTCTCTTCCTTTTTCCTCCCCTTCCCTCCTTGCTTCCTGTTCTTCCTTCTTGTCCTCATTCTTGTCCCAGGACAGCTAGGGCTACCTGGAGAGACCCTGCCCTGACTTAAAAAAGAAATAGAACTGTGGCCTGATCAGCTCCTTGTCTTTGTGTGTGTCTTAGTGACCCATCTGAAAAGGGGATTAATCATTAAATTCTACACCACAGGGTCTGGATGTAGTCCTGGCTGTCCTGGAACTCTCTAAAGACCAGGCTAGCCTTGAGATCCACGTGACTCTGCCTCTAAATGAGCACAGGGATTAAAGGTGTGCACCACCACACCTGGCAAGGGAAGCTCTTAGTGTGTGTTCCTAGGGCCAAGAAACTTCAAATTACACATCCTGGAGACAGGGACACTTAGAAATTGGTTTAGAAGCACAGACTTCATAGATGTTAATAAGTTATGATGCCCCTGAAGGGACTTGAACTTTCGTGCTTTTACTCACACGAACACACACACGCGCGCGCGCGCATTTAGTTAAAAGTAATGTCTTAGAGTTACCCTGACTTTATATATGTAAGACAGTATAACTGTCTGCATCAGGGTTTTACTGCTGTGAACAGACATCACGACCAAGGCAACTCTTATAAGGACAACATTTATTTGGAGCTGGCTTACAGGTTCAGAGGCTCAGTCCATTATTATCAAGGCAGCATGCAGGCAGGCATGGTGCAGGAGGAGCTGAGAGTTCTGTTCTACATCTTCATCTGAAGGCTGCTAGCAGAATACTGGCTTCCAGGCAGCTAGGATGAGGGTCTTAAGCCCATGCCCACGGTGACACACCTACTCAACAGGGCCACACCTTCTAATAGTGCCATTCCCTGGGCTAAGCATATACAAACCTTCACAGGTAATCAAAGATTTGGCTTGGAGGGACTGGAGATGGCTCTTGTAGTGGACCCAGATTCACGTTGCAGTGCCATGTTCGCAGTCATGTATAACTCTAGGTCTAAGGGTCCAGTACCTTCTTCTGACTTTTGCTAGCATTAGGCACACGCACGACTCAGGCATACATTCAGGCAAAACACTCAGACATAAAACAAATCTTTTAAAAAAGATTAAAGGTGGATCAGTAAGCTGAAGGACAGGAATTGGGTGCTTTCAGCCTTAGGAAGAAAGGGAAGAGATTCCTGAGCTCAGCTTAAAGTTGGGAAAAATTTAAGAAGAGAGAAGGCATCCCAAGCCATGGACAGCTGTAAGCATCCAGTCCCCTAGAACCAGAGAGAGGTTGGGGTTGACAGGCAGCCACTGGAAGCTGGTGGGTGCTGAAGGCGGGCACGGGCACACTGTAGTTGTGGCTTGCACAGTACTGATGTGTCCCTTCTAATCCAGTCAGGGAGGTAGCATGTAGGAGTCCCAGTCATGCCTGACAGAATAAGTAAAGAGGACTGGCCTTCCTGGCATGGAAGACGGTTTGTACAAGGTAAGACCCGCCGTGTGTTGTGTCCTTAGAGAGGCAGCTGTAACACCAATAGATAAGTGATTCCTACAGTGAGGGGAGGGGTGTGCCGGGTGCCTGTTACTGTGTGCAGGGTTTGTTTCGGGGAACAGAATTCTACTCTGGTAGTTGTAGAATGTCACTGGTGGGAATTTCCGTTCTTGGATTTTGCCACAAAATGAAAAGCAGTTTGAGTTGGAGGAAGATGACATGGCCCAGTGGGAGAGAATTCTTGCCAAGCCTTGGGTTCCATCACTGGGACCCACATGGTGGAGAGGCTGCTGGGGGGTATCCTCAGACCTCCAGAGATGTGCCTGGTTCATGCATGTGGACACCACACACACACACACAGGAGTGTAATTAAAAAAGAAAATCATGGACCACATACCTCTGGTTTTTACACATATCAGTTACCAGCCAAGAGTTGAACCACAAACAACAGCCATGTTTGACTCTGGCAGGAGCTTGGCTCTTTGCATGTTTGTCTCAGGTTTCTTTCAAGGTCTATGATCAAGGCTTGAGAGGATTGTGGTAAATGCCTGCTTAGAGATTTGAACCTGGGTTACCTTCATAAAATACTTTACCAGCCTAAGTTTCTGAAGCCCTACCAGTTATACCACATCTCATCTTGTATCCGGGGAGTCCTGCCCAGGCATGTATCTGTCCACTGCTTCTCATCAGCTCAGCTCCATCTATGTCTTAGGCTTTTTGTACCAGTGGGGCAGGATCATCTGCTCTAAAATGGGTTCCTCTGACAGTCAGGTCAGAATCCCAATCTCCTTCCTTGGTGTTCCAAGGAAATCCTTCCTGCTTTTTTGAGACACTTCATGTAATATTAATGAACACATCAGGCCTTCTGTCAGAGTTAATTTTTATGAACAATATGTCTGATTAAGCTGCCCGATGTACTGGGGCTGGTACCGTAAGATGTAGGCCCCCCCCCCCCCCCCCCCCCCCGCAGGCCGTGATTGAGGATTTTCTTAGGTTAGATGAGTTGATACTCCCAGAGTGCACATGTATTAATTGGCTTAGGAGAGATTGCTGGAAACTGATGCACATGTGGTGGAGAGACCACTAACCTCCATTCCTTTCCCTGTGCCTCCATGAGGGAACCTCCTTGGCCTTCAGGTGTGGGGGAGTGAGACACTCATCCCAGTATTCCACACAAACCCAGCTACACTGGTGACCCTGTTGTTAAGAGTATCCCTTAATAGTCTGATACTCACCACTTCTGAGACAAAGAGACTCAGCCTTTGCCAGCAACTCTCAGTTACACACCAGCAGGTGCCAGCAAGCGTGAGCCCTGCAGGTCTCTAGGAAGCTGCTGTCCTCGAGGTAAGAGCTGACACCCCTTCCAATACCTCAAGGTTTTGCTTGCTTTTCCAGCTGAGCATCGAGCAGGCACAGACTGTGGCAGAACAGGTGGAGATGAAGGCGAAAGTGGTCCAGTCGGAGGTCCAGGCCGTCACAGCTCGCCACAAGAAGGCTCTGGAGGATCGTGAGTGTGAGCTGTTATGGAAGGTACGTGGTGCACAACTTCCCCAGTCAGCTCCCTCAGGCCTGGCCTGCACAGAACTTGAGCCTCGTTTCAAGATCTGACGCCCAAGCTCTAAGTTTAGAAAGAGTTGGTAATTTTCCAGAGAGTTTGAGGCGGGGTTGTCCCTGGAATGCTGGGTGTCACTCATGTAGCAAAACAACAAGAAACCCTTTCAGAAGGGCCCAGGGAGCCAGGGAGGGCCAGGAAGGGCAGGGGCTCAGGTTTTCTGTTGTGCACTCTGAAAAGGAGGCCAGCCAGTGGCGGACAATCAGAACTCTTGTTAGCAGAAGGGTAGGAAACTGTCCTTATTTTGGGTGTCCCAACTGGTTGCACTTCTTGACCCTGAGTGGTAAAGCCTCCACCTGGGGGGGGGGGGGGGGGGAAGTGTGTGTGTGTGTGTGTGTGTGTGTGTGTGTGTGTGTGTGTAAGTGTAATACGTGTAGTGTGTCCTTCCTGTTGAAGTCACGGAAAATAGCTCAATACACCGGTGGGCTTTCCAATAACAGCCAGCTGGGAAGCACCTTAGCCTTTCTGGTTATGTGTCCTCTACCCAGCCATGGCTACCTTTCAGCTGGCCTTTAACCTGAGTCTTTGGCTGTTCTGAACACAGGGTTGCAAAGTTAACTTATAAGAGAGAACTCCTGTTGGGTGGCTTGTTTTGATCTAGTACTGTGTTAGAGATATCATTTTAGTTCCTCCTCAGAAAAATACTCTTAAAATTAAAGTTTTTAAGAACTTGTGTGGGCATGTGAGTGGGTGCTTGCAGGGGCATAGGATGCCTCTAGAACTGGAGTTTCAGGTGTAGTGGCACATACCTTTTAGTTAACTGCACCAGAGCAGATGGGTTTCTGTGAGTTCAAGTACAGCCTAGTTTTTTAAGTAGTGAGTGTCAGGGCAGTCAGGACTACATGATTAGTCCCTACCCCCAGGAAACACCCCCACACCAAAATATGAAAAATAAGAAAGAAACTAGAAAAAGTCTGCCTGCCTTCCTGTCTTTCATTGGGGGGGGGGGGAGAACACATGAACTTACTGCTCTTTCAGGACCAGAATCTTGGCTTCCTAGTTGGGATCCAGCACCTCTGGCCTCTGGGCACCTTCACTCACGCACATACACACACAATTAAAATAATAAATTTCTTTGTTTTTAAATCCAGACCTCAGAAAAGTTGTTTCCATAGATAACTTTTCTGTAGTTCTCAGCTCAAGAGCACTGAGAGGTCATGGTTCTAAGCAAGTATGTCGGTTGGTTTTACTTCAGGGGGTGGGCCAGCTTACCTAAAATGGGTGACTGTTAGGATTTGAATGCAGAAAAGAGAAAGGAGGCAGTTGTTCTTTTTGTTGGATAATACTCTCTCATTTCTGCCCCACTCTAGATCTCAGCAGGGTTCTTCACACTCCGCTCTCCGTGCTTAGTTCTAAGTTTGTCTGTTTTCTCTCTCCTCCAGGTGGAGAAGATACGCCAGGTGAAGGCGAAGTCTCTATACCTGCAGGTGGAGAAGCTGCGGCAGAACCTCAACAAGCTGGAGAGCACCATCAGTGCTGTCCAACAGGTCCTGGAAGAGGGCCGAGCCCTGGACATCCTGCTGGCCCGAGACAGGATGCTGGCCCAGGTGCAGGAGCTCAAGACCATCCGGGGCCTCCTGCAGCCCCAAGAAGATGATCGTGTTATGTTCACGCCCCCTGACCAGGCCCTGTACCTTGCCCTCAAGTCTTTCGGCTTTGTCAGCAGTGGGGCTTTTGCCCCGCTCACAAAGGCTACAGGAGATGGCATCAAACGAGCCCTTCAGGGGAAGGTGGCCTCCTTCACTGTCATGGGCTATGACCACGATGGTGAACCCCGCCTCTCAGGAGGTGACCTAATGTCAGTTGTGGTCCTTGGCCCCGATGGAAACCTGTTTGGTGCAGAAGTGAGCGACCAGCAGAATGGGACTTACGTAGTGAGCTACAGGCCCCAGCTTGAGGGTGAGCACTTGGTGTCGGTGACACTGTACAACCAGCATATAGAGAACAGCCCCTTCAAGGTAGTGGTCAAGTCAGGCCGCAGCTACGTGGGTATCGGGCTCCCCGGGTTGAGCTTCGGTAGTGAAGGTGATGGTGAGGGCAAGCTGTGCAGGCCCTGGGGTGTGAGTGTGGATAAGGAGGGCTATATCATCGTGGCTGACCGCAGCAATAACCGAATCCAGGTGTTTAAGCCCTGTGGCTCCTTCCACCACAAGTTTGGTACCCTAGGTTCTCGGCCTGGGCAGTTTGATCGACCAGCTGGCGTGGCCTGTGACGCCTCCCGCAGGATCGTGGTGGCCGACAAAGACAATCATCGAATTCAGATCTTCACCTTTGAGGGCCAGTTCCTTCTTAAGTTTGGTGAGAAAGGAACCAAGAACGGGCAGTTTAACTACCCATGGGATGTAGCAGTGAATTCTGAGGGCAAGATCCTAGTTTCAGACACCCGAAATCATCGCATCCAGCTGTTTGGACCAGATGGGGTCTTCCTGAATAAGTACGGCTTCGAGGGGTCTCTCTGGAAGCACTTTGACTCTCCACGGGGCGTGGCTTTCAACCATGAAGGTCACCTGGTAGTCACCGATTTCAACAACCACCGCCTTCTGGTTATTCACCCCGATTGCCAATCTGCCCGCTTCCTGGGCTCAGAGGGCACTGGCAATGGGCAGTTCCTGCGACCACAGGGTGTGGCCGTGGACCAGGAAGGGCGAATCATTGTAGCTGACTCCAGAAACCACCGTGTGCAGATGTTTGAAGCCAACGGCAGCTTCCTGTGCAAGTTCGGTGCTCAAGGCAGTGGCTTTGGGCAGATGGACCGCCCCTCAGGTATCGCGGTCACCCCGGATGGCTTGATCGTCGTGGTGGACTTTGGCAACAATCGAATTCTCATCTTCTAATTGTGTCTTCTTCTGTTTTTTTTTTTTTTTTTTTTTTTTTTCCTGTGTTTAGGGTGTGCATGTGTGTGTCTCTCATTTTTGAATTTCAAAGAAGAAATCATCTCAGGGATATTTCTTTTTCTTTTTTTTCTTTTCCCCCTCCCCCTTATTTTTATTATTTTTTTTTTTAAAAAGAACAAAAGTACAACATTGCCTAAGTCCTACCTCAGCTTTTTTTTATTTTCTTTTTTTCTTTCTTTTCTTTTCTTTTCTTTTTTTTTTTTTTTTACAGATGAATGTAATTCTCTTTTGTGCAGGGATTGAGCCTGTGAAGTGATAATTTCTATCTACCTCAAACCTTTGCATTTCCTTGTCTAGCCGCCCTCTTTGCTCCTCTGTGGAGCTTACATCCCCTTCCCTCCCAAAGGCATAGTAGGCACAGGCCAGCAGTCCTGCAGCCTTGAGGGCACTGAAAGCGTATGGTGGGGTGCATTTTGTAGATTGAGCCAAGGAAACCCAAAAAAACTACTAAGTAAGAAAGAGAAGTATAAGACATTGGAAAGATAGGATTTAAAAGTCATAATTGTAGTGTATTTGTGTTCTTGAGAATACTGTGTTTATGTGGGGTTAGGTTGCGTGGCTTGCTCTTTTTTAGGGGAAAAAAAACCTTTCTTTTTTTATTGATGCAACAGAACTTTTCTCTGTTTACCTCGGTGTGTCTAACATCCTCATCCCTAGGAGATATGACTGTGGCTTGCTAGCCTAGAAAAGCAGACCATTCATATTTTCGGGTGTCTCATCTTTGTATCTGGTGAGGAAGGGTGTGTATGTGTGTGCGTGCGCGCATGTTTGTATTTCTAAGCCATCTTTGCTTGAGGAGAAAAGTTGGACTTGACACATGACATCCCAAGCAAACTTCTTCCCAGTTTGCTAAGAATATAGATTTAGCTCAGGACTGTTGGTTGAAAGTGTTCTCAAAGGTTAAGTATCTGTGTTTTTGTTGTTTGTTATAAAGACTTAGGTATAAGGAAATAAGTTAACCTTGTTCTCAGAGAGAGGGGCTTTTCAGATGTGGACCAGGGTGCCACAGAAGTAGGGGGGCTGAAGAAGTGAGGCACCCCCCCACATCAGGGACTGTTCAGGATGGCGGGGGTCCCCCCATCTCAATGCAAGAGGGTGTGGTAGGCAAAGGGATAGCTTTTATTTGAGAAGCACAATTTTTTTTTCCTGCTTTGGAAGTTCAGGGAATATAGAAGAATGTCTGAATGACAGGTAGGACCACCCATTCCCTCACCCCTTGGCTCAGGTCTCTTTCTCAGGCGCCTTCCCTGTATCTGAGTGGAGTCAGACCTCAAGGTTAACCCAAACCCCTATTCCTCCCCCAAAGGCCTTTGAATGTAAAGGATTTACAAACCAAACCACCCCCAACAGAAAGTGTTGGACACAGTATATGTCTTTTTTTAAAACCTGTACCAAAGAATAGAAACTTGGGAGTGTGTGGCTCCCATCCCATTGAGGGCTGATTTACTTACTGTAAGCCACAGAGTGGGTCTTCTCTATGTTCATCTGTCTCATGAGGACTTACTGTGGTTCTCTGTACTCTCCTCACTACTGAAATCAGACCAGATTTGAAACGGGCAGAAAACTGTCTGAAACAGACCGACCAAAAGCTGAGTTTCTGCCAACAATGCATAGCAGAAACTTCCCAGAGGAAGGAAGAATAAGGGGTCAATCAGATTGCTTTGGGTCGTTCAGTTCGTGTGAACTACTCACATGATTTAATTTCAGGATTTTGGAGTGATCTAAAATGAGGCAGCGGTGCTGGGGTCAGCAGGGAGAATGGTACACAAGCAAGGAATCCTGAAGGCAGCTTCAGCTGCCGACCCCCACTTTATAGGTTCCTGGGGATGCGGAAGAGGGTTACAAGCTCCTTTTAAAATTTAAGCGGGTCCTTCCCCAGTTTATATCCCTTTAGCCTTTATTGTGTCACCTAAGTGTTAAACTGATTTTTAAAAATTTTGTAGAACAGGACAACCAGGAGGCAGCTGCTTCCTCCCCTCCTCCCCCATCTTCCTAACAAACTGCCCTTAAACACTCAATGTAACTGGCTTAGCATTCTTAATGATTCTAATTGAACAAATGAATCTTGACAACCTTTTCGGAAACCTGATTTTAATTGTGGCTGGGGGAAAACTGCTTTCCAATGCTAAATTTAAGTCGTATTCCATGCTCCTTGGGTGTCCCTCCTCAGCTCTTCTGTGGCAGGAATATTATTGGCTGTTCACGGAGAACTTTTTCTGGTGACTTAACAAATAAAATACTTGACATTTTACTTAGGATTTGATAGCTCGGCCCAAGAGCCCATCTTGTGGCTGAGATGGTTGTCTTAATGAGTACATACATAGATAGACCAGTGTGGGCCCAGAGCACTGTGGGTGTGTCCTTGGAGGTCCGTGGCTCTTTACCTTTCAATATCCAGAACGGTGTAGGGCTGGCTTCTAAGGAATGTGGTCATAGTTGGAGAACTTTTGTTTTTAAAACAAGTGGCTATTTGTGGCCACCTGAGATTTGACTCCTAGCCTGTGGGGGAATTGGTGCTAAGCACTTTGGAGAGTGTCTCTTAGATACTGTGGGCTGTTCCATATCATGATGCAAGCCATGTTTGGTGTGAGCCTGCTGCCCATTCCGAGGTGATGTTGTATAGGTATGACAGGAAAGAGACATTCTGGGTGCTGGATGGATGGAAAAACCGTCTCTCAGTGAGAGACTGCCTGCCGGGCAGCGCTCCTTGTGTAGAGCTAGCCTGGACAGGTGGCAGGAGCTGGAGAGGGTGGGGACCAGGAAATTCCCATTGGAAGTGAATTAATATCTTAAGTTTGAGTGTTAAACACCTGGTTGCCACCTGTCTAACATTCCAGAAGTATAATCTGAAAGTAATCACTAATCTGTAACTTTTGTTTATGAGAAGCCACCCTGTTTTGTCTTCAGACCTGTCCTCTATTCTTTCAGCTGGCAGGTAACTCATCTTGGCTTGAGTCTAGTGGTCTAGGCTGTTCCCCAAGTGCACTAAACTTCCTCAATCAATACCCTTGTTAAGTCTAACTTATCTGGGGAAGCACACAAGGGTACCCTAAACGGAATTGGACAGTGTTGGGCCATAGAGGTTGCCAGGATGAAGGCACTTTGTGATGGATGGCCCAGTGTGTTTCATGAGTTAAGCCAAAGCTTAATCATTTGAGTTGGGAAGTCTTTTAAGCTTGAAGCAGCACAATACTGTCCGTCTGTGTGTTGTCTTTTGGGTTTGGAAGATTCTAGGGTTGCTGTGTTATGGTAGGTATTAAAAGGAATGCCAAAGTTCTAGGCTTGTTTTCCCTATTGTTTAAGAAATGTGTGTGTGTGTCTGTGTGTGTCTATGTGTGTGTGTGTATGTATATATATACACAAACACACAGTGGTGCCAAAATGTATTCATTTAGAACATCTCTTCTACTGAGGTTCTGACAGTCTGTATGAAGATGACGCCATCCCTGTATACAGTTAAATAGGACTGGGCCTTTCTCTGGCTTCTGGTGAGCCAGGGTCACAGAACAGGGCACTGTCCCAACCACACTGATTCGTCTCTTACGGATTTTCTACCTCACTTTTGGCAAAAAGTCATCTACCTCACATCGGCACCTGATGGGTCTTGAAAGGGTTAGTATTAATCCAGGAGGGGGAGGTGGATGTGGGAGACCCCCTCTAGAAGACAATGTTCAGGAATGCAGGATTGATTTCTTCAAGTAGACAAACATCTGACCTTGAACAAGAACTGCCTGGTCAGTGTAGTCATTCTCCCAAGTAGTTCTCCGCCAGTCTTGCTTTCCCTGCCACAGAGCTACTTCTCGGACCTGATGGAGAACCTTACTTCATTAAAGGCCTTTAGGTCTCTTCTCTTCAAGAGAAAGCTGTTTTATCTGTTAGGAGTGTCTGCAGGCATGTCCTTGTAGCCGGAGCCCTACAGGTCTAATGGGAAGGGAGCATCAGGTATTTGAAGGGAATGAGAATCTCTGACTTCATGATTGTATTTGAAGCTGTCTGTGCCCAGCAGGATGTCCGTCACCGTGGTGCAGCCATTTCTACAGCGACCGGTGACCTGTGTATTGCTTTTTGCTTTGATTTGTTCTTCCTACCAAAGGCAACACTTTGACATTTCTTGTTTGTTCCCCATCTCCCCACTTTGTTCTTGTTTGTTAAATACTTGATAAATTGAGAAGCACATTATCAGGAAATATGCTGTTAACTTTCTCCGTTTGTCCCCGGTCACCTTCTGGTCTACCTGGATAAGAGCATCCTGTAGGCCACTGGACTAATCGGGTTTTGGGTTTATAAATAAATGTCACCGTGAAGAAATACCTCAATAATATCTATTTAAAAAAAAAAAAAAAACTGGTGTTACGGGTTAGCAATCCAGCCTGGAGGGCTGTTTTCCCACCCTCATTTAACCAGTAATGGTTCTAAATGTTTTTGTGTATCTGCATGGTCTTAGACCCCTTTTAATGATTGTATTAACTCACGAGCTCAGGTTGTATCTTACTTAAGGCTATCTCAGAGCACACTGGCTAAATATTGGCGCCCCTGGCAGCACCTCGTTTACTTTCGCTGTAACCAGCTTTGCATTGGTTCTTGGTGTTTTCTATCAGTCTGTAGCTCTGTCTTCCTCTAGAGGGAGACTGTTCACATGTATGGGTGGGGCTTTCTTGTTTGTAGGGTGGTAAATGTCTTTTCCCCTTTTCCCTTTAACCTCAGTGCCGGTGAGGGTGGGTGGTTTAGCGATGTTTAGCATGTTACATGTAGTTGTGGGTGGGAGGGTTTGTTCGGTTTTGTTTTAATGGATCTTGTTTGATACAGTCCATTAGTTCTCTCACGCCTGGTCAGCCAAAAAGAGAAGAAGCTTTAATTTTTATGTAACTATAGAGTACACGATCCACGTGGGTCTCTTTTGTTGTAAGAAAAGTGAATGCATTGCCTTTCTGGGTGGAATTCAGAGGCATGTTGCCTGATGTTAGAATGACTAAGTTAAAAGTGTCTTAAGCGCGACAAGCTGATTGAAGGAACACACTGCCTCCCCTGGCAGCAGAGCCCTCTCTGCCTCTGCCACTTTGGGGATTGTGGTGGCATTTAGGAGCTTGTCAGCTAGGGGGATTTCCCCCAAACCTCAAGGCAAAAGTGTATTTTTTTTAATTATTATTATTTTTTTGTAAGCCCCTCTCCCCTCTTTTTGGGCTTTTACCTTTAAAACCTTAAATGTTCCTATCACCAGCCACAGGCATGACAGGCAGTGAGCAGGTGAAGAGCCAGTGGAAAAGCCTTCCAAACCTCCTGTGAGCTAACAGGCTTCTGAATGTATCTCTGGGGTCCACAGAGAAGGCTGGGAGGAGTAGCAAGGAGATGCCGTATCAGCTACTGCAGCCTTAAAACAAAGCCGGTGTCTCTTTGGACTTTAAAATTGTTCCTATGCAGCTTATTTTATTTTTGTTTAATCAAATAAACAGAGGGTTTTCCCATGAAAACTTGTGTCTGTGTGATCTTTCCATCTGGGTTAGGTATGGGTGTACCACTCTTGATGGGGGTGGGGGGAACTCAGAGGACTGGCTGTCACAGGACAAAACAGGCTAGGGGTGGTCAGACAGCGTGGCTGTAATGTGCTTGTCACCAAGCTTGATGAAGAGTTGAGTTCCCAGGACCTGGTAGAGCAAGAGAACCAACTCTCACAGTCTGGTCTCTACATTCACACCATGTAATGGCAAACCCCCACGCACTCGTAAACGGCTGTGTGTATCTGTATTTATATACAGGCTTTATATCCTTGTCTTTGAGTTTCCCAAGGAAAGAAAGTAACAGCTGTCTCTCCAAAGGGTAAGTGGCTGTGGGACTCACCAGCTGCTGCTATTGCTGCTGCCTCCTTTTTTTCTGGTGGGTTCTGGCCTTTTAACCTCATCTTGGGCTGATGGAGAGGATCCATTTGAGGGCTGTGCTGTGGCCCCAAGGAAACTAAGTAATTCATATCTTGGTGGTTCTTGATTGTGGGGCCAGGGAGGCAGGTGCTATGGAGACTAGGAACTTTGCGGATCTATGTGGTAGGCACATTCCTCTAATCCCAGGAAGGCCGAGCCAGGAGGATCACGGGTTTGAAGCCAGCACGGGCTGTGTAGTAAGGCTCTGCTTCAAAACCTTAAACAATTGGAAAGTGGTATAGGGGCTGGAAAGATGGTTCTGTGGTTAGAGCCCAAGGACCTAGGTTGGGTTCCCAGTTCTAATTCCAGAGAACCGGATGCCCTCCTGTGGCCTCTGGGCACCTGGTGCACACGTGTGCAGGCGGACATGGAGGTCAAATACAGTTTGTTTTTTATTTTTGTTCAAGCTAACCCCTGTGTGTTCTCAGCTTGCCTTGGAATTTGCTTTGAGTGGAGCTGAGTCTTAACCTTTTTCTCAAAGCAGGTAGCCTCCGGTTTGGGTGGAGGTCATCGGGCTGGAGGTGACCCACTAGACTTGTCTACTTTTCTCCTGAAAGTGTTGTGATTTGTTACTCTCCTAAGGTGGCCAGAGTGGAGAACTCTGGGATTGAACACCTGCTTGAGAGAGTTCTAGAGAGCCTTGTGGGTTCATGAATGGACTCAGCCTCTGTTCCTCTTCCCCGTCTCCTTTTATTTATGGTACCTGTAGCTGGGCACCGTGGGAGCCTGTCAGACATGAGGGTTTGGGGGAAAGGGCCCTCTACAGTCTCCTTAAGGCCTGGTGTGGAAATTGGCAAAGCAAGTGAGTTGTGAAGGAAAGACTGAAGTTCATGGACTGGCAAGATGGCTTAGCAGGAAAAGGTGACTGCTGCCAAGCCTGGGACCCATGTGGTAGAAGTTGTCCTGACGCACACGAGTGCTATGGCATGTGTGTGCCCACGTTCAGGTTGGTTTGTATTTTGAGACGGTTTCTCTGTAACCCTTGGCTGTCCTGGATCTCATGAGATCCACTTACTTCTGCCACCCAAGCAGACCACCGTCACCTGGCCTCTTTTTTTTTTTTTTTTTTTTTTTTAAAGATAAAGATGAAGACTTGTCTTTAGTTCCATGTGATTCCCACTGTCTCTGGCCCAATGAGCTAAGGTCTAAAGGGCTAAGCTAATGAAATGACCCTTCAGTGGCAGGCCCCTGATTCTGAGCACTAATGATAAATACAAACCAAGTATTGAACAGGGATATGGGGGAGACATTGGAGCCTTTGCTGCTTGCTGGTGTGATTACAGAACCAAACATGAACATGGTTTAGCTGTTTCATATGGTGAGCATAGCAGTATGTATGTCTAGGGGAACTGCACACCTCCATGGAATTACTGCATGAATTTCTTAGCACCGGTATCCTGATGACCAGGAAGTACAGGCAGGAGGAAATGCCGCTCTGTGGGATATTCAAAGGGTGAGGTACCACAGATGAAGCATTAGACGTTAGGTGGAGCTTAAATGGGCTGGGTGGGCACTTCATTTCCTGTACAAAGAAGCTGGGAGGCAAAGACACAAGATGAGAAGGCATGGGAGCCGGAGGCTTTGCACATGGAATCTGCCTGGTTCTCGTAACGTGTTTGCTAAAAGATCAGAAGTGTGTGGATCGTCTTAGTGATTCCAGGTAAGTACAGTTCTGCCAAGGTGGACCTTCTGAATATCGGCTTTTCCAGTTAATGGGGGGTAGGGGGGAAGTGGCACTTATTTGCTGTGGGTACATGCTGGGGAGTGAGGGTACCAGAGTGAACCTCAAGATGGTTGGGACAGCCTACTGGAGTTCTCATGGTACTCGCCCAAGGGTTCTAATCATCCAGATTTGACAGTATGCACTGAGCCATTTCACCCAGCCCTTACTTTGTGTTTTGAGTGAACTTGGACTATCAGTATAAAATACCTATGTATGTAAAGTAACTTACGTTGTCTTCAGGAGTGTCAACTGGATATCTAGAAAGGGTAAAGGTGCTTGTGGCCACATGTACACACCTGGGCACTTGAGCACACACACACAGCACACATCTGTGTACCATGAGAGTGCCTGGTGTCTGAGGAAGCAAAAAGAGGTGCCTCTGATTCCCTGGAACTCAGTTCAGCCACCAAATTTGGACTCTGCTCCTGCCTCAGCCTCCCAGGTTTGTAGAGTTATACATGTGTCCCTACTCCCAGTGTAAAAAGAGACACTTCAGAAGACTGTGGCTAGAAAGAGCCCTTTGGGGTGTGACTAGTAGTCCCTGAAGTATTGACAGATGTGAACCTGACATTGTCAGAAGTCAGCCTGTAGAGTGAAAAATATAAAGTCCATTTTGTTAAATATATGCAGGCTTTTTCTTTGCCAATGTTATGAGCTGCCATGCTTTTTTTTTTTTTTTTTTAATCTACACTTTATTTTATTTGCACACTTGCCTGTTAGTCAGGTCCCATAATGTGAACACATTTTCTGCTCTGTTGGCCCTTATGGGACCTGCTAGGACAGATAGCCCAACAACAATTTTATTGTTGGGTGGAGTAGTTTCCTGGGGTTTCACTGGAGAGGTAGCAATTTTTATTTCCAACAAGGAGGCTTTAAAAAGTCCTTTTTAGGGCTGGAGAGTTGGCTCAGCGATCGAGAACACTGACTGTTCTTCCAGAGGTCCTGAGTTCAGTTCCCAGTAACCACATGGCAGCTCATAACTGTCAGTAACTCCAAGATTTGACACCCTTACACTCAGACATAAATGAAGGCAAGACACCAATGTACATGAAATAAAAATAAATGAATAAATTATTTTTTTTAAAGTCCTTTTTTAAAAAAACTTAGGACTAAGTTAGCTGATGTTAGCCCTATAGTTTGTAGTTTTGCATTTAGGAGACCTTTTATAAAACAAGTTGAATAGATGAATTTGATTATGTACCCATTGCTTTCGGAAGTGAGCTTGGTAAGAACTGAACTGGACCACTAAGTTTGGGCCCACAGCTTAAAGGACCAAGAGTCATGGGAGCACAAGGGCAAGGGACCCACCTGAGTGGTCCACTCTTGTGCAATCGCAGGGCGGATACCAGCACATGGGGGCTCCAGTTGCTTCCTGGTATATGACAGAACTCTTCCGAGGGAGATGAAACAGTCTACTCACCCCAGATAAGGAGCCCAAGGCTGACTAAAGGACAGATCCCACCGAAGTCCTGCCTGGTGAAGCAATGGGTTTTATTGAAGTGACTTACAGGAATGTGGGTGAGGGGTGACACTTACAGGAACAGCAATGTTTAGAAGACAGCTGCATCAGGAAGGCCCACCCCAGCCTGGGTGACAGCCCTCAGAAGCTGGGAAACCTGGAGCACACTGCACAGCCTGCGGGCAACGAAGCAGGTCGGAGACTTCTTCCCAGGCGCCTCCGTTGATCCTATCTCTTCCAGGCAGCTGCTCTCTGGTCTGAGTCATCCTGCAGTAGACTCTCTTCTCATGGGACTTGGGAATTCAGCTTGTCTAAGTTGCCCCCTCCGTTCAATGAGCTGGGCTCTGCTTAGTCTGGCAGGGAGAGGAGCATAGTGAAACTGGTCAGGTTGAGGGCCCATCTTTTGTTGCTCACCTCCCTGCTTAAGGAGCTCTCCTGCAGGCAGGGTGGAGAGTTTTCATCTGGAAACTTACACAACACTGCCGAAGAATGCACAGCCATCAGGCACCAGGGAGGCACGTGGAGCTGCAAATACCAGAAAAGTATGGTGTAATATGTATGAAAGTGTCGCAATAAAATCCCCTAACAAAAATCTTCAAATTAAAAATGGAAAAAAGCCAGGCGGTGGTGGCGCACGCTTTTAATCCCAGCACTTGGGAGGCAGAGGCAGGCGGATTTCTGAGTTCAAGGCCAGCCTGGTCTACAGAATGAGTTCCAGGACAGCCAGGGCTATACAGAGAAACCCTGTCTCGGGGGGGGGGGGGGGGGGGAAGGAAAAAAATCGGGGGTGGTGGTGGTGGTGGCTAAGTGTAGTATTGGGTTCCAGTACTGGGGAGGCAGAGGCAGGAGGATCTTTGAGTTAAATGCCAGCCTGGTTTACAGAATGAGTTCCAGGACAGCCAAGCTGTACAGTTGAGACCCTGTTTTGAGACAGAAAAATCAGGTTTTCCTCCCCCAACCTTCAGAAGTGCCCGAGAGAAGTGCGGTTGTGTAGAAGCCCTCACTTTGAAGTTTGCCCATCCTATTACTTTCAAGAAAGAAGACACATAATAACTTATCATTGCAGCTTTTATTGTGTTTCTGTGGTGTGTGTGTTTGCACACGCGCACATGCATGCCACAGAGCCTCATGAGGCAGGCAGAAGAAAACTTCTAGAAGTCAATTCTCTGTCTCCCAGAGGGGTTCTGGTGATCAAGCTTAGATCACCAGGCTTGCACATGGAAAGCTGTTTTACAAACTTAGTGGCCCTACACAATACTTTGAGAAAGAGAGAGAGAGAGAGAGAGAGAGAGAGAGAGAGAGAGAGAGAAGAAAAAAGATTTTAATGTAACTTCCCCCTTGTTTTTTGTCTTCACATTCACTTTCAGGATAATTGTCGTCATAAATTAGCCCAGAACACAGAGGATGTAAGCCTACCAACTGATTCCCAAGCCCTTCCCTGAGGTTTGTGGAAAAGACTCTGGATTGAGAGAGAAGATTCTAGAAAGAGTGAAATGAGTTCATTGTGTGGGGGTGGGGAAGGTAAGGGGACATTTCAATTAGCACCTGTAGCCCATAGGTTCTGGGGGTGGGGAGGTGGGGTTTGGAGCTTAAACCTTGCTCAGCATGTGGCTTTGAGGTATGCAGTAATTAAAGAGAAAAACTGGTCAGTCAGGTGCAGGCCCAGTGTGGTGGATGAAACAGGCCTGGAGGGAGGACTGCAGACAGGTGGGAAGAGCTCAAGGAGAGACGGGCCTGAGAGCTGAGCTTTGGTAGGGACCAGGTGGAGCTGAAGGTCTGGTTGGAAGACTGGCTCTAATTCATAGGTCAGTAACTTGACTAGATCAGACAGGGCCTGAGTCCAGCTGTGCTCCTCATCCCTGTATCCAGGTCTGCAGAACCAAGGGAGGGTGTTTCTCACCTTAGGTGTATCATGTGCTCTCAGGACATTCTGCGGGCTTGATGTGGTCAAAAACCTACCTGCATTTCTTCTAAGTAAAGCACAAGCTGTGGCTCAAGTCACTGAGCCCCGCCCTGGCTTGCTTTGATAAAAGTCCATCCATCCAATCTGCAAGCTTTCCTGGCAGCTTTTCAATTGCATAGTGAGTGATGGTAGCCATTGTGACAATGCCAGGTGCCCGAAGAAAAAGAGTAGTCTTGCTAAAGCTGTTGCTGGTGGACACCTCACTTCCACAAGGCAGTGTTTTATTGAGATAGGGAGATAGATACCCTTTGTAGCTCTGGCTAGAGTTCAACTCAAGATCCCGGAGTACTGAGGTTATAGAGTACCTTCTTACAAAAGTGTGTGTGTGTGTGTGTGTGTATGTGTGTGTGTGGACTTGTATACTTAGGTGCGGGTCCCATGGAGGCCAGAAGAGAGAATTGGATCCCCTCAAGAGCTGGAGTTAGGTGTTTTTTGAGCCACTGGATACTGGGAACCCAACTCAGATCCTTTGGAAGAACATCTAGAACATTAACTGTAGAGTCATCTCTGCAGCCAGTGACCCATGGAGTCGAGGAGAGGTAAGGAAATAGGTGTTATAAACACAGACCGCTATTTCTTTTTTTCCTCTGGTGGGTGGAGAAGCAGGGATTTGAGCCTGGTACGCATGTGCCCTGCCCCCAACCAGCACCTGAAATACTTTCTGTGAAGAAAAGTAGGGCTGGCAAGATGGCTCTCCAGGGAAAGATGCCTGATACCAAGGCAGACAACTTACATTTCTGGACCCACGGGATGAAAGAAAAGGAACCCCCAGTTGTCCTTTGACCTCTGGTGTGCTATCACACATACACACTAAATAAATAAATAAATAAATAAATACTTAAAAGGTTTTCTTTTGCGATAGGATTTTACTGGGCTGGATTTTGAACCCCGAGAGATTGGCCTGCCTCTGCCTCAAGAGTGCTGGGATTACAAGCATGCCACACACCCCGCCATTTCTAACTCTTAAATAACGCAACCCATTTTCCTAAAGGATGGTAAACTGGAAAACGCTGCCATCTGCTGGTGGTTATAGTTAGGCAGAAGTCAATTTGGGGCTAGGAGGCCAATCGGGCCTAACTGAGCCAGAGAAGAGTGATGGAGGAGTGTCCAGAGGGGGAGTTTGTGAGGCCGGGCGGGCCAGATGAACGAAGAAAGCAGGTTATGGAGTCCTTGTCGGTCTCAGGCACAGGGATGTTCGGCAGCTGGCCCCAGGTATAAAAAATGGGACCAGGAGACCTCGAGAGGTGAAGGAGCTGAGTTCTACATGAAGTTGATGTAAAGTAAAGCCCGGATCGTCCCAGGCAGGAGGGACCCGTTACCCAGTCACAATTACATGAATACCCCTGTCCCGGAAGCACCCTGAAAATGACGGTGGACCCAGAGTAAGAGAAGCCATCGTTCCTGTGCTTCCCGGCAGCACTTGCGGCTACGACCTTTCCCAGCAGCCACCTTGGCAGAAGAGCCCCTCACCCGAGATGCTCAATTCTGTTAGTTCAAGCACAGCCTGGTCTGGGTAGTAAGTTCCAGTACAGCCAGGGTGCACAGAGAAACCGCCTCAGGAAAACAAAAACAAAATTCGAAACAAAAAATGATTGTCACCTTGTTTCCGTATTTCCCCCCGGCCAAAGATTAGAATGGAGCTGAGGTGACATTGTGATCTCCAACCTTTGCTACATCTGTCCAGCCGGGCAGGCAGGCAGGCAGGCAATCATATTTATGAGTTTGTAGCTTCCTCTCAACGTTGCCAATCTCCGTGATTTTGTCCTGTTTCTCAGCCCTGCTGTTTTTATATGCTTTTCATTATATTAATCTTTTATTAAGCAGGGCGTATGGCTTTTAATTTCAGCGTTTGGGTGGCAGAGGCAGAAGGATCTCTGTTAGTTCTAGCATGATTTACATACTGAATTCCCGACGTAGTGAGACGATGTCTTTTTAAAAAAATTAGATCGATCTATTTTGTGCAGATACGTGTTTTTCGTGCATGCGTGTCTGTACCAACTGCACTGCAGGCGCTCTCAAATAGGACACCGGATCCCCTGGACCTAGGAGGGGGTCTACACCATGGGAGTGCTGAGAACTGAACCTGGGTCCTTAAGAGAAGTGATACAGCTGAGCCATCTCTCCAGCTCTCTCTGTATTTTTGACTCATTAAGCTTTTCACTTACAACGTTTGTATTTTTGTTTCTTGAGGGGTAGGATCCCACTTGAATTAGTAGATATGGTTGAGGATGACCCCAGAGCACCTGGTCCCCCTGCCACTACTATCCTGTAAGTATCATAGAATCACGTGCCACCACGTCCAGTTTGGGCTCTGTTTTGAGTCCCTGGTTTGATCCAGTCAGTTCTTCTGTCAGCAGCAAAATTCACATTTCAAATCTCTCCCTTTAGGCAGAGATTATGTTCCAGAACCACTCTGTAGAAACCCCATTCAACTCGGGCCAGTGGTTAGATAGTAGGGGCTAGACCTAGAGTTCCCAGTCATTCCAATTAGCACACCAACAAAGCGCCTGACTAACCTCACCCACAAGAACTTTGCTTCCTAGTGCTCTCTCTCTCAGTGCGCCGAACATTTCTCTCACTTCCAGCTGTTTCTGGCTGCTTAGGCACTGGAAGCATTTACTTTGCGTCTTTGCTGTTGGAATTAGTCTGGTACACCAGGGGTCGCTACAGTTCCATGTTGGACACTGGCCTGGCATGGTGGTATATGAGGGTGGGGTTTTGTTTTGTTGTTTTTTTGTTTTTTGTTTGTTTGTTTGTTTGTTTTTAGTTTTGCTTTTTCAGTCTGCTCCTTTCTTAGAAATCAAGTCTAGCCGGGCAGTGGTGGCACACGCCTTTAATCCCAGCGTTTGGGAGGCAGAGGCAGGCGGATTTCTGAGTTCGAGGCCAGCCTGGTCTACAGTGTGAGTTCCAGGACAGGCAGGGCTACACAGAGAAACCCTGTCTCGAAAAACAAAACAAACAAACAAACAAAAAAAAAAAAAAAAAAAAACAAGACAGAAAGAAAGAGAGAGAGAGAGAGAGAGAGAGAGAGAGAAAGAAAGAAAGAAAGAAAGAAAGAAATCAAGTCTAAGGTATCTATGAGAGTGTCAAGAGCAGGATTGTAGGCCCAACTGTGTCTGCCAGTCTTGTGATACATCACCTTTCCTTTCTGGCTTCCTGTTTCTTCACATATGATCTGGACATTGTGAAAAATTGCTACCACTTTTATACATATTATTAAATCTTTTTTTTTTTTTTTTGGTCAATTTCATATATTACACAATGTGTTCTGGTTACCTGCTCAATTCTGGTTGGTTTTTTTTTTTTTTTTCTTTGTTTGGGTTTTTTGTTTTTGTTTGTTTGTTTTGTTTTTTGAGACAGGGTTTCTCTATATAGCCCTGGCTGTCCTGGAACTCACTCTGTAGATTAGGCTGGCCTCAAACTCAGAAATCCGCCTGCCTCTGCCTCCTAAGTGCTGGGATTAAAGGCATGTATCACCATTGCCTGGCTCAATCCTGGTTTTGATTTTTAGTTTATTGTTCCTGTTTTTTTTTTCTTTCTTTTAAGATTTATTTATTTTTACGCAAGTGTAGTGGCAGACACCTTTTATTCCAGCACTTTGGAAGCAGAGGCAAGACAGATCTCTGAATTTGGGGTCAGCGGAGGCTACACAGTAAGACCTTGTCTCAAATTTCATGCCTCCTACCCCAGAAAAAAAAAATGTTTATTCTCATTTGTATGTGTATGAGGCTTTGGCCTGCATATATGCAAGTGTCCCACATGTGTGCAGTAGCCACACAGACAAAGAGAGTGCCGGATCCCCTAAAACGGGCGTTACAAACACTTGGGTACAGACAGCTGACAGCAGATCCTCTGGAAGAGCAGCCAGTGCTATTAGCCACACAGCTATCTCTCCAGACCCTGATGTTTAGTTTGAAATCCTTGCAGGAAGGCCTCGTGTTTCTTCAGGATTGTGATGGCACTATGCCAGGCTGACTGCTGGTTATCTCTGGGGTAGTAACAGCTTGCCCATCTCACAAGCCTGAAAGCTGCCCTGGGTTGGTCTCAGGACCAACTCATGGTCCACCTGGCAGCTCAGTCATTTCCTTTTTTATTTGTTTATATGGATGGAGGCTGTGCCTCCATGCAAATTCCTGCATCAAGTTTGTGCCATGGCCAGGAGAGGGCAGTAGATCCTCTGGTTTGGGAGTTACTGGTCCATTTGATCCCCTTTTTGAATCAAAGAGGCTGACAAAGTCACCTTCTAAGCCAGACACACACAGTTAGATCAACTTTGTCCTCTTCTGCTTGTTGAGCACCTGTTTTTGTTTTGTTTGTTGTTTTTGGTTTTTTGTTTTTGCTAGTTTTATTGTTGATTGTTTTGTTTTGTTTCTGTGTTTTGGTCCTCTCTCAGAGCTGAAGACCAAATCCAGGGCCTTATACTTACACATTTAAAAAAATTTTTTTTAAAAAAACAAAAACAACTCTCAGTGTGGTCCTGAGGACTGTACCCAGGGCTTTGATCACACTAAGCAAATCTCTGCCTCTGGGTTCCATCCCTAACCCACAACACATACATTTTATGAATTTAAAAAGCTTTAAAGTTTTTCTTTTTATTCTCCTTCCCCTATCCTTCCCTCCACCCCCTCCTGTCTCTTCTTTTTTAAGGAAGGTTCACATTGTAGCTCAGGTTAGCCTTAAACATGCTATGTAGCCAAGGATGACCTTGGGCTCCCGACCTTCCTGCCTCCACTGCCCAAGTGCCAGGATTAGTCTGCACCAGTGCACCTGGCTCTTACCTTCTTTTTATTTTTCTTCCTTGCCACAGAATAAGCTACACCAGCCTAGCTTTGGGGAAATGAGTCACTAAGGGTTTTTTTTTTTTTTTTTTTTTTTTTTCTTTCTTTCTTTCTTCTTCCTTTTGTCAAGAAGCCCCACATGGGTGAGGGAAGAGTTGATATGTCACAGTGTCACAGGAAGTCACATACCCTTCAAAGCACCTGTGCTGCTTCTAGGATCCTGGCATTGCCTCACAGACTGTCCTCAGGACCACTTTCAGAAGATCAAGGTAGGTGGAGACAGGGATATTTGCAGGACCTGTGGTTAAGCTGCTGCAGGTACGTGTAGCTGCGGGGAGCACGGACAGGTGGCTAGCCACCTGCTCAGCCCCACACTCAGGGGGTTGTTCTTTTCATCTTATTTAATGTGTAAGAATGTTTTGCCTGCATATATGTAAGTGCCCACGTGTGTGCCTGTGCCCGAGGGGGTTGTAAGAAGAGGGTCTCGCACCCCCTGGGACTGAGTTACATACACGTGGTTGTAAGCCACCATACAGGTGCTAGAAATTGAAGCCAACTCTTTCCTATTCAAGAGCATCCAGTGACCTTAGCCACCGAGCCATCTCTCCAGCCCCACACTCAGGCTTCCTAATCCTGCTGGTGCTCACTGGCCTGTGGCACATACATTTCCTACCTGTCTGCAAGCCGCCTAAGACTTTATCAGCTGGGCATCCTCTAGGACTCGGCTCACACCCTCAACTCTGACCAGGACTGCAAACTTTTCTGCTTGTTCCAGCAAGCTTCTCCAGCCAAGAAATATCATACACCCAGGAGTTATGGAATTGCACGCAACTTACTTACTTACTTACTTACTTATTAATTTTCTTTTGAAATGCATTTTTTATTACATTACTTTATGTAATGCAGGTATATGTATATATGTGTGTATATGCATACCAGGGTGCCTGTCTGTGTGGGGGTTTGAGGATAATTTGCAGGAGTCTGTTTTTTTTTTTTTTCTTCTACCGTGTGAGACCAGGGAATTAGACTCAGGCTTGATGACAGATGTCTCCATTTGCTGAGCTGAGCATCTTCTTGGCCTCACTTGTTTTTGAGAGTCTGATACGGTGTAGGCTGGCCTCAAACTCAAGGTGTTGCTGAGGCTGGCCATGAACTTCTGGTCTTCCTGCCTCTGCCTCTCAAGGGCTAGCATATAGGCACGAGCTAGCAGGCTGGGCTAGCCTTTTTGTTCGCTGGTTTGTTCTTCTGAGCCTATCTTCATTCCTCTGTTTTACTGAATTTTTTTTTCCTTTAAATCTCACTGTTAATAACAACACAAGATAGTTGCTAGTCATTGACAAGCTTCTCAGGAGACTTCTTAGTAACAAGTAACTAACTTCAAGTAACAAGTCTTCTTAGTGCCTTTGGGGGAGGGGGGGGACAAATAAACAAAATCTCTTTTGAGAAATGCCAGGGGTTGGGGAGACCATTCAGCGGGCAGAGGGTTAGCGGCTAAGCACAGGAACCTGAGATCTCCTGCAGGCGAGCAAAAGCCAGGTGTGGCTGTGCAGGCCTGGAACCTCAGAGGCCTGGGAGGTGGAGATGGGCAACAGTAGGTTTCTTGGGTAGCCTGACTACTCAAATCAGAGAGTCCTGGGTTTGGTATTGAGACTGTCTCTTTAAAAAAAAAAAAAAAAAAAAAAAAAAAGAAACCAAGGTAGAGAGTGATAGCAAAAGAAACCCGGCCTCCATAAATCCAGGCACAGCTGAAGGTACACGCACACAGATGTGTGCACATGTGGATACCACATATACATACACATAGAAACAGTAGTGTCCGGGCATGCAGATATGAGGAGAGACTGATTAGGTGTGAATGACTGAACAAAGGAAGAAATGGTTAGTAGGGACTAACCAGGGTGCCTGCCACAGAGACAGAAATGAGGGTGGTGGCCTTGGGTCAGAAAATCACTCATGCCACATGGCCCAGGTGAGTATGTGTGTGAATAACTGCAAAAGAGATTTCACATGTGTATCCACGATTAATTTATTCATTTTTAAAACTTGTTCATCCACCTGTGTGTCTGTCTATTTGGGACAGGGTTTCTCTGTGTAGCTCTGGCTGTTCTGGAGCTCACACTGTAGACCAGGCTGGCCACGGACTCAGAGATTTGCCTGGCTTTGCCTCCTGGGATCAAAGGCATGCAGCACCACCTTTGGCAGTGTGTGTGTCTATGTGTGTGTATGTGTGTGTGTATGTATGTATGTATGTGTATGTGTGTGTGTATGTGTGTGTGTGTGTGTGTGTGTGTGTGTGTATGTGTGTGTGTATGTGTGTGTGTGTGTGTGTGTGTGTGTGTGTGTATACCATAGTGCCAGTGTGGACAGCTATGGCACCTGGCACCTTCTATCATGTGAGGAGTCCAAGAGATTGAACTTAGAACTCAGATTGTCAGGCATAATGACACATATCCTAGCCCACTGAACTATGTCATCTGCCCAAGTTTTTTGTTTGTTTGTTTGTTTTTAAATGTTTTAGTTATTTAATTTTATGTGTATGGTGAGGGGGTATCAAATCCCCTGAAACTGGAGTTACAGATGATTGTGAGCCACAGTGTAGGAGCTGGGAACCAAATCTGGGTCCTCTGGAGGAAGAGCAACCAGAATTCTTAACCACTGAGCCACCCCTCTAACCCTGTCTGCTCCTTTTTTTTTTTTTTTTTTTTTTTTTTTTTGAGACAAGTTCTATCTGTGTAGACCTGGCTGACCCGGAACTCTCTACGTACATAAGGCTGGTCTCAAACTTGCCTGTCTCTGTCTCCTGAGTGCTGGATTCTCCTTCAATTCTGTGGTTCCTAAGGGTCAGTGAAGCTCGGTGGCAAGTGCCTTTACCTGATAGGCCATCCCGCTGGCCACAGAGACCATCCATTGGAAACCCATTATAAACTGTACCTCCTCAGGGGGTCGGGGGTTACTATCCTCATCTAACCGTAAGAGAAATGAGCTTCCCAACAGAAAAGCAGAAACCCAGAATGTGAGCATCCCATCTGTCTGACTCCCAACGCTGACATGATTTCTTTTTGAACTTTAGGTCCCTCCTGGACAGGGTATATGACAATTTGGGGTGACATTGCATGCAGCTAAATGTACCTTGTATTTAGAATTCTTGATTTATTTTCACCCTCACAGGCAGCTCAGTTATTTTTTCATTGGCTTCTTCCACTGGTACCCGGAGCCTGCAGATTCCAAGGATGAATGCTACAGACGTCACAGACACCACACAGGATGAAACTGCATACAATAGTTACTACTTCTACGAAAGCCTGCCCAAGCCTTGCACCAAGGAAGGCATCAAGGCATTCGGGGAGGTCTTCCTGCCTCCTCTCTACTCCTTGGTCTTTTTGTTGGGTCTGTTTGGAAATTCTGTTGTGGTTCTGGTACTGTTCAAATACAAGAGGCTGAAGTCCATGACTGATGTGTACTTGCTGAACCTAGCCATCTCGGATTTACTGTTTGTGCTGTCCCTCCCTTTCTGGGGCTACTATGCTGCAGACCAGTGGGTTTTTGGACTAGGTCTGTGCAAGATTGTTTCGTGGATGTACCTGGTGGGTTTTTACAGTGGTATCTTCTTCATCATGCTGATGAGCATAGACAGATACCTGGCCATCGTGCACGCGGTGTTTTCCTTGAAAGCAAGGACTCTGACCTACGGCGTCATCACCAGCCTGATCACGTGGTCAGTGGCTGTGTTCGCCTCCCTCCCAGGCCTCTTGTTCAGCACTTGCTATACAGAACACAACCATACGTACTGCAAAACCCAGTACTCGGTCAACTCGACCACATGGAAAGTCCTCAGCTCCCTGGAGATCAATGTCCTGGGGCTGGTCATCCCCCTGGGGATCATGCTGTTTTGCTATTCCATGATCATTAGGACCCTGCAACACTGTAAGAATGAGAAGAAGAACAGAGCAGTTCGGATGATCTTTGCCGTGGTGGTCCTCTTCCTTGGCTTCTGGACGCCCTATAACGTGGTGCTTTTCCTGGAAACTCTGGTGGAGCTTGAAGTCCTTCAAGACTGCACCTTGGAGAGGTACCTAGACTATGCCATCCAGGCCACAGAAACCCTGGCCTTCATTCACTGCTGCCTTAACCCCGTCATTTACTTCTTCCTCGGGGAGAAATTCCGCAAGTACATCGCCCAACTCTTCAGAACGTGCCGGGGTCCTCTTGTGCTTTGCCAACACTGTGACTTCCTTCAGATCTACTCGGCTGACGCCTCCAGCTCCTCTTACACGCAGTCTACCATGGATCATGACTTCCGTGATGCTTTGTAAACGGGGGTAACATGGCATTTAACAAGCTCTACACACCCAGCACCTGCTCGCCTTGTTTCAGTCAGGGTGCCCTGAACAGGTGTCTGAGGAAGAAAACAAGTAAAAACCAAGATCATGGCAAGATGGCTTCTTACCCTGCAGGTGCCTCCCAAGGATGCTCCCAAGAGGTTCAGAGCCCTGATGGGTAGAGGAAATCACCCCTTCATGAAAATGAGCCCTTGATCGGATCTCTAGTTTTGTTGAACTACCTTGAATTCTTGGACATGTCATATTCTATGAAGCCAGATGTCTGGAGAAATGAGGATCCTACATCTTGACTCTCTTATTACAGAGGATGCTTCACTGTAGCCTGTTTACCAGGGTAGAGAGAGATAAGGATGCTGGGATGCTGGGATGATCCCTTTTCCACTTGAAACAAGGCGCATAGAACACATCTGTTGAAATTCGACTGCAGTTTTGCTTGCTGGTATATGTTTTAATTGTGACAGGTTATTCAGATTGTAGAAGAAGCTCATCGGGTCAGAGAAGGGTGAAATGCCTTTGTAATCACAGCTTCTTCGGGGATAAGGCCAAGAGAGCGTAGATTCAAGGATTGCCTGGACAATACACTGAAAGCCTGTTCCCAAATCAAATCAAAACAAACCCAAAACAAACCCAAACCCACGCCAAGCTAAGCAGTACCCCAAAAGTTAGCTCTGAAATGTTCCTGTGAGCACCCTAAGTTCATCTTTTTTTTCATTTTCTTTCTTCTTCTTCTTCTTCTTTTTTTTTTTTTTAAAGGGAACTGTTACAGGGCATGGTGGCAAGTGTCTTTAATCCCAGCATTTGGGAGGCAAAGGCAAGAATATCTTGGTTCGAGGCCAGCCTGGTCTACAAATCTAGGTCCAGGACAGATAGGGCTCCACAGAGAAACCCTGTCTTGAAAACAAACAAACAAACAAACAAACAAACAAAAACAATGTAAGCTGGATGAGCCTGTGGTGGTGCACACCTTTAATCCCTGCACACGGGAGGTAGAGGCATGTGGATGACTGTGAGTTTGAGGCCAGCCTGGTCTATAGAGCTAGTTCCGGCCAGCCAAGGCTATTTAGTGAGACTTTGTCTTGAAAAGAAAGGAGGAAAGAAAGAAAATAGTAAGTATATTAATAAAGTATGGCAGTATTCCTTTAATCACTTTAAAGGGTCATGTCATCTATTGAGACACAAATAATCAGTTAAAAGTCATTATAGGTAAGGTGTTAAAATAACTATTGAATTATGAAGTTGTAAAAAACATCCTTTGTAAAAAATTGGCTCTAATTTCTAAATATCAGTTGTATCAAAAGTTAGAACATTCAGGGCATGATGATACACATATTTAATTTCGGCACTCCAAAGGCCGGGGTAGGATTGTCTCTATGAGTTCAAGTCCAGCCTGTTCTACAATATGAGTTCCAGGACAGATAAAATTAAAACAGTTATTCTTGTTATTTTAATTATTTTAACATGTTATATCATTAAGATAATTTGCTAAGTTTTTTTTTTTATTCAAGCCATTTAATTTTTTTTTATTTTAATTACTTCATGTGTATGGGTGTTTTGCCTGCATGTATATCTGTACACCATGTGTGTGCCTGGTGTCTGCAGAGGCCAGAAGAGGGCATTAGATCCCCTGGAACTGGAATTACAGATGGTTGTAAGCTATCATGTGGGTGCTGGGAATTGAACCCAGGTCCTCTAGAAGAACAGCCAGTTAAGAGCATCTCCTCAGCCCCTTGTTGTGTTTTTGAGACATCTCACTCTGTGGCACAGATTGCCTTGGGACTCGGTATGTAGCTAAGCTGGCCTTGACTTTTTTCCAGTCCTCTTGCTTCAGCGTGCTGGGATTGTGGGTGTAAGGCCCCTAATCCAGCTGCATCTCCATGACTGCTCAGAAGCTCCAACAGAGCTTGTGAGAGTCGATCCCTCCGGCCTGGGGAGGTACTGAGTTCGATGCTTCCGTTAAGCCTGTACAGTGGAGTACCCCGCTGCCTTTATAAAGAATGTATTTCTAGACGTTTACTTTCTGAAGAGTGGCTTTAAGAGGAAAATTTGATATCGCCTTTATAGAAAACAAATAAAGTTACGCTTAGCTATGCTAAGCCTTTTTCCTATTGTGTCTGTGTGTGGTCTTCTGGTGTGGGCAGAGGCGGAATTGCTGGCGCACCCAAGGTTTAGCCATATGGTCCAAGTCCAAGGGAAGAACAAACAAGCTGGTAGCTGAATTCACACAGGGAGCTGGCATTATGGCTCATCGGGCAAAGGTGCTTGCAGCCAAGCCTGGTGACCACACACACACACACACACAGATCCAGTTGGGACAAGAGGAGACCTTGTGTTGTACACAGGAGATGAGGGACTATAAAGGTGAGAGCAGATCGTAACTCTATGTTATATAATATAAAACATTGCTTCCTCCCCCCCAGAAAATGATCAGCCTCTGTATCCTGTATCCACAGATATGATTCAGTACACGTTGTATTCATACATTAGATTATCACACTGTAGCCCATAAATGTGTATATACATCCTACACCCATCAAGAACACAACAGAAGAAGGAAGGTATAAGCTTGGTCCAGATTTTTTTTCTTTTTCTTTTTTTTTTTTTTTTACCTTTTTGGTTTTTTGAGACAAAGAGTTTCTCTGTGTAGCCCAGGCTGTCCTGGAACTCACTCTGAAGACCAAGTTGGCCTTGAACTCAGGGATCTTCCTGCTTCAGCCTCCTAAGTGCTGGGAATAAAGACATGCACCATTGCAGCCTGGTTTAGGAGTGGCTCATACTTGAAGGCAGTTTTCTTAGAAAACTTTACCTCGTGAGGTTCCTGCAGAGGATGTGGCATTTGCTCAGCCAGAGGCTGTCTCCCTTTTCCTGGTAAAGCTTTGCTCATTTTAGCATGGTGACACCGGAGCTTGGTGGATGCCAAAGGGTCTGCTATCGGTGCTTAGCACACACAAGGCTGAGCAGTGGTGAGCTGTGGCCCATGGCTCCCATCTTTATACCCATGGTGGCTCTGGTATCACCTCCACTCACTCACAAAGGAGGCAGCTGGACAGAGTTACTGGCAAGCTGACATCCCACAGTGGCCTCAAAGATGGGACACCTGCCTGTCCACTCCGTCCCTGCTTAGGACAAAAGCATTCACTCTAATATTTATTAGGCTATTGGCAGCCAATAGCTCTGAGCCACTCTTTCTTCATGGATCAACTTCTCCTGGGGACAGTTTGTAACTCGTGACTGCTCTAAGAGTGGAGACAAGCATTTGTCTCCTCACTCAGCTGTGGGACGACTCTGAAGGGTTCTAGCCAAGTTGAGTCCTCTAAGATCATGTGAGGCTTTGGTTACACCATCCTGGTCAGCCTGTCTCACTGGCCAAGCCTGTGGCCCTCATATCCACACAGGTGTTTCTGAGAAGGCGCCATGAAACTCCCTGCATGCTGCTTTTGGAGTCGCAGGCTGATTCCAGAAATCTTAACTAAAATGGAATCAAGCCACATGTCTTTGCTTCAGGGCATCCTTTCTTCCTCATGCCCTGAATACGTGGCACACTTTCATCTTGCTCCTGCACTCTTCAGACCCCGGGTGACTTGCCTAAACTGTGAAGTATTTCCCCTATGGGCTCTCTGCCCTTGGCCAGGATGCGTCTTTCTGACAGGTGCTGTCTGCCAGGGACTGCTCTCTCAGCCTTCCCTCAATAAAACGGACCAGATAAGTTGAACCTCTTTCTGTGATCACAGCACAGTACGTTTTTTTTTGTTTTTTTTTTTTTTTTTTAATTACACTTATTTGTTGAGTGGGTGTTGCAGCACGTGCGTGCCACAGTGTATAAATGTCATTTGGGGGATGACTTGACTTGCAGGAATCACTTCTCTCCTTCACATGGGTCTTGGAATAAAACTCAGGTTGTTAGGTTTTTGTCGTCTCCCTAACCCACAATGAGTGACTGCTTCAAAGTTCATCACAGTTCCAAATTCCCCCTTCAGAACACCAGAAATCCACCAAGTACTTTCACAAGTTGCAATTCATTTCAGACTTTCAAGAAGGAGATATGGTCACTTTTATGATTCTAAGAACTGAGAGGTTCAGGGTCCTGGGGGATGCAGCTTGGTAGGCAGAGAGAACGCTTGACTAGCCAGAGTGGAGATCTGGGTGTGGCCTCCCTTCCCCTGCTACTAAATAAAAAGGGCTTACTATCACATGCTTATAAGGCTCGGCACCCTTGGAGGCCAGAGGATCAGTTTAAAACAACAAAACCAAAGCTTTTTTATAACATTTATGTGTTTAGTGTGTGTGTGTGGTGTGGTGTCTGTGTGTATCTGTGTGTCTATGTGTATGTGTGGTGTCTGTGTGTATCTGTGTGTGTGTGTGTGTGGTGTGGTGTCTGTGTGTATCTGTGTGTGTGTGTGTGTGTGTGTGGTGTGGTGTGGTGTCTGTGTGTATCTGTGTGTCTATGTGTATGTGTGGTGTCTGTGTGTATCTGTGTGTGTGTGTGGTGTGGTGTCTATGTGTATCTGTGTGTGTGTGTGTGTGTGGTGTGGTGTCTGTGTGTATCTGTGTGTGTGTGGTGTGGTGTCTGTGTGTATCTGTGTGTCTATGTGTATGTGTGGTGCCTGTGTGTATCTGAGTGTGTGTGTGTGGTGTGGTGTCTGTGTATCTGTGTGTATCTCTGTGTGTGTGTGGTGTGGTATCTATGTGTATCTGTGTGTCTATGTGTATGTGTGGTGTCTGTGTGTATCTGTGTGTGTGTGTGGTGTGGTGTCTATGTGTATCTGTGTGTGTGTGTGGTGTGGTGTCTGTGTGTATCTGTGTGTGTGTGTGGTGTGGTGTCTGTGTGTATCTGTGTGTCTATGTGTATGTGTGGTGTCTGTGTGTATCTGTGTGTGTGTGGTGTGGTGTCTGTGTATCTGTGTGTATGTGTGGTGTGGTGTCTGTGTGTATCTGTGTGTGTGTGTGTGTGTAGTGTCTGTGTGTATCTGTGTGTGTGTCTATGTGTATGTGTGTATGTCTATGTGTATGTGTGTGTATCTGTGTGTGTGTGTGTCTATGTGTATGTGTGTGTATTTCTGTGTGTGTCGATGTGTATGTGTATGTATGGCTGTGTATATCTGGGTGTGTCTCTGTGTATGTTTGTATGTGTGGGTGTATCTGTTTCTGTGTCTGTATGTGTCTTCATGTAGATTTGTATGTGTGTGTATCTGTGACTGTGTCTGTGTGTGCGTCTATGTCAGTATGTGTGTGTATGTGCTTGTGTATTATCAGTGTGCGTGTGTGTGTGTGTCCATGCCATAGCATATATGTGGTATTCAGAAGACAACTAGCAAGAGTCAGTTCTCTGCTTCCATCACGTTACAAGCGTAGAATTCAGGTCATTAGCTTAGGTACAACACTTTACCATCTCACTAGCCCAGTGATCAGAGGTCAAGGTCACAGGCACCTACAGATTGAGTTCAAGGCCAGCCTGGGCTACGTGAGATGATAGAAAATAAACAAACAAATAAATAAATAAATTGAGGTTCAGGGGAACAATATTCTAACCGTGAATTGAACTAACTCCACCAACTGTAGCCACCATATCTAGGTATAGTGAAATGTATAAACAAAACAGTTGTTGGTTATTTTTTTATTGCATGAATGAGCTGCTTCTGTCTGCCTAAGGCCTTTCTGCTTTAGTAAGTCCAGTTTCTGTTTAAGTACACAGAGTCTTTGACACTTATCTCTAAAATTCTCCAACTAAGTTTGTAATAAAACTGTATATGTCCAGGTTCAAAGACTAACCAGATTGTACCAGAAGCAGTAGGTAGATTTGGGGTAAAAAAATATTACTTCATTGAGACTTTTGTCAGGAACTGAAGTGTGAGAGCTGAGAGTCTGTAGTTTCACCTCTGGGAAATTGTAAAATAACATCAAGAAGAATAAATGTAAAAGCCATGAATTCCTGTTTTTTATTTGTTGAAACAGGGTCTCACTAATGGATAAGGCTAGCCTTGACCTCACGATTCTGCTAGCCCAGCGTCCAAATGCTGAAATTACAGGTGCTGTCCCCTGTGCCTGACTAATAAGGTCCATACTTTTTATTTTATTTTTTGGAGTAAGGACCTTATGCCTGTAGACAAACCCTCCTCCTGAAGCTGCACCCTCATGAAACTTAAAGACACAAAAGGAGATGGAACAGGGCTTTGTATAAGCAAATATTTTATGTCCACACAAAAATCATAAAACAAGCAAAACTATCTATGGAGGAAAAAATTTTTTTAACAGCGCTTGATAGAATTTTGCTGTATTTCATTGCACACAGGAGACCTGGGTATACACATCTCCAACATTCTTATATATCACATGCTCAAAATATGCGTGTTTGAGTTAAGATGGAAGTACACACCTATAAACCCATTAGTTAGGGTACATCTGTAATCCCCAGTAGTTGGGAGGTAGAGGCAGGAGGATCAGAAGTTCAAGGCCATTTTCTATATATAAAATATATTTGAGGTCAGCCTCAGGTATATAAAACCCATATTAAAATAGCACAAAAGAACCAGGGGGGGGGTGCCTCAGTGGGTAGGAATACTTGCTGTTAAGCCTGATGACCTGTGTTCAAGCCCTGGTACCCACAGATTGGGGGAAGAGTTGACCTCCATGTGGGCACAATGGGCCCATGGTTTCACACACACACACACACACACACACACACACACACACACACACACACACAGAGAGAGAGAGAGAGAGAGAGAGAGAGAGAGAGAGAGAGAGAGAGAGAGAACATTAAGAAATAAGATGTAAAACAAAGACAAATGTATATGCTTTGGCATGGATACTACATGTCAACAAAAGTAAATAGCATTAAAAAAAAAAAAAAAAAAACCTAAGCAAACCTGTCAGCAGAGCTTCCTGAAGCAGGAAGTTGCTGCTACTTCAGAACCTGGGGTTCCACATAATAGGAGGGACCTTGAAAGTTAGAGTCTTAGACAGGTCCACAGTCTTTCCACTTCTGAAGAACACCTCTGTACGTGAGATGCAGGCCTTGTGAGAATGGGGGATGAGCACAAACTCACACTAAAACCAAACCAAACCTGCACAGCAGCCAGGCTGCAGGTTGCAGGCAGAGGGACTCACGGTACATTTCTAGAAGCAGACCCCAGACAGAAGTTCCAGTGTGTTTGGGTCTGAATATGAAATGCTTCCCATAGGTCTGTGTGTTCAAATACTTGCTCCCTGGTGACGCTGTCTGAGAAACTGAGGATGTGGGGCTACTTTTGTTTTGCTTGTAGAAAGGGTCTCACTATATAGCTTCTGGATGTTGAGATTAAAGGCAGATGACACTATGGTGCCACTATGCCAGGCTATGTCATGGAGTCTATAGGAGGTGGAGTCTGGTTTGAGGAAGTGGACCAATGGAGTGGGGTGATTACCCAGCCCCAGATCTCTCTGCATCTGGTGTCACGAAGAGGTGAGGAGCTGTGGTTCCAGCCACAGTCAAACACTCCCTGCCATGTCTCTCCTGCCAAGGCGGGCTCTAGCCACAGTCAAACACTCCCTGCCATGTCTCTCCTGCCAAGGCGGGCTCTAGCCCTTTGCATGACCCAAAATGAATTCTTCATACATCAATTTGCCTTTCCTCCCTGCTGAGTCTCTTTGCAGTCCTGGAGATCAAACCTAAGGATTCTTGCATGCCAGACCAGGAAGCTGCCTCCGAGCTGTCCTTGTCCGGTGCTTGGTCACCAAGAGAAAAGTAACCATTACACAGTCTATGTCTTAGCTGCTTCTTGGAGAACAGGAGGAAGAAAGAAAAGGAACTCGGGAAGGGGAAGACACTGAGCCAGGATCTCCTCTGTAACCAGTTCTGGACAGCAGAGTTCATTCCGTCTATGAGCAAAGGTCTGACCTGTCAGTGACCGGGTCAGCAGAGCCTCCTTCCAAGGAGACAACAGTGTTGTTTTGTTTGAACTAATGTCTCTTTATGTAGCCCTGGTAGCTGGAACCTACCTATGTAGACCAGGCTGGCTTTGAACTCAGAGATCCTCCTGCCTCTGTCTCTTGAGTGCTGGGATTAAAGGTGTGTGTCACATTGCTTGGTTGTTGGCTGTTTGTTTTTTAATTTTATTTAACTTTATCTATTTATGTATGTATATATGTACGTATTTGTGTGTGTGTGTGTGTGTGTGTGTGTGTGTGTGTGTGTGACACACGTGTCGCAGAGTACATGAAGAGGTTAAAGGGGCTGGTTCTTTCCTTTTATCACAAGGCATTGGGGATTGAACTCAGGTCATCCCTCAGGCCCTGTAGCTGCTGAACCATCTCATCCACTCCAGGTTTTGGTTTCTGAGACAGGCTCTCCTCAGGGCCACTTTGGGTGCATGCCTGTGTGTGCACATGCCTGTGGACAATGAAGGACAACCTAGGTCTCCGTCCATACTCATGCAAACAACCCAGACTGACGATGCACTTAGTCTGGTCTTGAACTTAAGGTAATCCTCCTGCCTCAGCCTTCTGAGGGCAGGGACTACAGGCATTCAAGGAGTAGCTGTGAGGACAGGAGGAGCTGTCTCTTTAGGAGCTGGAGGAACATACACCCACGGCAAAGGTTTCTGGTAGGACACTGTGTTTGCTTCTCTCCTTGTTGTGTCAAGATGGCTGACACATGCAGGGAGGGTTTATACTGGCTCACAGTTCGAGGGGAAAGAAGTCACTGCAGCAGGAGCATGAGGCAGCTGGTCACATCGCATCTGCAGTTGGGAAACGGAGGGAAGCTGAACCCTCTAATGTTCCTTCAGGGGACTCCAGCCCATGGAGGGGGACAGCCCACACTCAGGGTGAGAGATCTTCTTTCCTCAGGTAAACCTCTTGAAAACACCCCGTAAACATACCCAGAGTTATGTTTCCATGGTGACTCTAAATTCAGGCAAATTAACCATTTAGACACTAAGAACATCCAATTTAGGGGCCACCTAGAAATTAGTCTGGAGGGGATGAGAGAAAGCAGGAACAGAGAGATCTTAATAAACAAAGACTAGGAAATCAAGTATGCAAAAGAAACATTTAATCCCAAACTCACAGGTCAAGGGAGAAGCATAGTTTTCCAGCAGCAGACAAAAGCAGCAATTTAAACATGAGTTCATAGGCTGGAGAGATGGCTCAATGGTTAAGAACACTGACTGCTCTGCCAGAGGTCCTGAGTTCAGTTCCCAGCAACTACATGGTGGCTCACAACCATCTGCAATGGGATCTGATGCCTCTTCTGGTGTGTCCGAAGACAGCTGCAGTGTACTCATATACATAAAAAATTAACAAATCTTTAAAAAAAAAAAAAAACCAACTCATGAGTTCACTTAAATAGAATAGCATGGGAAATGCTTTTATGTAGGTAGGCTGACTTAGGCTAAGAAAAATACCACTTAAGAGTGAGCAGGCCAGGCAGTGGTGGCGCACGCCTTTAATCCCAGTACTTGGGAGGCAGAGGCAGGCGGATTTCTGAGTTCGAGGCCAGCCTGGTCTACAGAGTGAGTTCCAGGACAGCCAGGGCTACACAGAGAAACCCTGTCTCAAAGAAACAAAAAACAGAAAACAAAACCAAACAGAAAAAGAATGCGCAGGAGACCAGAGAACATCTGCTACAGCCAGAGAGCAGTTCCCACCCAAAGGTGTTAGGAGAGATGTGGGGGTGTCAGCGGTAAACTTCCGTCCAAATCTGAGCTTGGTTCCTACGTTGTGTCTCCAGTCCTTCTGAAGGCGGGGGCTTAACCGTTTCTCACCCACTGCCCCTGTGCTCTGCAGACACTGCAATTCTGGAAGAGTGGCTTTGACTTGTGTCATTTGTTGATATCACCACCTGCTGACTGCTGAGTTGCTGAATGGATCCACTCAGTGCTGGCTTTCCTCAGGGCCACTTTGGGTGTGTGCCCTGTGTGTGCCCATGCCTGTGGACAGTGGAGGACAACCTAGCGGTCCATTCATTTTTGAGATAGGGTCTCTCATTGGCTTGGAAGTCATCAAGCAGGCTAGGCTGGTTGGCTGGAGAGCCCCAAAGATCTCCCCGTGACTGGGGTTAAGGTGCAGGCTACCAGGTCTGGCTTTTTTGTGGGGGCTCTGGGGGTGAACCTCAGATCTTATTTGCATGACACTTTACCAACTGAGCCATCTCCCAGGCCACAGGGCCACTTCATACTCAGATCTTCTGTAGTCTTCGGATATGGGAAATGCTTAGATTTCTCCTGGTCTAACCTGTGGCTTCAGAAGATGTCACAGGTCTACTCAAGGTCTTCTCCTTGCTGTGCTCTGGGTGGGGTAGGAAGCCTCCCTTCTCTCTCCATTCTGTGTCCAGTGCACTTGAACTTGAAGGCCACCTGGTTCATACACAAAGTTAAGGCACACTGACTACCCCTGAGCCTGCAACATGAGGGGAACTCAGGGGTGGTTTTCCTCTTCAAGCTTGGCACTGAGGGTGGTGGCTCTGAGACCTGTTTGCTCAGACCCTAAACCCCTATTCTGGGTTCTCTTACCTGAAGAGTTTTACCGTGGAGAATGAGATGGTTCGGACCCCTGGTGATGGTCATCGACCCCTGATGTGTGTATCTGTGTGTGTGTGTGTATGTGTGTGTGTATTCATGTACATAGATACATGTGTATATGTGGTGAAGATGTGTGTATGTGCCCATATGTGTGGAGGCTGGAGCCTTCTGTGTTCCATTTTTCTGTGTCAGCCATTTTTCTTTAACATTTTGTTTGTTTGTTTTTGGAGACAGGGTTTCTTTGTATAGCCTTGACTGTCCTCAAATAAAAAAAATATTTTTTAGTAGGGCTGGAGATAAGCCTCGGGATTGAAGAATACTTACTGCTCACACATAGGATCCAGGTTTAGTTTCCATCGCCACAAAGCAGAGGGGCTCACAACTGCCTGTGACTCCATTTCTAGAGATCTGATGTCCTCATCTGGCCTCCCAGGGCACCTGCAGTCACCTGCACATACTCACACATGGACACAGATACATATACATAGTTTAAAATTAAAAAAAAAAATTAAAAAGTTTTCTAAATAATGTATATGTGTATGTGTGTCTTTGTGTGTGCCTGTGTGTGTGTCTGCATATCTGTGTGTGTGGCTGTGTGTGTGCATGTCTGTGTATCTGTATGTGTGCATGTCTGTGTATATGCACCACAGCCCAGCACACACATGAGCTCAGAAGGCAACTTACTAGAGTTGATTCTCTTCTTCTATCTTGTGTGTCCTAGAGAACAAACTCAGGCTGTCAGGCCTGGTGGCAAGTGTCTCCACCTGCTGAGTCACCTCACCGTCTGCTTTGTTCTTTGAGACGTGTGTGTGTGTGTGTGTGTGTGTGTGTGTGTGGTCACTAGGCTGGAACTTGCTGAGTAGGCTGTCTGTGGGCTCCAGAGATCTGCCTGCCTGTCTCCACACAGCTAGGATTGTGTGTGCGAGCCATCACATCCTGGCTGCTGCTCCCTTCTGACTCTAGAAGCCTTTTGTCTCCCAAAGCCCCATCCCACGGACCTGGACATTGAGAGGCCAGTACATCTCTTTCAGGAACACAGATGGGACATGCTTAGGTTGAAGATGACTAGAAATGTGGAGATCAGAGCAGACAGAAAAGGCAAAGGGAGGGAGAACTTCTGGAGACTGAGGTACTGGGCTGGGAATGCAGCTCATTGATAGAATGTTTGCCTGCCATGCATGAGACCCTGGGATTCATAGTATTGGACATATGATCCATGATGGTCTACTTAACAATTCTAGGACTTTAGAGGTAGACGCAGAACCAGAAGTTCAAGGGCATCCTTGGCTACATAGTGAGTTTAAGGCCAGCCTGGGCTACATGAAACATTCACACACACACACACACACACACACACACATCACACAGAGAAAAAGGGAACAAAACTGGTATCTTCTATTCAGTGAATTATGTTTGTACAGGTTCAGGGTAGATGGCCACTACAAATTCAAGACTTCTGTATGCGTGATCACAGGTTAACGAGGCCCAGTGTGGTTGAGGGTGTGTGGAACTCAAGACACACCACTCCACATTTGAGTCATGACACTGTGCAAGACTGTGTAGGATGGCTCTGACTCTCGTGAACTGAATTTGTTTGGAAGAAGATAGACTGTCTAGCCAGAAGAAACAACAGAAAGCAAGCCCTCTGTGGGAAGGTTTTAAAAAGAATTTTTTTTTTTTTAAAAAAATGAAATCTTGGATCTTTCAAAATGAAGTGAATAAGTAAAAACTGTGTGGGTGGCTCAGACGCACCTGAAGGACTGTTGGTGTCACAGGGACCCTATGTTCTCAGTGTGTATACAGGCATGCAGGCATGTAGGCACTTACCCAGCTAGTAGGCATTGGCTGAGGACCTATTATGGGCTAGATGTGCTCTACCAGGTACCACAAATACAGGAACTGAACATCACACGAAGGGGTGGGAACCTTCTTGCTTTGGTCTCCCCAGTGCTGGGATCACAGGTGCAAGCCACCCACCCACACACACAATTTTATTTATTCATTTTGGAGACAAGAAATCATGATGTAGCCCAGGGTGGCTTTGAACTTTCTATGTAGCCAAGGATGACCCTGAACTTCTGATCCTCCTGCCTTTGCTTCCCAAGTGCTAGAATTAGAAGCCCATGCCATCACACGGGCTCTGAAGTAAGACCCAAGCCCTTCAACTTTTATTCCTTCTGACATTCGGTGATTCCAGAGTTTACAGGAAAGGGGACAGGACAGACATAACAAAACCCCCAGATACAAAGTCTCTTTGCTTAGTAAAATTCAAAGCAGAAGGGAAGCACAGGGTTGGACAGCACAGGAGTGAACTCTCAGAGTTCTGAGTGACCAGCAGATAAGAAACAGAGACCACGTTTCTCTCTCTCTCTCTCTCTCTCTCTCTCTCTCTCTCTCTCTCTCTCTCTCTCTCTCTCATGCACACGCACACGCACATGCACACGCACACACACGCTGGTGTGGGGCTCACAGGACGCATTTCTAGCCGAAGTTCAAGGTCTCTATGCCTTGTACTTCCTTTTGGTGGGTTTACCAGGGGCCAGGACAAGCTGAAATGGCCCAAGGAATCCTTGCTATTAAATACATGCCAGGTGAACCTAGTATGATCAAGCCCTGTACTTTGCTGGAGGGGCTGGACCAAAACTGAGCAGGCCTCAATTCAGAGTCTTAAATGGCTTGTGAAATAGACAGACACACAAAAGAATGGCAACGGAGTACTATTAACAGCCTGTAAAAGTAGCCACTATTGCTGGGTGTGGTGGTACAGGCCTTTAATCCCAGCACTCAGGATCAGAGTTAGAGTCACAGGAAGATTTCCGTGAGTTCCAGGACAGCCAAGGCCATGTAGAGACCCTGCCTCAAAACAAACAAACAAATAAAAGAAGAAGAAAAAAAGCCCCTCTTGGGCCACCCATTTTATCTGTTGGCTGTGGCTCAGTGGGTAGGCAGCTTGCCTAGCATGCGTACAAAACCGGGGTTCGATTCCCAACACCGCATAAATCTAAGCATGATAGTTCATACCTGTCATTCAGGCTCTTGGAAGGAGAGGCAGGGGGATCAGAAGTTGAATATCATCTTCAGCTGCATAGTGAACTTGAGGCCAGCCTGGGCTACATGAGACCCTGTTTCAAAAACAAGAGAAGTGTAGTTGAGTTACTACTTCCAGCTGACTGCGCTGCCATGTTACATAGCAACAGACACTATTAAAGTGGCAGATGAGGGGAGGGGGCATGCAAAACCATGGTATTGGAGCCAGGAAGTCACTCCTGCTGCTGGAGAACACAGCACAGTGGTTTTGAGGAACCAGAACCCAGAAGAGGCATAGACTGTAGCCCTGAAGGCCAATCCTAGGCCTGGAGCCTTTTTTTTTTTTTTTTTTTTTTGGTTTTTCGAGACAGAGTTTCTCTGTGTAGCCCTGGCTGTCCTGGAACTCACTCTGTAGACCTGTTCGAGGCTGACCTCGAACTCAGAAATCTGCCTGCCTCTGCCTCCCAAGTGCTGGGACTAAAGGCGTGCGCCACCACCACCCGGCCGCCTGGAGCCTTTTTTAAAACATTTTTTTATTGATTTTTTGTTGTTCTTGTGAATTTCACATAATGAACCCCAGTCCCACTCATCTCCCAGTCCCTCCATATCTTCCCTCTGCCCTTGCTACCTCCCCACCAAAATAAGTCTTGCTGTGGAAGCCAGTATCTGTCACAGGTGTCACACTTTTGCTCAGACAGCTTTACTTGCAAATAAAGGTTCATTGCAATCAGTCACTGGTCTGGTTCGAAGCCTCTGGCTTCTGCTGCACCATCAATCCTGGATCCTCGCTGGGACTCCTTTGGATATCCTGTTGTTGCCCTGTGTCATGGAGACCCTGCAGCTTTCCATCTGCGGGACTGTCTCTTTCATGTGCTCCAGCAGCTTGTAGATGGGTAGATGTTGGGGTGGGCCGACTCAAAGACCTGAATCTGGACCTTAGTGGTAGCTGAGCTGGTCAGCCCATCAGCTCTTCAGAGCCCATACCACCAGGGCTAGCTCTCCCATGTTCCCCAGGTGAGGGATCCCTTTGGGCTCACACCATTGGGGGCCTGTATCCTTTTCTACAGGCTGAGTGTCCACCATACTCTCAGGTCATGGCTATAGGACCTCTCTGGATGCTGCCATTTCCTCAGTCTCCAGTCCTTGTTTCGTATCATGGCTCATCACAGACAAGTTTATTTGCTTAGTAGTCTGAGCCTAGCACAGTGGCCGAGTAGCACTGTGTTGCTGAACTGAACACAGAGGGCTGCAGAGAACCATCTTGGGTGGCATCGCTTTCTCCTTCCTTTAGGCTTCCCTGCTTGGGTGGAGACATAATGGAAAGAGTCAGTGAATATGTGTGTGATGTTTAGCTCTGTCAACTAGACACAGTGTAGAACACTGGAGGAGTCTTAGTGAGAGGGCTACATTAGGTTGGCCTTTGGGCATGTCTATGGTGGATTGTCTTTTAAGTAATTGATATGGGGAGACTCAGCCCACTGTGGGTGGCACCATTCCCTAGGCAGGGGTCCTTAAACAGCACAGTGAATCAAACTTGAGCTAAGCATAAGCAAGCAAGCAATTGAGCTCTTGTGCCCTCATGCCTCTGCTTTTGACTGTGGGATACACGACTAGCTTCAAGCTTCAAGCTCCCGCCACGTTCACCTCTCTGGAATAGTGACATTGTGACATTGTGAGTTAAAATGAGTCCTTTCTCCCCAAAACTGTGGGTTTTTTTTTTTTTTTTTTTTTGCCAGTGTGTTCACACAACAGCAGAAATGAAACTAGAACAACATGCTCTGTGGCAGGTGCTAGCCGGGATGTTTCTGGGGTTGATGCAACTGAGAAAGGCCACCAAGTGGGAGCCACACTTGAGAAGGAGACCAAGGCATATAAATGAGTCCCTTTCTTGCCACTAATGATGAGAAAGAGAGGGAAAGGGAGAGACGCGCATGAGTTTCCATCACAAAGTCTTAGCGTTGTTACTTTTATTCTGACCTAGAACTTGCTATGATGGTTGAGCTTCTGACCTTCCAGCCTCCACTGTAGAGCGCTAGGGTCACATCTGTGCTTGACCATACCTTGTTTCTTCAGGGATGGGGATGGAACCCAGGGCCTCACACATGCTAGGCAAACACTCCGTCAACTGAGCCCTGTGGTGACCAGTGGTGGCGCACACCTTTAATCCCAGCAATTGGGAGGCAGAGGCAGGCAAATTTCTGAGTTCGAGGTCAGCCTGGTCTACAGAGTGAGTTCCAGGATAGACAGGACTACACAGAGAAACCCTGTCTTTAAAAAAAAAAAAAAAAACCATAAATAAATAAATAAATAAATAAATAAATAATAAATAAACCCAGCACTCAGAAGGCAGAGGCAGGTGATCTCTGTGAATCTGAGGTGAGTCTGGTCTACAGAGTGAGTGCCAGAATAGCCAGGAATACACACAGAGAAACCCTGTGTTGAAAAAAAAAAAGGTAGAAACCTCAGTGCAAGTTTCCAGTCAGCCAGAGGGGCAAGGCAAGCTGAGGGAAAGCTCTGCCGCTCAGGGGCTGGAACACTTGTCGCCTAGAGCCAGCGCGTTCCCTCCCACCCTCTGGACAGTCACCTTACGCTCCTGCAGCCCACATGTGGTATTGGACCACAGCTTAGACAGATCCCTCACAGTGACTAAGAAGTGATTTCAGAAAATGACCTTTTATCTTTCATAGAAGAAGTAAAGACCACAGGAGATCATCTGCTGTCCCCGTCACTTGACAGGAGACCCAGGGTTAAGCAATTTCATTTCAAGTAAACTAGAATTACTGAGAAATAAACATGGACAGACTGACAAACAGAAAATGACACTAGACAACAGAGAAAAGGCCTGGGGATGTAGCCCTGTCAATCGGATGCCTAACGAGCATGAAGGCCTGGGTTCCCTTCCCAGCAGTCTAAGAATGGCATGGTTTGTAAGAAGTGCATGCTTGTAAGAAGTGAGGGCCGAAGAATCAGAAATTAAAGGTTATCCTTGGCTACATGATGAAATCAAGGGCAGCTTTGGAACTGTTTCAAAAAACAAAACAAAACAAAACAAACAAGGCTGGAGAGATGGCTCAGGGGTTAAGAACACGGACTGCTCTTCCAGAGGTCCTGAGTTCAATTCCCAGAACCCATATGGTGGCTCACAACCATCTCTATCTGATGCCCTGTTCCATCATGCAGGCAGACATGCAGATAGAGTACTCACGTACATAAATAAATAAATGTTTAAAACAAAACCCTAAACTGAAACAAAAGCCAGCTGTGGAGGCGGCTCGGTGGATAAAGGTACTTTCCAAATATGCTCGAGGACTTGAGTTTGGACCTCAGGAGGCCATGTAAAAGCTAAATACAGTAGTGTGTAGGAGTGTAATCCCAGGGTTCCTATGGGAGAGGAAGACAGGAAAAGGGCTCGAAGCTTCTCATATAGCTCGAGGTCTGGATCCCACTGTATAGCTGAAGAGAAACTTGAACTTCAGGGCTCTCCTCTCATTTCTTGTTTGCTATTACACGTATGTGTACTATCATGCCTGGTTTTATGTTCTGCTAGGGATGGAACCCAGTGCTTCTTACACTGTAAACATGTCTTTTACCAACTTAGCTACAACCCAACCCCACATGAATGCTTTTCTTTTTTTGAGACAGAGTCTCAAACATAAGCAGAATTATATTTTATACATCCTGTATGTGCCTAGACACTAAGGCAGTCCTGAGAAATGACACCCAAGATAGCCCTCTAACCTGCATACATACATGTATATAAATGCATCTCCATACATGCATGAACACACACACACACACACACACACACACACACACACACAAACAATTCTATTCAATTGCATAGAGAAACCATACCACCTACTTTGAACAACTGTTAATTTTTTATTTTTTTTAAGGTGGTTTTTTTTTTTTTTTTTTCTTTTCAGTCTTTTGAGACAGGGTTTCTCGGTGTAGCCCTGGCTGTCCTGGAACTCACTCTGTAGACCAGGCTGGCCTCAAACTCAGAAATCCTCCTGCCTCTGCCTCCCAAGTACTGGGACTAAAGGCACACACCACAACTGCCCGGCCGCAACTGTTAATCTTTTAGGTGGTTTGTAACTGGAGGTCTCTCACCTCATAGCTATCACAGAGAATAGTCAAATCAGGATCAAAAATGAAGCACCGAGCTCTTCTAGTCCAAACCAGCATTCTCCTCCACCCACTTTGAACCTCAAGCTGGTGAAGTAGCTTCATCCAACGCACTCAAGTCTAGTTGAGATTTAAGTCAGACCTTGGAGTTTAATACCTGCCTGATATATTAACAACAGGACCACCACAACTTGTGTACCAATTTTATTTAGCAGAAAGACAACATGATTATTTCAAATCAGAATAAGAGACATTATTCAAGTTTTGTTCCAACTCAGCACACCAGCTGTGTCTTCCTGTGGTGTCCACTCCCTTCAGCCTTCCTGGTGGCCACAAGGGGTGGGAGGTCAGGCAAGGCAGGGCTGCGAAGTCACCAGCAGGATACACACATTCCAGAAATGCAGCTCCCATTCAAGCAGGACAAAGGTGATCCGTGTAGCCAGAGAAGGGTTGTGTTCCCAGAGGCTCAGTCATCACAGGCGGTCAGCCATGAGTCTTGACCAGACTGGCCTGGAAAATGGCCACCGATGGTCAGGTCAGGCAATAACTGGAGTGTCAACAAACTCCACTGTACACAGCTCTGGGGTCCCCTCACTGCAGGGTGCAAACTCCAGCTCCAACACTGTGATGTTGTTTGGGGCTGAAGTGGTCAGGATGTTCCTCGGCACAAACAAGGTAATTTGTGGGCCCATTGTGGGCCAGTATCGGCCAAGGTTAAAGCCATTGATCCAAACTTGACCCTGGAAAGAGAGAGAGAGAGAGACCATCAGATGAGGATCACTAGAATCAGAGAGGCAAGAGATGCCCCATAGGGTCCAGCATCCCTGTATCTTCTGTTAGGTAGTAGAGCTTTCTTCAAATGCCAATCCTTGCTGCAGGAGAAATGTATTTGGAGCCTCAGATTCCAGAAGCTACAGACTTCAATCTTGGGTCACACCTCACCACATTCTGCTATCCACCCTGGCTCCCAGGTCCTGCCTGTCTGTACCCCAACCCTCTCTGCTATGGCTGCCCACATCCTCCAGGAGGAGAGTTTCCCTGCTCTCTCTCTGCCCGACAGAGGCAGGGCTTAGCCATGCTGTCTGATGTGCATAAAACCTGCACATAGTCTAAGAGCTGTTCCCCAAATAACGGAGGAAGAATATGAGGGTGTGTGGAGCAGGGGCTTATAATCTCAGCACTCAGAGGCTACGGCAGGAGGATTGGTCAGAGTCTGAAGACAGCCTGGGCAATATGGTGAGCTTAAGTCACAGGAGTGGGAAAAGAAGGCACACACAGGGCTTGAGGGGTGGCAGAACAGCTGGAACATTCTGTTGAGAAGTTGGGGATGGTGTGAGGGTGGGTCACACATGCCAGAGGTAAACAGAAGATATGGAAGGAACAGAGGGAAGATATGGAGGAGGGAAGGAACAGAGGCAGAGAGCAGAGGGGACAAGAATGGAGAAAAGGATGGAAAGAGACTGGTACCCGTGGTGATCCCTCCTGCTCACTTTAAAATGAATTAGATAAATTAATATTTGCACAGTCTCTGTATAGCAAAGACTAGCTGGAATGGTCTAGTTCAGATAATCCTCCTGCCTCTGCCTCCAAACACCAAGACTACAAGGATAATAAAGCTTCCCTTAGCTGGGCAGTGGTGGCGCACGCCTTTAGTCCCAGCGCTTGGGAGGCAGAGGCAGGTGGATTTCTAAGTTCGAGGCCAGCCTGGTCTACAGAGTGAGTTCCAGGACAGCCAGGACTACACAGAGAAACCCTGTCTCAGAAAAAAAAAAAAAAAAAGGGGGGGGGGGGTGTGCTGCTGGAGAGATGGCTCAGAGGTTAAGAGCACTGACGGCTCTGCCAGAGGTCCTGAGTTCAATTCCCAGCAACTACATGGTGGCTCACAACCATCTGTAATGGGAGCGGATGCCCTTTTCTGGTGTGTCTGAAGACAGCAACAGTGTACTCACATAGAAAGCTTCCCTTGGCTTTATTCCAGTCCACCTGGACTTCTTCCCTGGTCATCTTATTCTTGTCCCCTGCTAGCTGTCTGACCTCAGGCAGGTCTCCAGTTAAGTTCTCCCAGCCCATGGTAGATAGCAACACACAGAGTCTATGTAGTCTGAGAATGGTCCCCAAAGCAACCCAAGCTGAAAGCAGGGGTGTGTGGGGTGGGTGCTGTCATTTCAGCCCCTTGGGAAGCTATGGCAGGAGACTGTTATGAATCTGAGGCCAGCCTAGGGGACACAGCCCATCTCTGGTGGTCAGCCCAGTTCCTGGTGCAGGGAGTTGGGTGGAGGTGGACTATGCTCCTGGTTCGCTGTGGGTTCCACTTACCACTGAAACAAAAGCTCTAGGCGTTCAGCGCTCACAGAAGGAGGTCAGCGACTCAAAACTGCCTGTCTGTTGGACTAAGTCATTTAGAAAAGGGTGACAGTTTCGGGGTTCTCAGAACTGCTTTAATTCTTGTTTTTACACGGGATCTGTTATCTCCCTCTGTCCTAAGGCACAAACCATAATAGTTTCACCTGGGCTTTATCAGCCTCATCTCTGCCAGAATCCTGTTTTCACGGTCGTAAAACCAGCTCCTGATTTCAGTTGCCCTGCATTAGTTTTGACTAATTTTTACCTCGTGTAAATGTACATAAATCGGCTGGGAAGATGGCCCAGCGGGTGAGAGCCATGCTGGGAAAGCATGAGGCCACAAGTTCAAATTCTCAGCAGCAACATACAAGAGCCAGGTGTGGTCTTCCCATGCCTATAATGTCAGTGCGGTGGGAGACAGAGATGGGGGATCACTGGAGCTTGCTGGTCATCAGCCCAGCTCCTGGTTCAATAAGAGACCCTGTCTCAAGAGGATAAAATCAAGAACCAGAGCAGGACACCTCTACTCCTCTGAACTCCTCTCCTGTACACAGGAGCATGCACGCATGTACGTGCACATACCACATACACTCACATACATGCACAGGTAAGTGTATACATGCATTATTGTTTTAAATGTCACATGGCATTCAACGGTATGAATATATTCATTATTTTGGGGGACAGGGTGGGTTTTTTTTTTAAATGTAGCCCATGATAACCTCAACTTTATAATCCTTCTCCTGTTCGCTGGGATTACAGGCAAGTACCAGGGTGCCTGAGTAATACAGTATCCCCCGCTCCCCGCCTTCTCCTCAGTGTTAGGGATTAAAGCAGAGCCTGTGTATGCTGCCACATGCCACATTTCCGAGGAAAATATGCCGATGGCTACTTACTCCTTTGCTACTGGAAAATGGGTACTTGGGTGTTTCTAGTGCTGTCAACAACATTGTTTTTTTTTTTTTTTTTTTTTTTTTTTTGACTTCTTAGTTGTTTTTGTTTGTTTGTATTCTTTCCCCCAAGGTTTCTGTGGAGCCCTTGGCTGTCCTGGAACTCCCTCTGTAGACCAGGCTGGCCTTAAACTCAGAGATCAATCAGCCTGCCTCTGCCTCCCAAATGCTGGGATTACAGGCATGTGCCTAGGTTAAGGTCTTAGTTCTTGTTTGGTTTTACTGGTCGCCTTAAGCTGGCTTGGAACCTGCTATACAGACATGCTGACCCTGAATTTGGAGTGACCCTCTGGCCTCTGAGTCCAGAGTGCTGGGGTTATAGGTGTGGACCATCATGCCAGGCTTCCAGTTCAAAGTTTTAAAGGCTTTATTTAAGTTCTATTTTTACTAACCTACTATTTATTTAATTATTTATTTATTGAAACAGGGTTTCTCTACATAGCCCTGGCTATCCTGCTACAAAGAGAAACCCTGTCTTGAAAAACTGAACTAAGTGATTAACTAACTAACTAAATAAATAAAATAAGAAAATAAGTAAAATTTATGCTGACAAAGCTGAGAGTACAGCTCAGTAAAGGACTCTTGCTTAGCACATCTGGCCAGTCTAGGCTACTGGGTGAAACCCTGCCACCACTGCCACCAAAGACCAAAAAGAAAAATATATATGCTGAAATTACTCTTGGTAAATTATTCTTGGTAAACTGAAAGGTTTATGTTAATGAGGTGACTGCAGGGGCTTGGGGGTGTCCCATGGCAGTCCCAGCTTCTACAGTCCATGGCAGAAGCTGACTATCTCTGACCATCTTGACCCTGGCCCACACTCCTACCCTCCGCTAGTAACACAGAGGTGACGGGAATGCGGAAGTTCCTGTAAGTGCCTGACCTACTTCTCAGCCTTAGAGTGTGTGTCTGTCTTAACTTACCTGGACAAAGTCAATCTTTCCAGAATTTACAGTGATGCCTTCTTCCTTTCTTTTTTAAAGTTATTTTTACTTCAGGCACACTGGTGCTTTGTCTGCATGTCTGTCTGTCTGTGTGAGGGCGTCAGATCCCCTGGAACTAGAGTTATAGGTGTGAGCTGCCTTGTGGTTGCTGAGAACTGAACCTGTGTCCAATGGAGGAGCAGCCGGTGTACTTAACCCCTGAGCCATCTCTCCACACCTTAGAGTTAAACTTTCAATACTGTCTTTTGCTTTGAGACAGGGTCTCAGTAGATCAGGCTGGCCTGGAAAACAGACCTACCTGCCTCTGCCTTCCAAGTGCTGTGATTAAAATCATGTGCCACCATACCCAGCCCTCAATACTGTCTTGAGATATTCAGATATCCCTTTAAAAGTGAATACAGGTTGAGTATAGTGGCATATCCCTTTAGTCCCAGCACTCAGAAGGCAGAGGCAGGTATATTTCTAAGTTTAAGATCAGCCTGGTTTACAGAGCAAGTTCTGGAACAGCCAGGGCAGCATAGTGAGGCCCTGTCTAAAAAAACACAAAAATGAGATAATAGACCACACTAAAAGGAACTATGGGTGCTTGGGGGGAATCAATTGGGAAACATTGAGGTTAAAATGCTCTCACTCAGAGCTTGTCAGTTAGGACAGGCTAAACGGCCAGCACACACTCCAGGACTCTGCCCATCTCTGCTTCTCCAAGGCTAAGTCTACAAGCAAACACCACCACCGTTTACAGCTTTTTACAGCTGTGCTAGGCTTGAATTTACTCCCAGATGTCATGCCTAGGAAACACTTTTACCAATGAGCCAGCTCCTTGACATTATTATAAATTCACTTCAAAATATTTATTCGGCTGGGTGGGGTGGCACATGCCCTATAAACCCAACAGAGGCAGGAGATCTTTATGAGCTGCAAGCCAGCCAAGGACCCATAGTGAGACTCTGCTTCACAAAACCAAAATAAATAAATACGAACAAAAATGATTTATGTGTGTGTGTTCACGTACACCATGGACAGGAGCCCAGGCAGGTCAGAGATAGCTGTGAGGCACCACGGAGGTGCTGGGAACCAAAGCGAGGTTCTCTGCAAGAGCAGAAAGTACTCTGAACTGCTGAGCCACCTCTTACATGTTCCAGATTGGCTTTGATATGCACCTGGAGGATGACTTGAATTTCTCCTGCATCTTCCTCTACCTCTTATTTCTGCAGCCCTGACTCACCCTACAGACCAGGCTGGCTTTGAACTCACAGACATCTGCCTGCCTCTGCTTCTCAAGTGCTGGGATTACACTACGCATAGCTTGGCAGGATGATTTTTTTTTTTTTTTTTTGCTTGAGACAGGTTTCTCTATGTAGCCCTGGCTGTCCTGGAACTCACTCTGTAGACCAGGCTAGCCTCGAACTCAGAAATCCGCCTGTCTCTGCCTCCCAAATGCTGGGATTAAAGGTGTGTGCCACCACTGCCTGGCTTGGCAGGATGTTTTAATGAAAGATGTATCCACACTCGTTTCAACCTGGAATGGAGACGAACAGAAAAGAAGCCCTTGCCCCAGAACAGCAGGACACAGCACACATGACCCACACATTCTGACCGTCACCAAAGCCCTGGCGAACACATCTCCCTGACAGTCTGTGTGAGGGACTCAGTCGGTGCACGGTGCAGACAGGCGCTGACCTGTGTGGATGGAGCAGGCATGCCTGACCCCTGAAATCCACTGAGCGTGCTTGCTTAACCAGAAAGCCACATCCGACCCAAGAAAAGCCAGAGTAATCAAAAGTGGGGCTTTTATCTCATGAACTGAATTTATCAGTGATTTCATTCACGAAATCAAGTTAGTTCCTTGGCAACAAATGAGAAGAAAGCTTAGTGACCCTCAGGAGGGGCCTCTGAGGAGGAGGAAGACAAGGGCCAGCAAGCATAACCCAGTCTGAGGACTGTTCAAGCCTCAGTGTCATGTGATCAAAGCCTTCCTCTTCTCTCTTCCCTAATCTGCTGAGGTGTTCCTCAGCACAGGGTGAGGCCTGGGGGAGGGGTGGTTAATCTGTGTTCATGGATGGCGTGTATGGAGGCATTTGCTTGTTTGTGTGTAAATGGAGACCAGAAGTTGACTTTGAATGCCTCCCTCTGATATCTTATTATTAATAAATTTCATGTATATATTTTGCCTGAATCCATGTCTATGCACCATGTTTGTGCCTGATGCCCACGGAGGCTTAGAAGAGGGCATCAGATTTTCTGGGACTAGAGTTGCAGATGGTTGTGAGCCACGATGTTGGAGCTGGGAATAGAACCCTGGTCCTCGGGAAGAACAGCACCTCTTAACCTCCGAGCCACCGATCCGGCCCTCTCCCTCTCCATTATTCTTCATTCCCTTTCTGGAGGCAGAATCTCTCCACTGAACTTGAAGCTGTTTCACTGACTGTCCAGAAACCCCCAGGATTCTGGCTCTCTCTGTGCCGCCTCCTAAGCGCCGGGGAGAGCTGCCACACTTGGGTGCCTCGAGGTTTCCCAGGCTCTTCCATTTTGTAACTTATCACATTTCATTCGGTGCTCCCTGCAAGGCTTCTGGTCTTCTTGTTTGTAAGGGCTAATGTCCTTACCAGCCTTTAAAGATGTAATGCACTAAAATGCTATACCCATTGTCCTGGTTAGGTTGTTTTTTTTTTTTCTTTGTAAACCCCATATAAGCCAGGGTCATCTGGGAAGGGAGAATCTCAAATGAGAAAATGCCTCCCTCAGGCTGGCCCATAGCCAAGTCTGTAAAGTCATTTTCTTGGCTAATGATTGATGTGAAGGGGCTTCATCCACTGTGGGTGGAGCCATCCCTGGACAGGTGGTCTTGGGTTGTATAAGAAATCGGGCTAAGTAAGCCATGGGGAGCAAGCCAGCAAGCAGCACCCTTCCATGGCCTCTGCTTCAGTTCCTGCCTTCGGGTTCCTGCCCTGACTTCTCTCAGGGACAGACTATTACCTGGAAGTATATTGAAACAAATCCTTTTCCTTTCCATGTTGCCTTTGGTCATGAATTTTATTACAGCAATAAAAACCTAAGACAACACTGTAAAGAAGTCTAATTGTGACTCTCTATAGAAGCTTATACTGTCCTATAAGGTGTGTGGACCTGTGTCTCTCCCTCTACCCCAACGCTCCCCTAGCTGACTACCTTTTTGGTATAAGCCTTGGGGCATACTGAATGCTTGAGGCTGGAGATATACCTTGATCCGTGAGTTTTGTCCTCTGATGAGGAGGTTCTGAGTTCAATCCCCAGAACCCACATAAAAAGCCTGGTGTGTTGGTGCATGCTTTTAATGCCAGCACTGGGAGTCTAGTAGCTGTAAGGGATCCACTGGCCAAGCAGCCTAGCTGAATCTGCAGGCCCCAGGTCCCAGTGAAAGACTTCCTAAGAAAACAAGGTGGGGCAGGCAAGCTGGCTCAGCAAATAAAGGGGCTAGCTGTGAAAGCCGCAAGATCTGAGTTTGATCCCTGGAATCCTAAGTGGAAGAAGAGAACTGATACTAAAAAGTTGTCTGTGATTCCGTGATTCCTGTATTCATGTGTGGTACTCATGTGTGGTACTCATGTGTGGTTTTTTTTTTTTTTTTTTTTTTTTTTTTGGTTTTTCGAGACAGGGTTTCTCTGTGTAGCCCTGGCTGTCCTGGAACTCACTCTGTAGACCAGGCTGGCCTCGAACTCAGAAATCCGCCTGCCTCTGCCTCCCAAGTGCTGGGATCAAAGGCGTGCGCCACCACCGCCCGGCTCCTGTATCCATGTTTACACACGTCACCTGTGTGTGATTTCCGTGTCCACACTCACACATGTCACCTGTCTGTGATTCCTGTGTCCACGCTCAGACATGCATGTCACCTGTCTGTGATTCCTGTGTCCACGTTCACACACATGTGTTACCTGTGATTCCTGTGTCCACGCTCGCACATGTCACCTGTCTGAGATTCCTGTGACCACACTCATGTACACATCACCTGAGATTTTCATGACCACACTTATGCACACACGTCACCCACACAATGGCAGTAATAATAAACCAAGCAGGATAAAGTCAAACATGCAGAACAGAAATGAGGCGGACGGCTCTGGCAGTGTGTTCATACAAGCAGGTCAGAGGTCAACCCAAGGTCCCATGGATCCCAGGCTGCCCTTGAACTTGCTATGTGGCTGAAGACGACCTGAATTTAGGATCTTCCTCCCCGACTTCTGATGCTACTCAGTACCACCCCATCCAGTTTTACGTGGTGCTGAGGACTGAGCCCATGTGTATCAAACATACATGGATACATACATACATATATGCATGGGTACACTCCATCAAGCCACACTCCAGTCTCTTTTGTCTTTTTAATTGTCACAATGCCTTGGGTGGCCAAGTCTACTAGGCTGGGTGGCCAAATCCTGAGATTTTGTGCTAAGCTTGAGTAACAAGAGGACATCCTGTGTTGTGAGAGCTGGGAGAGGGTCCGCAGAGTGCACAAGGCCTGCCTCGGCAGCCCACACAGGCAGAGAAGAGCTGTCAGACGGCCATAGCGCCCTGCGCCTTTCTCATTACTCACTGTAGGTTCTACTCCGCAGGGGAAAAACCAAAGGTGGCCTAGAAGGCAGAAAGTCCCCTGCTAGTGGCAGGGGAAGACCCAGGACGCGCGTCTGTTCTCAGGCCCAAGAGCCTCTGCTGAGGGAGAGAAGAAAGGCTGATGAACCACAGGCAGAGAAAGTGAGAACAGGGGTTTTGGCTTTGGGGAAGAAGATAGGCAGAACCCAGCCTTCCTTTCTAGAGACCACTGGGCAGGAAGTGAGGACAGAGCCTGACAGGAAGTCCAGGAAACAGGAGTCCCAACTGACAGCAGTCAGAGAGGATGAGGTCCCCAGGGACAGGGTAGAGAAGGACCAAGCTTACTAGGCAGGCAGAGCTTAAACTGGAGAGGGCATGGTGGTGACCATGCACAGCAGAAGCCTCACTGTGCTTGCTACATGATGACTCAGCCAAGAGACCAATGATGGGTCACTTCCAGGGGGCCGAAAGGGACGGGCAAGGATCAAATGGACCAATGGGTCTAGGATTTTTGTTTGGAGCTGGTCTCTCATGCAGCCCAGGATGGCCTGGAACTTGTGACTGTAAGAAATAAATTGCTACAGTCCAGTTACAGTATGAGGTTTGCTTAGAGTCAATCAGTCACGAACAAGCAGGAGGCACTAGGTAGGTCCCTCTCTCCCATGGTGGGCAGTTAGCACTGATCTCAGAACTCTGAGAACTGGAAGGTTACATTTTTGTTGGCTTACAGAAGACAGCTCTGCTAGTCTCCACCCAACAGTAACCTAGCAACATCTTACATCATCATCAGCTGCCAGGTGTGTGCCAGGCATTTGAGACTGCTTGAACCCTAGCTCTCCGTCTTCTTTCTCCCTCGTTCTCTCTTTGTTCCCATGTGTTCCTGGCTGACCTCTTTCTCCTCTGCCCTCATAGCCTTGCTGCCTAATTCCCCAGGTCCCATTCCCTTCCCCCCATAATAAATCTTCACACACACACACACACACACACACACACACACACACACACACACACACAAAGAAATAAAGAAAGGAGGAAGGAAAGAGAAAAGTAAACATTTTAAAGTCAGGCCTGATGGTGTGTACCTGAAGCAGAGTCAGGAGCATCTCAGAAGTTCCTGGTTACATAGCAAATTCATAAGGCTAGCCTGGGCTACCTGATACCCTACACAGACAAAAAATTGTTCCCTTTATACGCAGCATGTAAGGGAGGCCCTGGGGATGAGGGGATGACTCCATGGCTGAGGGTTCTTGCAAGCAAGCTGAATGACCTGAGTTTGACCCCAGCACCCACAGGGTGGAGGGAGAGACCTGGTTCTCATGGCTCTGATCTCCACATTTGCCTTGGCAGGTCCTTGTGAACACACATTTGAATACACACAACAAATAAATGTAATACAAAGAAATAAATAGGGCCTAGTTCTTCCTGGAGGAAGCAGGTGAGCTGCCATTCCCTGAAGAAAGTTGTCAAAAAAAACTGGGCAGAGAAGGATACCTCCAAGCTGGACGCTGGGTCCCTGAAGCTCTGCCACAGTCTTGTGCCTGTGTGAGTGACCCAGTAGGAAACCCTCCCCACATCACAGTGCATCTTACCAGCAGTCTTCTGATTCCTTCTAAGATACTAAGAACCAAATGCTTGAGGCTTGAACCCAAAGGCTTTCCATCAAGATTCGTACCTTGGACCACCCAGGAAATTGGATGAAAGTGTCCTGCGGCAGATCTGGGATGCCAGAGGGGATGGAGAAGTTGCCCACGTAAAAGGTGGGCAGTATGAAATTCTTAGGTTTGAAGGTCGACTGTCCATCAAGGTGACCCTCATCACTGGCTTCCTGGCCCCCAAGATGGTTGCGTACCATGGCCTCCATGTCCAGTGGGAAGACTGTCCAGTTGGTGAGGACAGTGGAGTTGAGGGTCATGTTGGAAACCAAACCCTGGAAAAGGAAAGCACAGAACCATGAACCAGTGGGGAAGCAGGGACTCATGGGAGTCACTGACCTCTTGGGAGACCTAGGAGGAAATGAGACTCAGCTGTGTGGACAGCAGGTGACGCAGGTCTGGCTGGAGGCTCATTTCAATCTTCTGTCCTGGCAGGAATGAAGATAATCCTTCTGTCTGTCTGTCTGTTTTGCTTTTTTTCAAGCAGAGTGTCTCTGCGTAGCCCTGGCTGTCCTAGAACTTGCTCAGTAGACTACATGTTCTCAAACCCACAGAGATCCACCTGCCTCTGCCTCCTGAGTGCTGGGATTTAAGGAGAGTGCTGCTACCACCTATCTCTCTCTCTTTTTTTCCAAGTTTAAAAGCAATTATTTTTATTTGTGGCATGTGATTGGTGTGTGGGTGTGTGTGTACACTGCATGTGGGTACCATGCCAAAAGAGAGCATCTTTTGGCATGAGATGCCCTGGAGCTGGAGTTACAGGCAGTTATGAGCTTCCCCATGTGGGTCCTTGGATCTAAACTTGGATCTTCTACAAGTGTTCTATAACCCCTGAACCACCCCTCCAGGCCAGGATGAAGTCGTTTTAAAGAGACACTTATACATTTCCCTTTGGCTGACCTACTATTGAGGCAATGGAATCTAAGACACTGGAGTTTTCCTAGAAATCTCATACTAGGAAAAAGGCCAAACAAAGCCTGGTATCATCGCGAGCCATATTGGAGCTTGTCTCCCCGGAAGAGATGCCACTGAGTGCTGCCTATGCCTCAGAGCAGCGGCTGGAGAGACAGGAGCTGGGACCCATCTTTACCAGGACGGCTAGAGTGTCTCTGGCCTTCTATTTAAACCTGAACGAACCTCATGTTAGGATCCTGAGGATGGACTGGGGTGGGGTGGAGCAGGGTAAGGTGTTACAGGACTTACTTTTTTCTCTTCCGAGAGTGGCCACACAAATAAATCTTTCTGCTTTTCAGTGTCCCGTGTCTGGTTCTACAAGCTGGATCTGCCTGACTCTAACAACTCCCACAACAGTAATTCTTTGGAATGAGGTACACGGCTCTCTGCTTCGGCTTCACCACAAATCACTACAAAGTCACCCTAGTGTCTGGGCTACAGGAAGTGGGTGCCTCAGAGGGAGCGCTCTAGCCTGAACCCCACTGCCTTCAGAATTTGCTAGAATGGAAAAAAAAATACCAGGGGAGAATGAGTTAGTGGGAAAATCTAGGAATATTCACCCTGAAGCAGATGGAGGTGGGGAATGGGGGGGTGGTGTCTGCTCCTCCCACCAACCAAGGAGCAAGCCTGGAACCAGAGCAGCCAAACATCTGCCCAGCTGTGAGGGCCATGTGTGTGGACGTCTGTGGGACTGAGTAAAAGCTCTATGGGCAATGATGAGACAATGGACACCAGAACTGGTTTAGAAGTTCTCCTCGTTGACGTGCAGGGGCCAGGGGCCAAGACAGCCCTGACTACAGCCATCACTCGGAAACTTATGATCATGATGTAGCTAACTGATTTCTGTTGTTATTGAGACAAGGGCCCATGTGTTCCAGGCGATCTCGGAACACACCATGTAGCCAAGGCTAGCCTTGAGCTCCTAAATCTTCCTGCTTCAGCCTCTCAGGTGTACGCCTCTGACAACTCATCTAACTTCTCACTATGGCTTTTTTTTATTTGTTCCTTGAGACAGGATCTTGCTACGTAGCCCAGCTTTCACAAGGGCTGAGATTACAGGTGTGTATATGTGAGCGAGCACTTGTGCGTGTGCGTGTGTGTGTTCAAGACTCACCCATTCTTTACTTTCTACAGGATCTTCCAAAAGACACTGTCTGATACCAAGTCTCAACTGTCTGTTTACTGACTCAGTCAGTATCAAGTGTCTGGCCCTAGAGACCACACCACAGGATCCTACTCAGCCTGAGAGTCAGTGTGACCAACCACAGTCAGCCAGGAAGATCAGTGACTGCAGCCGGAACACAAGGATGGGAAAATAGGTTTGCACAGAGGCGGTGTGTCACAGTGGCCTTTCTGCCTCCCACAAGAGGATCGTGAAGGGGTAGTGGGTCAGTGGGTGAAGGGCTTGCTATGTGAGAGTGAGACCTGGAGCTTGGATCCCCAGCTCCCATATAAACGCTGAGTGGGCATGACAGCTGGCCTGGGATCCCAGCACACAAGAGGAGGAGACAGGGAATTCCCCAGGGCAAGATGGCTATCTATCTACATTAGGTGACAATGTGAGTTTCAGGCTCACTTGAGACCCTGCCTCCATATCAGGTGGAGATTGAGGAAGAAATCTGGTGTCAACCATGGCTCTTTACACTCGTAGGCATGCATGTGCGTGTGTACTCGAACACACGCGCATGCCCATACATATGTGTGTGTACTAGAACACATGTGCATGCCCATAATATGTGTGTACTCGAACACACACGCATGCCCATGCATATATGTGTGTACTCGAACATGCATATGTGTGTGTACCCGAACACACATGCATGCCCATACATGTGTGTACTCGAACACACACGCATGCAAATGCATATATGTTAAAAAAAATAGAAGCGGGATGAGGATCTGAGGCACGGCAGTACCTTGAGCACTCTCCAGGGAGGAGCAGCCTCTACCCCACTTTTATACTTCAGGAAGCACCTTGGGGACACTACAGATCCAAAGCAAATGTTTCTTGAACTGGGTGTGGAGGTTGGCCCTGTAAATTCGGAATCTGGATTGCTGTGATAGGTTCTAGATCAGCCTTGGTCACACAGTGAGATCTGTCTCAAAAAAAAAAATAAAACAAACACCTCCCCCCTCAAAAAAAAAAAAAAAAAAAAAAAACCCAAACAAAAACAAAACAAAACAAGAAAAAGTTTCCTGAGCTGGGGGTTCAGCTCAGTAGTAGAGAACTCGCCTAGTGCCAGAATTTGCTCCCCAGCACCGTGCGACCTGGGTGTGGTGAAACACGCCTATAAACCCAGCCCTTGGAAGGTTGAGCCAGGAAACTCAGGAGTTCAAGGACACCCCTGACCGACTACACAGTGCATCTCAGTCTGGGCTTATGAGATTTTTTTTCCTTAAACAAGTTAAACAAAACAAAAACCCAGATTAACAATAAAGTTTCTTAATGATCTAGAAATACTGGTTAGAACACCACACTGGGACTGGACAGAGAACAGTCACCAAGAACAGCAGCCAAGGGGCTTCCTGTAACAAAGCTTTGTTGCAGGCCACCGGTCCAAGCCTGCACAGCAAGCAGAGCCCACCAGATGCCTCAGGTACTGAGGAGGGAGAGCCCCTGACGAGCTGGGTGGGTTTTCAAAGCAGAGGAAGGGCATGGTGGAGTGGCTTCCGTTTCTCCCCACAGGAAGACTGAGCTCAAGCACAAGGGAAGTGTTTGCAAAGCTCAAGGCTCTTGTGGGCTGTGGAGAACAAGATCCCCTCAGAGAAATTCATCTTCTAGGCTGCAAAACAAATCAGGGGCCTTCACTCCTTAGGCTCAGTGAAGTGTGCAGGCCTTGATAGGGAGCTGCTGTGGTATGTGACAGCTGTGGTGATTGGTCAGAATGGAAAAATATATATATATATCCATCCCTAGCTCTTAACTATTGATATATATCAATATATTTATTTATATCTCTCTATATATATCAATATATCAATAATATATCAATATGGCATATACATAGCATATATACAATATTATATATAACATATATGCAATATTATATATATATTATAGCATATATGTGCAATATTTTATTTATATATATTAGCATATATAAGGGCTGGGGAATGTGGTTCAGCTGGCTAGGTGCTTGCCCAGTATGCAAGAGGCCCTTGAATTCAATCTCTAGCATAAACGGGATGGTGGCAGACAGTCATGATCCTAGTACCTGGGAGGTGGAGGCAGAGAGATTGAAAATTCAAAGTTATGGTGAGTTCAAGGCTAGTCTGGACTACTTGAGACAACTTTGCCTTAAACAACAACACCACCACCAACAACAACAAAAAGAGAATAAACAATTACAAAGTTAAGTTGTAGACTGAATATGGGTGCATGCCTTTAATCCCAGCACCTGGGAGACAGAGGCAGGTGGATCGCTCTGAGTTTGAGGCCAGCCTGGTCTACATAGGGAGTTCCAAGACAGAGCTACACAGGGAGACCTTGTGTCACAAAAAAAAAGTGTGTGTGTGTGTGTGTGTGTATTAAACTGTATTCCTTAGTAAAGATAGAAAGTATTCAGGTTTTTTTCTGTATAAATGGAAGCGAGAAACAGAGACGGACGGATGTGTGAGTGTTGTATGCATGAACAGAACTCCTTCCAGCCACTCAGGCACAGGTCCATGCCTCCTACGAGTGTCCTACCTTAAAGTCATTGATAGATCTGCCATAGTTCACACGCCCCATGTTCTCCACCAGAATGTCCAGCGTGGCTCCAGCCTTCCCCTGTATCTTCAGAGTCGTCATAAGGTTTCGATCAAGGATTCCTTGGGGCACCTGTGAGTTAAAGCCAAGGATGAGTGGGAGGGGGGTGAGATCAGAGAAAAAGATCGGTGAGCACAGCTTATCTGTCCCCTTTCCTGTCCTAAAATGTCATCAGCTTTACACGGAGAGTGTCTGAATGTGCAAAGTGTCATCAGGTTTACAGGTAGAGTCTGGATACGCTCAGGCCAAGTTCCCACAATCCCTGTCGTTCCAAATGAGGAGGATGGCTGTACACAGCTCAGGGCCCACTCCTCTGCCGGGAATGTGCAATACTGAGTAAGACTCCGCTCTACTTGGAACAAAGTCTTGTGATGCAGCCCAGGAAGGCCTTGAACTTGAAACCTTCCTGACTCCACCTCGTAAATGCTGGGATTACAAGTGTGAACCAATATGCTTGGCTCAGGCATTTTTCTGCTTGATGTATATGTATATGTGTGTGTATATGTGTGTGTATGTGTATATAACATTACTTGTGTGTGTGCACGTGCACCATGGTGTATCTGGAGGTCAGAGGACAACTTGAGAAGTCAGTTCTTTTCTTCTACCACGAGGGCCTCCCTGGAACTTCTAATTCTCCCACCTCACATCCCATGGGCCCAGCTTACGGGTGTGGCTCGTACACTTCAATTTTTAAAGGGACGAGACATTCGAGTGTCCCTGTGAGAAGGATTACTGCACCTCCTCACAGCTCTCCAGCTTTGCACGCTTAGGTGCAAAGATACAGCCTTTAAACTCCGGGAGAGGACAGATAAAATCAGAGATAGGTGGAGTCAGCTCACCTCACTTGCCAGGGTACACCAGCCACAGAGATTATAGAGATTATGTAACACAGTGACAACAGGTATTTTCTCAACAAGACATTCTTTTTTTTTTTTTTTTTTTTTTTTTTTTTATTTCGAGACAGGGTTTCTTTGTGTAGCCCTGGCTGTCCTGGAACTCACTCTGTAGACCAGGCTGGCCTCGAACTCAGAAATCCGCCTGCCTCTGCCTCCCAAGTGCTGGGATTAAAGGCATGCGCCACCACTGCCCGGCTCAACAAGACATTCCTAACCATTCATCTATTCATCCATTCATTCACTCATTCACACCCCCCACACCCACCTCAAGCTGAGGCCAGAACCCAGGGCTCTGTTACACAGCTCAATCCCCAACCCCATTCCTAACTTTTTAAAAGATTATTTTTTAGACTGGCTACACTGACCATAAGTCCCCAGGAAACAACTAGCGAAGGCTGGGAAACCTCTCAGAGGCTTGTCCCCACTGAAATTAAATCTGTTGGTTATAAAAAGAAAGCCCTCCCCACCTTGTTGTGTGTGTGTGTGTGTGTGTTCAGGTGAAAGTACGCATGCATACGTGTGTAGAGGCCACAGGGACAACGTAGGTGTCATTCTTTAGAAATGGTCCATCTTCCTTTCTGAGATAAGATCTCTGGCTCACTCAGAACTTTTGGAGGAGGCTAGGCTGGCTGCCCAAGCTCCCAAAGGATCCAGGATCCAGGATCCTCCTGTCCCTGCCTTGCCAGCACTGAGATTACAGATGCATGCTGTCACACGCACGCTGTCACACACGGATTTCCCCTCCTTATTCTTTTGTTTATTTTATGTGTGAGTGTTTCACTTGCATGCATGACTGTGTACTATGTCTGTGCCTGCTGCTCAGAGGCCAGGAGTGTACAGGATCTTCTAGGACTAGAGTTACAGACAGTTGTGAACTGCCATGTAGGTGGTGGAAGTTAAACCCAGGTCCTCTGGAAGAACAGCCAATGGCTTTAACCACCGAGCCATCTGTCCAGCCCTTTGTTTCTTTGTTCTCTACATGGGTGCTGGTGATGTGACTTCAGGTCTTTATGCTTGCAAGGCACGCTGTCTTCCCAGCCTAGAATGAAATATTTTGATTTAAAGTACTCTGAGTGTGGCTGTGTACACCTGTAATCCCAGCACTTGGGAGGCAGAGGTGAGAAGACCAGGAGTTCGAGGCTGGCACTGGATACCTACCGAACAAGTCTGAAGCCAACCTGGGCTGCATGAAACCCTCTTTCCAAAAACAAAACCAAAAAACCTCCAAAGCCTAAAACTTTTCTGAAAAAAAAAAAAAATGTGCTTGGTCAGGAAAATCTTCTCACAAGCTTTTCCCACAACTATTCCAATGAGGAACAAATAGCTATAGATACCTTTTGAATTATTCAATTTACTGTGTGTGCGAGCACTGAAGGGCAGAAGCACATGAGCTGGTACCAGAAGTTAGCTGGGAGGAGTCAGCTCTGCTTTGCACCACACCAGTCCCAGAGATCAAACTCAACCATCAGGCCCATGGCAAGTGCCTTTACTGGCTGAGGCATCTCTTGAGCTCTGGCTCTCCAATCTCCCCCTCTTTTTTTTTTTTTTTTTTTTTTTTTACGGTCTAGATTTCATCACGAAGGTAGGCTGGCTTGAATTTTGCAATTCTCCTGCCTCAACCTTTTGACAGCTGGGATTGCAGGCGTGTGCCATCACGCCAGATGTTGGAAAGGGTGTTTAAAAATATATCTGCGTTTTACTGTGAAACGAAGCCCTTGGTATACTTTAGTTACAACTGTCAGGAGCAACCCTTTAGACTCTAACATCTTATTTAGGGGGAGACACTAGGTTCAGCACATTTTGTACAGTGACAGGGACCAAGCGGACGTGGATGCTGTCCCTAAAGAGCAGAGAAGGCCTAAGTGACATGCTAAGCTCAGTCAGGGCAGTGTTGGCCTTGGACTCAGGAGACCCAGGGTTTTCTAGAGTGTCCAGAGAGTCTGGATGCCCTGAGTCTGCAGCAAGTGGGCCATAGCATCGAGGAAGGCGTACCGCCCAGGGACACAGGATGTCACGTTACTATGTGTAGAAGACCCTCCACCCCATACCGCAAGTACGTATGCGGGAGTTCAAAGAGAATGCTTACCCCGTCCACAGAGACGTAAGCCCGATCACGGACACCATTTAAGAGTGAAGAGAAAATGGGTTTCGGCTCACTGCAATCTTGAGGAAGTGTTGTTCGGTACAGCACATACCCAAAATACTGGTGAGAAAAGAACATGAGAAAAAGGCATCTCCCTCAATGTTTGGCTGCTAAGAGCGTGGCTGCCGGCGTTCTGGATGAAAGCAACGCTCTGAAAGCTGTAGGGATTGAAAAGCTTCCTCCACCCACAGCCAAAGGCAAGCTGACTTTTTAGGTCTTAGCGGGAACTATTCAAACACAAAGGCGCTCTCTGCCACATCGGGGAAAACAAGAGTTAAGTTCCTGCCCAGAGTGATCCAGGGAGATCATACCTACAGTTCAGAGGTCACTGGTGTCAAAAAAACAAAACCGAACCAAATCAAGAGCTGGTGAGATGGCTCACCGGGTAAAGGGGCTTGCCGCAAAGCCTGGTGGCCTGAGTTCAATACCCGGGACCCACAGGATGGGAAGGAGCCAGCCCATTCCCACAGGCTGTCCTCTAACCTTTGTATGTGTGCTGTGGTGCACACACATATACACATCAACATAATAAATAAAGATAACAATAGTTTTTTTAAAGGGTCTGGAGAGATGGCTCTGCCATTAAGAGCACTTGCTACTCTTGCAGAGGAGCTGGGCTCAGAACAACTAGTAACTCCAGTTACAGGGCATCGGAATCTCTCTTTAGGCTTCTATGGGAAGCAGCCATGCAGGTAGAACACATACAGTACATATACAGACAAGCAGGCAAAGCACTCATACACATTAAAAAAAAAATTAAGCCAGGAAAAGCCCCAAACATAAGATAAACACTGGGTTCTACTCAGTAAAACATTCTCCGGGTCCTTGGGCTAAATCTGCTCCAAAGTACAAAACAAGACTCAACCTGAAACTCTTTAAAGCAAAGAGGAAAGAGAGAGTGGAGGGGTGGCTTCTACCACCATATCGGGAGTAATATTTATGTTTAAGGCTACTCAGGTAGCCCAGGCTGACCTCACATCTACTACATAATTAGGAATAATCTTGAATTTCTTATTCTCCTGCCTCCACCTCCCAAATGACGGGATTTCATATAACCATGCCCGGTTGTATGTAATGCTGGCGAAATGCTGGGCTCCAGCACAGGGCTTTGTGCCACGCCGGGTTTGTGTGTGTGCGTGCACATGGTCGGGTGTGTGCACATGAATGTAGGCGCCCACAGAGGCTAGAGGCTTTGGATTGCCTGGTACTGGAGTTACAGGCAATCGGGAGCTGCCATGTGGCCATGTGGGGGCAGGGAACTGAACCCAGGGTCTCTAGAAAAGCTGCCTGTGCTCTTAACTATCGCGCCATCTCTCCAGCCACTTTAATTCTTTTCAAATCTAGTTTATAGTTCATGATCTTGCTGGAACTTTTGTGTTGGGTTTTCTCATGTTTGTTTGTTTGTTTTGTTTTTGAGACGGGGGTTTCTCTGTGTAGCCCTGGCTGTCCTGAAACTCACTCTGTAGACCAGGCTGGCCTCAAACTCAGAAATCCTCCTGCCTCTGCCTCCCAAGTGCTGGGATCAAAGGCGTGCGCCACCACCGCCCGACTACTCTCTGGCTTCTTGCCTTGGCCTCCCACACACCGGAATTATACTTGGGGTATCCACAGCTGCACTGTCGGCAATAGTTTTTGAAGAGTTCAGATTATTCCTAGACCATTCCTCCCTCGGGGAGTCAGCAAAAATGCCTTTATGTGGACACAGCAGAGGAGACATGTCCTCCTGAGTCCCCATGCTGCATGGGACAGTGTCGCTGAGACACCACAGGTCACTTGGTTCCTTTGTCACACTTGATCATTTAGTTGATATCTCATGAGTCCTTGCTTTCTGGGGAATGGCAGTTCATACACGCCCAGAGCAGGAAAAGCAGCTGCTAGCCGATGAACTGGATGAACCCTGTATAGGGTAAAAATCCCATGAAATAAAAAGCTGGGAGAAACTTCTAGCAAGACAAGGAAGTGAAGCACCAGGAATGAAGCAGACAAAGGCACAGAGCACACCAAAGTTCTTCCCAAGGCAGGAAACAGAACCTCTAAGAATGAAAACTTAAACCGACATTTTTTTTTTTTTTGAGACAGATCTTAAGTAGCCCAGGTTGGACTCGGATACCAAGTATCTGAGAATGGCCTTGAGTTTTTGGGCCTCCCACCTTCCTACCTCCACTTCCCAGGAGCTGGAATGACAGGCTTGCTACCATGCCTGGGTTATGAGGTGTCGGGGATTGAACCCGGGGCTTTGCTCATGCCAGACAAGCACCTTACCAACCGAGCCCTAACCCCAGCTGCCAATAAAATTAATGACACCCAGGAAGCAATAAGGACACACCTGTGTTGCCAGGAACAGAAAGTCAAAGCGTTCCCTGTGGAGACAGACCTACCTGTTTTACCTGAGTGAACTTCAAGGGGTAGAGACTTCTCACGGGCCCATTGGGACACAGGATACCCAGAGCTTCGGCCACCGTCTTGAACTGAAAAGAAGCAGAAGCAGACTCAGGGTCCTGACACCAGTGGGGGATGGGAGGGGAGGTTACATTAGTCTACCTTAACAAAGACACTGAGATAAGCCTCAACTGTCCAAGTTCCATTTGTTTCACAATCCCCTTGATCTTAACCACGCACTCCCTGTTTTCTTCTCTCCCCCCCACCCCCCCATCTCCCCTCTCTCCCTTTCTTTCTGAGACAGGGCTTCAAGTGTCCCAGGCAGGCCATGAGTTTGCTATGACCTTGCTCTTCTGATCCTCCAGGTGCTAGGGTTACCTGATTGTTCAACCACACCCACCCCCTGTACTGTTGGGGTTCAAACCCAGGGCTTTCTACATGCCAGGTGGGCCCTCCACTAACTCAGCTAAAACCTAGTATCTACTCATTTTATTGCTTACTGTTTTCTGCAGCCCCAGGGATTGCAACCTCGGGTTGGTTGGCTTCTTTCTTTTTTTTGTTTTTCGAGACAGGGTTTCTCTAAGTGACAGCCCTAGCCATCCTGGAACTCTATACACCCACGAGTCTCGAATCCACAAAGATCCATCGACTTCTGCCTTCCAAGTGTTGAGATTCAAGGTGTGTGCCACCATACCTGTCTATGAGTTTGGCATTCCACACAAACTAGATAAGTAAGTTCTCTACCACTGAGCGGCAAGCCCCGGGCCTTACTTGTAACTTTTTTATTTTGTTTTATTTTATTTGGAGACAGGGTCTTGCTATGTAGTCCTGGCTGGCCTGGGACTTGCTATGTAGATCAAGCTGGCCTTGAACTCAGAGATCCCCCTGCCTTGTCCTCCAAATGCCGGGATTAAAAGCATGCCCAAGTGTGTCCTAAACCTGTTCTTTTCTCTTATTTTATGTGTTTGGGTAATGGCCTGCACGTATGTCTGTGCACCATGTGTGTGCAGTGCCCAAGGACAGTAGAAGAGTGTGTCAGAACCTGGAACTGGAGTCACAGATGGTCGTGAGCTGCCATGTAGTTACTAGGAATCAAACCTGGGTCCTTGGAAGATTGGTCAAAGCCAGACATGGTGGCATACAACCTTAATCTCAGCACTTGGAAGGCACCACATGTCTGTGACTGAGGCCAGCCTGATCTACATATAGAGATCCAGGATGCCCAGGACTGCAGAGAAACCCAGTCTCAGACAAAACATTTAAAAAAAAAAAAAAACAGTCAGTGTCTTTTTTTTTTTTTTGGTTTTTTGTTTGTTTTTTTTTTGTTTTGTTTTGTTTTGTTTTTTTGGTTTTTTGAGACAGAGTTTCTCTGTGTAGCCCTGGCTGTCCTGGAACTCACTCTGTAGACCAGGCTGGCCTCAAACTCAGAAACCCACCTGCCTCTGCCTCCCAAGTGCTGGGATTACAGGCGTGCGCCACCACTGCTCAGGAGTCAAGAGTTCGTAACTGCTGAGCCATCTCTCCAGGACCTGTTCCTAACTCTCAATAAAAATGTAAAGGATAGCAGCCTTAAAGGGAGTTTCAAGCACACCCATTCAGAAATATAACTCAGAGCTCTCTATCTGAGAAAGGCCTCAAAATGAATGGCCTCTGAGACAGGAGGCTGCCTCTGTGATGCCTCACAACATGTTTTCAAGTGAGGAAGAGCTCTGAAGCAAAGATAGTAGGTAGAGGCAAATGACTCTAAGATTAGATCTGCCAGAGCCCTGTCACAGGCTTGGGTCACGGTCACTCCACTGTCTTTCAAGCCTATGTGGCATGTGTTCTGAGCCTGTCTCACAGCTCCTGAAAGTTGCCCTCTGAATTCCACAAGTGTGTGCAAGTGCACACACAAACACATTCAATTTTAAATAAAACTTTATTATATACTATTATATGCTATGTGTTACATAAATTGAAAAAAGTTGCGGGCTGAATCCCTCCCTCCCAGCTTTCTGTGTTTCGTGTCGAGTTTATTAGATAGTGAGTGTCTCCGGTAGCCCAGGCTAGAAATCTCTATGTAGCCAAGATGACCCTGAACATCTCATATCTCCCAAGTACTGGGACTACAACCACATCTGCTTCCCCACCCCCACCCCCACCCCATTCTTTTGGAGATAGAATCTTTCTCTAAAGCCCAGGCTAGCCTCAAACTCACTATGTAGCAAAGGCTGGCCTTGAACTTGACAGCAATCTTCCTGCTTTAGCCCCCACAGGATTATAGGCATGAGCTCCGATGCCAACTTACTGATTTCCTTTCTAACACTAAGCTGTATTTCTTCATGGTTTTCAATTTTGGTATTGTTGTTGCCTTAATGAAGCATTTGCAGTTATCTATATCACGTGAAAAAGAACTCTTGACTGTTTTAAAACCAAGCGACCATTTTTCTTAAGTAGCTACAGAGATGAACATGTGCCCCTTTCCAAGTGTGATTCAAGCGTGATTAATCTACGAAGAGATTCCTATCAGAGACCACGTTCTTTGTAGACTGTGGCACAGGATCTGACACTACAATGGAAACTATTACGGCAGCTCAGCCAGCCAACCAGAAGCCCAAGGTTACGAGTGGAAAACTATGCTATGGTGTTTGGTGTTTGCCTTAAAGATAAAAACGTACGCTGCTATTTTAGAATTTCAAGTTCTTAAGAAATAAGTGACTATTCATGTTTTCTTCTTCTTCTTTTTTTTTTCTGGTGAATGAATACACGTAGGAGTAAAGGATGGAGTTAGGGGAAAACCGGAGACCCAAAGAGTCAAAACAAACCAATTTCGTAAACCATTAAGTAACTCTCTCCTTTCCTCCCCAGAATAAAATTACCTGAACTTTTATTATTAATGATTAATTTCTATCTTTTTCCTCTGATGTTCCCGTATTCAGAGTCACTATGATATGATTTTTTGGATCTAATTTAAGAACAGAGACATCAACATTTCTTTATTTTTATTTCTTTAATGAGTTCTTGGAGGAACTCATTAAAAAGGGGGTTGATGGGACTGTCAAGAGGGTTCAGTGGAGAAGGGCACTTGTCACCGCATCTGATGACATGAGTTCGAATCCCCAGATGCACAGTAGAAAGAGCTACTGACTCCCTCATGTTGTTCACTGGCCTCCTTCTGGGTGCCAAGGAATGCATGTCTCCCAACCCAAGAAATAAATATAATAAAGAAAAAATAATAATAAAGGGACAAGTGATGGGAGAAAGCCTGACTGGACAGAATTATGAAGTAGGATGTCATTCCACAGCCGCCCGAAGCACTTTCAAAACCAGGCATCCTCTCTTCCATCTCCCCATTCCTCTAGAAATGCCGACCCTTCTGCCCGGGGAAGTGAGCAAGCCCCCGGCTGGCTGATGACACCTCGTTCACTGTGCCTCCCCACCAGACTCTCAGTGAGGATCTGACTTTTTTTTTCTTTCCAAGACAGGGTTTTATGTAGCCTAGGTTAGCATCTAATTCACTATGTAGTTAAGGATGACCTTGAACACCTGATTCTCCTGACTGCCAGGATTACAGGTGTGTGCCAGCATGTCTGGTTTATTTGGTGCTAAGGATAGACCCCAGGGATCTGCTCGTGCCAGGCAAGCACTCTAATCACTGGACTACACTACCAACCCTATATCCTGTCTTACCTTTTGCAGAGCAACTTTTCCATATGCGAACTTGGGTGTAGATGGAGGGATAGGGCCTTCTGGGACTTCTTTAAACTATAAAGCACAGTGGGGAAGAGGAGAGAAAAAACCATTAACCCTTTAGACATTCATCTGTAAAAAATTTTTCTTTCCTTCTCTTTGTTCAAGATAGGGTTTCTTTGTGTAGTCCAAGCTGTCCCGGAATTTACTCTGTAGGCCAGGCTGACCTTAAACTCAGAGATCTGCCTGCCTCTCCCTCGCAAATGCTGAGATTAAAATTGTGTACCACCATGCCTGATTCTGTTTAATAACTTTTTTTTTTTTTTTTTTTTGGTACTAATTTGCCGCTTAACAAAATCGTAACATTCTCTGCAGGTAATTAATGTTTCAGAAAATAAGCAAATACACAAAATATTTACCTCCTATCTTTACCTCTCCGTTCTCCAGCACAATCTATGCCTAGGGCTTCCAGACTGACCATCAAAATCAACTGTCATAGCATTCAAAGATGAATACCCAGCAAACAGCTGCTCTTTCCCCTCAGGGAATCCAGCAGATTCCAGGGAAACTGGCCTTTCCTGCTCCAGTCTCCCCTTTCCATTCATCCATCTAAAGATTCTGCTTGCCGGGCTGTGGTGGTGCACGCCTGTAATCCCAGCACTTGGGAGGCAGAGGCAGGTGGATTTCTGAGTTCGAAGCCAGCCTGGTCTACAGAGTGAGTTCCAGGACAGCCTGGGCTATACAGAGAAACCCTGTCTCAAAACAAACAAACAAACAAAAAAAAGCACTTTGTGTGGTGGTGCTCGGAGGCTGTAGCTAGAAACAGTCCTTGCTCAAAAAGTGAGAAAAGCCATGGGAGACTGTATCAACCTCGCATTAAGTCATGTAGCAAAGACGTCCCCCATCACTACACACAGCCAGGAAACAGCATGAGAGACTTTGCCCAGAGATGAGTCAAAGGCCGATGGCTAGGCTGGGGAGATAGCTGAGTGGGCAGGGTGCCCACCACGGAGGCATGAGGACCTGATTTCAGCTACTCAGGACTCACATGAAACCCCAGCACTAGGGGATTCAGAAATGGGTAGATTCCCAGGGCTTGCAGCAGCCAGCCTAGCTGACACAGCAAGCTCAGAGTTCAGTGAGGGACCCTATCTCAAAAATAAACCAGACAGAGATAGGGGAAGATAGCAGAAATTGGTCTCGGTCCTTTACACAAGCATGCTTGGACAAGCTCACAAGAGTGTACGTGAGCTCTTACACATACACGCACACACATGCAGGTATACACGCACACATAGGCATGCATGCACACACAGGTATGGTAGCATAGGACTTTAATCCGCAATCCCAACACGTGGAAGCAGAGGCCAGCAATTCTGAGAGTTTGAGGATAGCCTGGTCTACATAGTGAGTCCTAGGCCAGCCAGGGCTACACAGTTAGACTGTAACAAACAAACACATAGTATGAACAACAAAAAAAGCAAAATAAAAAAAGGCAAGTAAGTTGCCGGAGTCGGTCAGCCTCCTGAGGTGTACACTCATGTCCCCGTGGAGGACAGTGGTGAGTGGGCTCAGGGGAGCTGTGTTCCATTCAGCATAGCTCTCTGGGTGGTTTGGTCCGTTTTAGGGCCAGCGTTAAACATAAAAGGGGGAGAACTGAGAGGTAAGGTTGAAGGGCTCTCCTCACAGTCCTGCCTTGCCTCCAAAGTGATAAGATTACAGGGGTGCACCACCATGCTCAGTTAATGACTGGCTGCAAACTGGACCCAAGACTTAGTGCTTGTCTGGCAAGCACAGGACCAACTGAGTGGCACTATTAGTGGGTGTGGCTTTGTTGGAGTAGGTGTGGCCTTATTGGAGTAGGTGTGTCGCTATGGGTGGGCTTTAGGACCCTCTAGCTGCCTAGAAGCGAGTCTCCCACTAGCAGCCTTCAGATGAAGATGTAGAACTCTCAGCTCCTCCTGCACCATGCCTGCCTAGACTCTGCCATGTCCCCACCTTGACAATAATGGACTGAGCCTCTGAACCTGTAAGCCAGCCCCAATTAAATGTCATCCTTATAAGAGTTGCTTTGGTCATGTTGTCTGTTCACAGTGGTAAAACCCTAACTAAGACACACACATATACACTCTCACACACATATATAGGTATATGCATGCTCTCTCACACTCATATACACACATACAGTCTCTCTCTCTCTCTCTCTCTCTCTCTCTCTCTCTCACACACACACACACACAGACACACACACACACACACAAACACACACAGAGTGGGGATTAAGATAGAACTGTTAAAACAGGTTACCAATTTATAATCAAGAGCTCATAGAGGCATGACTGTCTTCAGGATGGGGAGGGGTAAAGGGACGGGGATACAACACTCTGCCCTGGAGTTTTATGGTCAAAGTGTTAACCTGCCTTCTTTAGTTTTACCCACACCAAAGACAGTATCTTAGAGAAATGCAAATGTCAAGTCTTGTCAAGCCTTGAAGACTCACACGTGACCTTTAGCAGCCTGCTGGAAAGCCGCTCTCTCCACAGTCCAAGGCAGGAGGAGATACTGCCCAGCTCCATTTGGGTGCCCCTGGCATTGTCTCACTGGAAGAGACTTTCCACTCCCTATGTCTCTGGAGAAGGGAGGGATCAGGAGAGTCTACATGGGCCCCTTGTCAGTAGATAGTTCCCTTCATGCAAGCAAATATTCCAAATGCTTTAACAAATGAGTTACCTATGTATCTGCAAGTTCCAGGAGAAACACCACTAAGGGCCAGAGACATTACTCAGTGCAGAGTGCTCGCTGAGCATGCACAACCCTAGAGTGACCCCAGCACTGGGGGAAACAGACCATTCCACAGAGCCATTCCTGAGCCAGGTGGTGGTGGTATACACCTTTAATCTCAGAATGCCGAGGAGGCAGGTGGATCTCTTAGTTCAAGGCCAGCCTGGTCTACAGAGCAGCTAGGGTTATTAGGGTTATACAGAGAAACCCTGGCTTGAAAAACAAAGTAATAATAATAACTATTATTATTATTATTATTATTATTATTATTATTATTATTATATGCACACACAGACTGCCACGGCTTGCATATGGAGTTCAGAGGACAATTTCAGGAGTCACTTTTCTCTCTGTACCAGTGTGGATCCTGAGACCTGAACTCAGATCCTCAGCCTGAGAGACAAGCACTTGACTCACTGAGCCTCCTGCCAGCCGAGGCATTTGATTCTTGCCCCTTTTCCCTCACACTTACCCCAGAAAGTCACAAGTATCTACATTTTCCCTTCCTTCCCCTCCTGTCTCACCCTTTCTCTGCATCCCTAAGACAGGATTTCACCCTGTAGCTAGCTTTGGTTGGCCCGGAACTCACTACATGGTGACCCAGATTGATCTTCAACTCATGGTAACCATCCTACCTCTGCTCCTCAAGTGCTGAGATTATAGGTGTGAGCCAGGGCATGTGGCTTTCCACTTTCATATTGTGGTCTGGGTCTGACTGGTGATGTGTAGACACGCACCACAGCCACCACCAGTCACCACCAGTCACCACCAGTCCCTGACTGGTCTTCCTGCTTCACTGGGGCTCTCTCCCTGGTCAGTTCCTGCAGCCTGCATAACCCTCCAGCTGCTCTGCCCAACCCTCCCATTGCATCCTCATGTGCCCTCACCTAAGCCGAGTCTCGGTCTGGCCCAGGAGACGGATGCAACAGTTCTATACTTGACTCTGACTTCATCGTCTCCCCAGACTTCACCTGCTGGGCGCTGTCCAATACACTCTAGAAGCAGGGCACCTTCCTGTCACTGACTGAGTCCTGACATTGTCCCAGCCCTGGCTACCAACTCGATGCTCTGCTCTCTCGTCTCTGCCTGAAGTCTTTGTACAGGTTTTCCCTTCAGCAGGAGGCCCCGTATGTACCAAGTAGCTGAAACCAGCCGGCGTAAAACAGTACATGACACATGTCATGTTTAGTCATCTGAAGCCAATATAGTACTAATTAAGTAATTAATTAAAACAGGACCCCAAGCAGCAAAGTCTCAAAGTTGCTGAGGATGACCCTGAACTCCTGACCCTCTGGCCTCCACCTCCCAAGTGGGATTACTTGTGTTTGCTACCATGCCTAGCTTAGGTTTCGTGGGTACGGAGGACTGAAGTCAAGGAAGTGCTGGGCCATCTCACCAGCCCTTAGTACATTTTTAAATATTTTTTTTTTCAGGTACAGTTTCATGTAGTCCATGATGGCCTCAAATTTACTATGTAGCCAAGGATGACTCTGAATCTCTTGCTCTTCATCCTCTCGAACGTTAGGATTCCAGGTGGGCATCATCACACCCCTCACAGTGCTGAGGACCAAATCCAGGGTTCCGTGCGTGCCGGGCAAGCACGCTATCAACCGGCTTCTATGCTATTTATTATAAACTATGACGGAGGGGTGGAGCTTCCTGAGGGCCAGACACCCTGAGGTGTGAACTGTATGAATCTACTTTGTATTGTATGAATTCATTTATAGCAAGTTCAAAAGACTACGGGCAGGGGGGTGGTGAGGAGGAAGATGGAGGGGCACCAGGGAGGCTCCCGCTGGGCGTTGGCTGCTCACTTCCCACACACAGTAGCCCCAGGAGCCCTGTTTGTTCTGCTAAGGGCATAGATAACACACTTGAATAGGTAAGAAAACAGAAACACAGAGAAAGACAAACTTCCTAACCAGAAGAAACAAGAAAACAAAAACATCCTCAAACAAGGCGAAGAGAAAGTAATACAGAGAAGAAAAACAAGAGAATGGAGAACATGAAGAAATTAAAAAAAAAAAAAAGATCTCTGCACGGGGCTCAGGTGCCAGGCATTGGAGCAAAGGAACTGAGTTCTATCCCCGGCTCCAAAAAAAGCTAGGGAGAGTGGCGCATGCCTGTGATACTACAGATGGGACAGTCTGGGGCCCTGCTGACCAGTAAACTCCAGGGTCAGTGAGAAAGTCTGCCTCAAAAACAGGGTGGGGAGAAGTTGAGGAAGATACGCATGTACACTTACAAGCACATACATACACACGTGCAAGACAGAAACCAGTCTCTGTACATCAAGAGTTACAATGAATTGGGCCGGAGACATGGTCCAGTGGTTAAGGGTGCTTGTTACTCCTTTACGATAACTGCAATTCATGGTATCAACCACTGGACAGCTCACCACCACCTGTTAGCTCCAGGGGATTCAATGGCCTTTTTGGCATCCTCAGGTACCCACACACATGTACATACACACACACACACACACACACACACACACACACACACACACACACACGCAGATCTTAATAAATAAAAATTTTAAAAGAGAAAGGAAATTTTAGGTGAGAATATATTCTCCCTCCCTCCCTCCCTCCCTCCCTCCCTCCCTCCCTCCCTCCCTCCCTCCCTCCCTTCCTTCCTCTTCCTTGAGATATGGTCTTATGTAGCTGAGGCCACGAATCATATAATTGAGGATGACTTAACTCCTGACCCTCTTCCTCTGGATCTAGGTTGCAGGTGTGTACCATATCAGGTTTATATCATTTTTATTCCATAACATGCCAGGTGTGCTGGTGCACAGCTCTTGGGAGGCAGAGGCAGGCAGATCTCTGTGAGCTCAAAGTACAAATCTCATCTGCACAGAGAGACCCTGTCTCAAAACATAAACCAACAACCCCCCCCCCAAAAAAAAAACCGAAAGAAAATATTTCTGAACACAAATCTTAACACATGCTTCAACTGACATTACAGGAGACTTAGCTTTTAACCACTTATAGGCAGAAAACCTGTTTTTTTTTTTTTTTTTTTTTTAAACTTCAAAACTCAGGTGACTGAGCAAAAAAACTGTGGGTTTGCATTTTATTTTATTTTTTTTTTAAATTCACCGCAGAGACAGGAAACCCCACCTGAGAGCCTTAGGTGCTTCAAAGGCTGGCTGCTGGCAGAACAGAGACGTTCCAGAGCCAGCTAGAGGAAACAGCAGTCGCTTGCCTGAGATGAAGCACAGCATCCCTCTCTGCACAGGTCACCGCCTCTCTGCACACAGTGGCTATCAATTTCCTTCCCTACATACTTGAGCCACCACAAGGACACATTTACTGGCTTCTATTTGCTGCGCACAGTGTAAGAGACCATGCTGGACGGCTCACACATGCCTTTTGCTCTCCCTACAGCATGATCAGAAACCCTAACCCCAGCCTCACAGATGAGGGGTGCAGAGCCTAGAGCCTTGCTGATAAACTCACGGGGTCTTCCCCAGGCACAGCTGTACCCCAAACCTGTACCTCCCTCCTTCTCCTCCATTAGTAAGGGAGCCATCCACAGAACTACGAGGGGTTCATGGCAGGCTCCCCAGCAGTCCAGCTCACTGAGAGTCTGAAGGACCCACCTTCCGAATGACATCTCGAAGAGCAAAATACTTGTTCGTGAGGTCTCCCGCCTCGCTCAGTGGGGCGTCATAGTCATAGCTGGTGGGCTGTGGCGCATAGGGCTCGTTGGCACCTAGAAGACAGAAAAATCATGTCACCGGTCACTTGAGGTCAGTGCTCAGGGGTCATGTTAGGGTGAAGAGAAGTGGAAGACACATTAAAGCCCCAAATCGTCAGAGGTGGGATACCATTTCCACGGCTGGTCAAGCGCTTTCCTAGCGCCACAGACACCTGATCCACTGGCACATGCCTGTAACTGTTTGGGAGGTGGAGAAGGACGAGTAGAAGTTCAAGGTCATTCTCCTTTTGCATGTTATGTGTATATATATATATCTGTGCACCATGTATGATCCACTGGGGCTGGAAGAGTGTGTCAGATCTCCTGGGACTGGAGGTGCAGATGGTTGTGAGCCACCATGTGGGTGCTGGGAATCCAACCTGGGTCCTCTGGATGAGCAGCCAGTGCTCTGATCTGCTTTTTCTCAGTTTACATCCCTCCAGGGAAAGCCTTTATCTAACAGCCAATCAGTCTGGGGACATAAAACCTCCTTCCCTTGCCTCTGTGTCCCAGAGTTACACCACCACCAACCTTCTCACTGACAGAGTTAAATCACCCCAACTTTTCTCTCCCAGAGTTACACCACACATCCCCGCCCCCCTCATTCACAGAGTTACATCACCTTGTCTTCTACACTCTGTTGTTTGTGTGTGACAGATGCTGTCCCTGAGAACACAGCCAAGGAGCCCCTTCTGTGATGGTTTATATTACTGACTCGACAGGACTTAGAGGCACCTAGGAGGGGCTCTACCTAGATAGGGAAGAAGCTACCATCCTGTGAGCTGGTGTCCCACAGTAAAGACGAAGCCAGCTGAGTATCAGTGACTGCAGATGTGACTCGGCCAACAGCCTCAAGCTCCTGAACACTCCCTTAGGTTTGGTTTTGTTAGGTTTTTGTCACAGCGATGGGAAGCACAATCAATACAACTTCCCAGAACTTACCAGTGACAGGCTTAGGCTCCCTGTACTATCGGATATTCCTTTGAAAATTTACCCATGCATGAGAGACACACGAGGAGCCTGCAGAAAGATTTGAGCCCTGCTCTGGACCTGGTTCCTGTGAGGGATTGGGGGTGAGGGTGGGGTGGGAGTGGAGAAGCGGATGTGTGGTTGGGGGTGGGGGCAGAGGTGGTCTTTCTTCCCTTTTCTTTTTTTCTTTTAGACAGGGTCCAGGTTAGCTTCAAACAAGCTATGTAGCCAAGAATGATAACGAACTTCTGATCCTCTGCCTCTTACCTCTCGGGTGGCAGATCACAGGTGTGTATCTGGGGTCACGGGTGTGTATTTGGGATCACAGGTGTGTATCTGGGATCACAGGTGTGTATCTAGAATCACAGGTGTATATCTGGGATCAGAAGTGTGTCTCTCAGGTGCTGGGATCACAGATGTGATCTGGGATCACAGGTGTGTATCTGGGGTCACAGGTGTGTATCTGGGGTCACTGGTGTGTGTCTGGAGTCACAGGCATGTATCTAGGATCACAGGGGTATATCTGGGACCACAAGTGTGGGCTGGAGTCACAGGTATGTCTGGGAGCAAGGTGTGTATCTGGAGTCACAGGCATATATCACCAAACCTGGTTTATGCAGTGCTGGGGCCTCATGCAGGCTAAGCTGGCACTGTGCCAAGAGGGTGCCACCTGCAGCCCTTGAGATAGCATCACTGCTTGCAGCTAACTGTGAGCCTGCAAGGTTTCTGCCTCCTCTCCTCGCTCAGCAGCACTCTGCCATACACACGTGAGAACTGTTGTTCTATGACGGCTCTTCTTAAGAACCTAATTTGTAAGTAAATGAGACACAAAACACAACAGTTCGCTAATGCTTGGTGGTAAGTTCACAAGTGATGGGCTGAGGACCAGCTGTCAGAGGGCTGACGTACCAGCGGGCAGGATGGTGTCAGAGCTAACTTTCTCATTGATGCTCCCCCACAGAATCTCACTTTAGAAGACCCAGACCTTCAGCCAACAGACTGGTGTATTAATTTCCTCTACTTCCTACTCCTCAGAGGCAGCTCTCTACCAGGTCTGTCTGCCCCAGGGGAAGTACAGGTTCAAATACATTCCTGCCCCTGAGACACAGAGAGACTAAAAACCACATCCTCACCTAAGGAGTTCACCTTCTATGTGGCTCCTCTTCGGAGTGGATTTCTCATTTGATTCATCTGTTGTACCCAACTAAGCTTCATACTCTGTACGGGCAGACCAGCCTGTGCAGACTGACCCTGAGTCCTCAGCCTGAGCCTGGCATGGGGTTGGAAGATGATGACTATGCGGTGTGCAGAAAAACCAAGTGTAACTTTTCTAGTTCTCTATGTGTGTTTGTGTGAGTACATGCATGCACACACAAGCACACATGCACACGGGTGCACATGTATGTACAGGTGGGCATGCATGTATGCATATGCATATAGAAGCCAGGGGCTGGCTACCATCTTGTTTTGAATGGATTGAAAAACTGAGTTAATGAATTGTGTTGGCGTATGTGCCACGGTGCTCATGGGGAGGTCAGTTTCAAGAGTCATTTCCTTTCCTTCCACCATATAGGTCATCTGGGACCTAAGTGACCTATGCTCTCGCCACTCTACTGAGGTAGCTAGTTTCTTCTTTCAGGGGCACAGATTAAAATCTACTATTGTCTTATACACTGTTCTCATGTTTGCCACCGATGCCCTTGATCAGGAACTCTGCACAAAGTCCCAAAGCTGGGTATATGTACATCACCATCATAATACCAGCACAGGCTGGACAGCAAGAACCTTTAGCCACTAGACCATCTCACTGGCCCTCAATCTGGTTTGGGAAACAGGTTCTTTCACCAGCCTGGACCTTCTCATTCAGCCACAGCTACACCAAGTGACTAGTAAGCCCCCAAAACCTTTTCTAGCACAAGGATGACAGAAATTCACCTCACCACGCCTTTTTCTTTCCTTCATTCCTTCCTTTGTTTTGTTTGTTCATTTTGTTTTAAGATGGGGTTTCTCTGTGTAGTCCTGGCTGTCCTGGAACTCACTCTGTAGACCAGACTGGTCTCAAATGCTCTGCCTCCTGAGTGCTGGATTAAAGTGTGCCATCACAGTCAGCGTGTTCTCTCTCTCTCTCTCTCTCTCTCTCTCTCTCTCTCTCTCTCTCTCTCTCTCTCTCCTTTAAATGTGGGTTCCAGGGTTGGAACTCAGGTCTCTGTGTTTGCACAGCACCACAGGGGAGAGTTCATACTTTAGGCATGTGAGGGAATTTGAGGCGAGATGGTGACAGAGACTGAGCAGGAGTGTTCCTCAACACTCGCACACAGGCACACACCCAGAGGGAGTGTGAACAGTCTAGGTACTGAGACAGCTATGACACAGATGTGGATACAGGGTTGAGATAAGCACTATACAAAAACACTGCCTGGAGAACAAAGCCTGGCTGGTTTGGGGTTCACTCTGGGCCTGCAGGCAACAGGGGGTTATTAGAAGGACAGTGGCCTTGGTCTGGGCTCTAATCCAGACTCTGCCCTTTGCCAGCAGAACAGAAACTTGGGCGTGATTTTGGGCATCCACATATTCTTATCTGTAAACCGATGCCAATAATCACTAGTCTGAACAAGCCTGGTAAGAGAACTCCACAAAGACAGAGAGAAGACAGATTCCCACTGACACAGCAGAGGTAGGGTCTGAGGGCTAAGAACAACTTTTATCTTTTTTTAAAATTCTATTATTTATTTGTTTGTTTGTTTACTTATTGTTTTGTTTTGAGACAGAATTTTACTATGTAACTCTGGCTAGCCTAGGACTCACTATGTAGATCAGGCTAGCCTCAAACTTGTAGTAATTCTGCCTCTGCCTCCCTAATGCTGGGATTATAAATTCCCACCACCACACCTAGCTCAGCCTTCACTTTCTTCTAGTTTTTGAAAGAACGTCACAAGTGGCCGCTAACTTACTGTACAGTCTGAAAATTACCTTTCACCTCTTCCTCCCAAGTGCTGGCATTAGAAACACGTACCACCATGTGGGGTGCATGGGGCTCAAATCCAGGGCCTTGTGCATTCGAGGCAAGCACCCTAACAACTGAGCCATAACCCCAACCCTAGAATATTATTTAGCAATAGAAATAAAGTATTAATACATGATAGAACATGGATGAGCCTTGAACATATTAGGCTAAATCAAAGAAATCAGATTACTTGTAATTAATTACAAATTACCTAATATAATTACCTCTATATTACATGGTTCTGTTTATAAGAAATATCCGGGCAGGAGAGTCCCTGGCAGCAGGGAAGAGCTCAGTGACCTCCAGGGGCCATGAGGAAAAGAGAGGAGTCAGTGTGGCAATGTGCGGTTTCTTTCCGGCTGGTGGTAGAATGTTCCAGAATTAGCAGGTAAGGGCTGTACAACTTTGAGAATGCTTAGAATACTTATTTAACAGTATTTAAATAAATTTTTAATCAGTTTTATGATTAAAAAAAAACAATTAAAATGGGAGTGGAAAGATGGCTCAGTGGTAAAGATGTCCCACTAGGCCCAACCATCTGAGCTCAAGCCCCACAGCCCACAGGCTGGGAGAAGAGGACCAACTCCTGTGGGTTGTTCTTTGACCCCCACATACACGTAAGTAAATTCATGTAATAATGACAGACAGACAGACAGACAGACAGACAGACAGACAGACAGACAGATCAGGGGAGGTAGAGACAGAGAGCAGGAGGCTCCCTTGGCTCAGTGGCCAGCTTTGTCTACTTGGTAAGATCTAGGTCTGCGAGAGATCTTGTTTAAAAGAAGAAGAAGAAGAAGAAGGAGAAGGAGAAGGAGAAGGAGAAGGAGAAGGAGAAGGAGAAGGAGAAGGAGAAGGAGAAGGAGAAGAAGAAGATAGCTGGTGTCCGAGGACCAACACTCGGCTGTCCCTGGCCTCCATATGTATGCCCACCCACAGATCCACATGTATGCACCCACCTGCACAAAACACGAACGCACACACAGAAAGACCAGAGCAGAGGGTATAAACACGCACACCGCCACACTAGACTGCCAGACAGACTAGCTTAAATATAAGACCCTTAAACGATCAGACAAGAGCCTTAAGGTTATTTTCACACTCAAATGACCAGACAGGTGATTCTTGTAAGTTAAAAAACTTAGAAGACAAATAGAAACAGAAAATAAATATTGGCCATAGGTACTCCATCTCCCAAATCACACACTGGAAACAGGATAAGCTTTTACCAACAGATGTGAAACAGATCTTACCATTCCAATAGGCAAAATTGGTCCCACCTATAAACATGTACCTATGAGGAAATAAGAGAACGCACATACTTCACTGTGAGCCACAGCCACGGGGCTCCCTCTCCCATCCTGGGTACTCACAAGTTCACATTGGCCCCTTGAGCAAGCAGGTTAGAGAGTGAGGCAGCCACAATTTCGGTCTTCACCATGGAGTGGGGTTTACCCCAGTTGTCTAGCCAGCCAGTATAGAACTCGGAATTGATCTGAAAGGGAAAAGGGGTGCTTAGGAGACACTTATGACCTTCAATTGATGCTGAGGCGTCCCTGTACAGCCCTGCCTATGTCTGTCTCCAAGGAAGGGGTAGCAAGGGAGGTTGACAGGAGTGCTTCAGGGAGAGCAGGGAGGGTCCCAGAAGGCCTCCAATTGCAACAGTATCTATATTAGGTCTATATGAGTATCTACCAATTGTATCATTTCATCTTACATCATACAAGTACAGTCAACTCTCCAAATCCATGGGTTCTGCAATTGTAGATTCAACCTATTAACAGTCAGAAATATCTGGATGTGGTTCAACTGGGAGAGTGCTTGCCTGGCATGAATGAAACCCTGGGTTCTGTCCCCAGCCATGCAAAAACTAGGTGTGACGGTGCACACCTGTAAACCCAGTACTCAGGTGGTAGAGGCAGGAGGATTATAAATTCAAGGTAATATTTGGTGAGTTGGAGGCCAGCCTGGGCTACATGAGACCTTATATTTTTTTAAATGTTTTTTTTTTTTTAAACTTTGGATCAGTTCTAAACATGTATAAACTCCTCCACCCCTGTCATTATTACCTGAATAATAAATTAATATGACTATCCAGACAGCATCTATCCTGGGTCAGGTACAAGCAACCTAGAGAAGAATTACGCCGAGGATAGGATGTACAATATAAGTCTACAGGAAGTGCATCATTTTACAGAAGGGACTTGAGTATCTCACACCCAACCCTCCATGGATATTTTGGGACAATTGATTCCTAAAAGACTTTTACCTTCGTCGGTTTTGTCAGCTGGGAATGTCCCACACTTCCTGCCCCTTCCCCCCAACACCAACATTTAGTCAGGCATGGCAGTTCCATAATTAATAGTTCCGGTCGGACATGGTGATGCATAACTATAATCCAAGCACTTGGGAAGCTGAGGCAGGAGAATTCCGAGTTCAGAGTCAGTCTAGACTGCATAGTTAATCTGAAACCCACTGGAGGCTACCTTGCAGGACTGTATTGGAAACGAAACACAAAAACCCAAGGGCTGGGGATATATCTCAGTGGTAGAGAAACTGTCTACCGTGTACAAGCCCTGTATTCAATCCCTGTGTGACAGGGCAAGTTAGTGCAGATATATAACACTCTATAGACCCGGAACTCACTCTATAGACCAGGCTAGCCTCGAACTCACAGAGATCTGCCTGCCTCAGCCTCCCAAGTGCTGGGGTTAAAGGTGTGCACCACCGCTGCCTGGCAAATCTTGTATTCTTGCTGAAGCCATTTGAGGTTTAACCAGTATTTACTCTTTGATGAAGAAGCCAGTGGAAAATTATCCAATTCTATTCTAGGCCCTGCGGTAAAGATGCCCCAGCTAAAAAATTATCTTGGCTTCTGTTAAACTGCTTGCTTGAGCAATCCTCTCCTGAAGCTGCTAACAGAGATAACAGATTTGTTTTTGTTTGTTTGTTTTTTCCCCTTTAAAAGCCCCTTGGTCTAAATTCTCAGGGCTACACTGAGGTCACCAAAACCCTAGTGTAGTCCCAGCTAGCTAGAATGTAGCTAGTGTAGTCCCAGCTAGCTACAACAAAGACTTTCAAGTGGCTATGAACTGTGCCTAAGTGATTATCTCTGGCAGGATCTGGCGGGCTCCCCGTAACACCTTATACCATTAACAGCAGCAACAAGAAGAAACCAGCCCCAAATTTATCTATTACGCACAATTCACTCTTTTTGTGTGAATTCTGATCTTGAGACCTGCTGGCCAGAAGCAACTTAATACCAGTTCAATGTCAGAGTAGAAAAAGGAAGGAGCCTGGAGAGCTTCCAGGAAATGGCTCCCCCTACCCGAGCAGGGTTTTTTTTTGTTGTTGTTGTTGTTTTTTTTGTTTTTGTTTTTTTTTTTTTGCAAACAAGGCCTGTTGCAGCAACTTTCAGGGAAGAGCAGAGAACGCAGATGCACCTGGGCCTCTCTTCTCCCAGCAGGCTCAGCAGAACTGCTCATCAAAACTGCAATCTTGCTGCTTCCTGGGTGCTCTGGGAACAGAAAGTCGGGTCCACCCAGGTCCAGCAGAATGAATTCCGCATTTCAACCAGATCCTGAAGAGATGCGGAGAAGCTTGCAGAATTAAGAAACAAGTCTCTTTCTGCAGAAACTTAGAAAAGGCAGGCAGTAATGATGCCATGTTACCAGCCTTAAGGACATCTGAAGTCTTTAAGGTCCCTGAAAATGACTACAGTATAGAATGACTACAGTATAAAAAATAAATAAATAAATAAAGAAAGAAAGAAAGAAAGAAAGAAAGAAAGAAAGAAGTCTCTCAGCTACAGAAGCTGCTTGGAGGTTAAAAGCATCTGCTGAGCATGTGATGACACATGTCTTTTATCCCAGCACTTGAGGCAAAGACAAAAAGATCTCTGTGAGTTCAAGACCAGCCTGGTCTACAGATCTAGAACAGCCAGGGATATACGCAAACAAATCCTGTCTTGAACCCCAACCCCCCCAAAAAGTACTTGCTGTTCTTCCAGAGAACTGGATTTCAGTTCTCAGCACCCGACATCAGGCAGCTCCAGGGGATCCCACATGCCATTTTGGCCTCAGTGAGCATCCACACGTGTTACATTGTACACAGACATCATCATCATCATCATCATCAACAACAACAACCTTAAAGAAGACACATGTGAACCAGATCCTGGCCTGCCTCTTCTAGGCTCCTCAAGTCAGAGCACTGACATGTGTTCCCTGGAGATGTAGCTCAGTTCGGAGAGCGCCAGCCTTTGTATGCAGGAGCCCAGGGTGTGAGTCACCACATAAACCTGGGCATGGCAAAGCATGATTATTCCCAGTGGCTGAGAGGCAGAAGCAGGAGGCTCAGGAGTTTAAGGTCAGCCTCCGTTACACACTGAGTTCTGAGCCTCTGGGCTACCTGAGAGCCAGTTGGGAGAGAGAAGGAGAGAAAAGGAAAAAAAAAAAAAAAAAAAAAAAAACAGGAAAGCGGAAGACAGCCCAAGTCCACCCTGTTCTCTGCATCTCTTCCACTCCAGTCAAGAGCTTTAGTTTCCAAACCGAAGCACTGGTCCAGCTGTCACTCAGGAGTCAGGAAGGGCTATGTTCCCTTCTCCCCCAGAACCATCAGCTGCTGATCCCAGAGCCAAAAATGAAAAAAAAAAAAAAAAAAAAAAAAAAAAAACAAAAAAAAAAAAACACCAAAGATGTACACATTCTCTTCTGCAGCCTGCCTCCTCCTCTGGGAAGAGCTGTGATAAAGTTGGTACAAGCCTACAGTCTCGACCCCACGCCCCCAGTTCTTACCAAAGGTCCTTTGGGTTCAAACTTCCTCTGGATCAGGAAAGCTTTTGTGATATTGCTGTCTGGAAATTAGAAGAAAGAGAAGAAGAGTCAGTCGTGAGCATAAGAAGAAGCTAAACAGCCTTCTAAGATGAAAAGTTCAACTATCATCCCGAATAAGAGTGTATGAGAAGTGGGGGACCGGCAAGAGGGCTCAGACGGAAAAGGTGTTTGCCACCAAGGCTGATGACCTGAGTTCAATCCCCAGGACCCACATGGTACAAAGAGAAAAATATACTCCCTCCGTTCTCCCTGACCTCTACACAGGCTCCATGGCTCTTGAGCACCCCCCCCCAAAAAAAAAACATGAAAAAACTTTGTCTTAAAGATGTGCTTTCAGGAAGTGACTTAGCCAGTCCCTCGTATTCCCCTGTTATGAATGAATGGCATTTAATGCCTTATAGTGGAGAAAGGAGGGCCCTGACCCCTTTCCACCATGTAAGGACTCAACAGGAAACTGATACGTGGAGTTGAAGGAGAGACCCAAACTCAGCTCTGCACCCAAGGGAGCCCTGATCTTGGACTTTGGAACACCCAGAACGGTGAGCAGGACAGGAGACTTCTATTTCTTTCAGTTTTCCCTGAGACAGGGTCTCACCACAAACCTCTGACAGGCACGGAATTCACCATGCAACCCAGACTGACCTCAAATTCAACTATCCTCCTGCCTCAGCCTTCAGAGTGCTGAGAGTATAGGGATTTACCACTACGCCCAGCTCAGTAATCTGCTACAGTACCCCAAACTGGGTTGGAGATGTGGCTCCGCTGGCAGAACACACAAGGCCCTGGGCTCAGTCTCCGGTACACACAGACTCAGCCCAGCCTAGACTGCAGCCCTGTCAACAATAGTAATAGTAACAGCTTAAACAGAGTGACTCAGTCCGCTGCCTTCTCCCCTCCACTCACTCCTTTCCCTTTCATAATTTCTAAGCATGTACATCATATACCTTTTCCTAATTCACAGGAGTTTCAAGGCCCAAAGGCCCATGGAATACCTATAAATTGTCCTAGGAGGGCACAGATGAGCAATGTACGGGGACCACACAACACAGAGGTCTCCCTGGGCAGGCTCCATGACTTTGCCTGAATGCATGCCCAAGGAGCTGGCTCACAGTCTGCCTTCTAGGCTGTCCCCCCCCCCCCCCAACCCCACATCAGTCTTTAGCCAGTCAGTGGCTGCTCCCCTCCAGGACCAGTCTGCTCTAGAGACCTCCCCTGTCACTGCACAGCACTGTCCACTCGAGACAGCCACAGATACCTACCAGCTAACTAACAGGCACGGGGTGACAAGGCCACTCTAATTGTGTCCTCTGGTGAATGGATGGCCACCACTGTGAGGGTAATCTGTACACCTCAGCCATTCAAACTGCTGTTCTGAACCTCCCTCCCATTCTCCTCCCTCCCTCATATTTGTGTGTGTATCCTCTTCATTAAACTTTTTGTTTATGTGTACATATGTGTGCCAGAGGGTGTGTCTGTGTATTACATGCATCCAGAACCTGCCAAGGCTGGAAGAGGGTATCAGATCCTGTAGAACTGTGTGATGGTTTGTATATGCTCGGTCCAGGGAGTGGCACAATCAGAAGGTGTGGCCCTGTTGGAGTAGGTGTGTCACTGTGGGTGTGAGCTTTGAGACCCTCATCCTAGCTGCCTGGAAGCCAGTCTTCCACTAGCATCCTTCAGATGAAGACGCAGAACTCTCAACTCTTGCCTGTACCATGCTTGTCTGGATGCTGTCATCTTCCCACCTTGATGATACTGGACTGAACCTCTGAACCTGTAAGCCAGCCCAATTAAATGTTGTTCTTATAAGAGTTGCCTTGGTCGTGGTGTTTGTTCACAGCAGTAAAACCCTAACTAAGACATTATGAAATTCTAAATGGCGTGAGACTCCATGTGGGTGCTGGGGCCTCAACTCAGGTCCTCTGCGAGAGCAGCAGATGCTTTTAACCTTTGAGCCATCTCTCCAGCTCCCTTTTTTGTAAATCTTTCGAAACAGGGTGTTAGTATGTCGTCTCCCTAGTCTAGAATGTATTATGTAGTATACTATAGTTCCAGCTGGCCTCTAAGTCAAAGCAACCCTCCTGCCACCATGTGTCTATAGTACTGGGATTACAGTTATGTACCACCATGCCCTTGTCTCACATAGCCTTGGCCTGGAACTTGCTACACTGTTAAGGCTAGCACTGAACATTCACTTAAAAATTATTTTTATTTATGTGTATGCTTGCGTATCTATGTGTGGGTACCTATGGAGGTCAGAAAAAGGCTTTATATCATCTGGAAGTGTAGTTATAGATGATTGTGGGTGCTGGGAATCAAACCTGGGTCCTCTGGAAGAGCAGCCAGCCCTCTTACCTACTGAGACACACCTCCTGCCTGTTTTTAATTGTTTTAAAAGATGTTTTGCATGTATGTATGTATGTATGTATGGGCTGCCATGTGGGTACTGGGAATCGAACCCTAGATCTTTGTGAGAGCAGAGGTCTTAACCACTGAGCCATCTTTCTAGCCCCCAGTTCTAAAACTCACTAATCTCCGTTTGAATCTGTTCTTGTTTTTTTTTTTTTTTTCAAGATGGTTACTCTGAACTGCCCTGGTTGTTCTGGTACTGGCTCCATTGACCAGGCTGGCCTTAAACTCACAGAGAGACTCCTCCCTCTGTCTCCCAAATTCTAGGATTATAGGTATGCTATAATCTGCTTGCTGAATCTGTTTTTTCATTACATTTTTATTTAGTAACTTTGTGTGTATGTATACATGCATGTGTATACATGTGTGTACACAGTGTGTACATGCGTGCCTGTGCACATGTCACAGAATGCTCTTGGTGGTCAGAGGACAATCTATGAGTCACTTCTCTCCTCTCACTCTGTGGGTCCCAGGAATCAATCTCAGGTCATCTGTCTTGACAACAATCACCCTTAGTCACTCAGCCATCTTGCTGACCCATCACCTGAACTCTTGTACAGTTGTGGAAGAACAGTATAAAGAAGCTGAGGGTAGGGGTGGCATACATCTAGAACCCTAGCACTTGGGAGATGTAAGTAAGGAGATTAGGAGCTCAAGGCCATCCTTGGCTATATCATGAATAAGAAGCCAGCCTAAACTACAAAAAAATCCTGTCTCAAAAAGAGGGGGGTGGACAGAGCTTCGTAGACTTTAGGTCACTGGGAACATGTCCCTGAAAGAGATGGTAGCAGTCCTGTCTCTCCCTCTTTGAGGGCCTCAGGCCATGAGGTAAATGGGTCTCCTTTCATCATATGCTCTCAGAAAAATTCTCTCTATTATAGGACAACAGACCGTGAATTGAAGTTTCCACAACTGTGACCTAAAGCAAAACCTTCCCTCTTTATGAGTTGACTCCCTCAGGTATTTTGTTACAGTAAATGCAAAGCTGACTAGCCCACCTGGTAAGCAAACTCTGAGACATCTCACTCTATTTGCAACAGCTCTGCTGAGAGCGACTGAGTAAACACCAATATTCAACAGCATTTTCTAGTTGTCACAGACACTGACCTGCTCCAAAATCCACTGTGGCGTAGAGGTCCTGCAGGGTCCCACACTTCAGCAGTTTTTCATTCGCCCCGTCAGTGGTGAAGAGAATGACTTCATTGCCCAGATAGTAGCGGAAGCGGTGCGCCAGGAAACGCAGGTAGTTATAATCACAGGCGAAGTAGGACCCGTACTCATTCTCAACCTGTGTGTTTAGAAAAGAGAACCATAGATCAGCAGATGCCAAGGCAGCCTTAGCAATCTCTGGAAACATATCCCAGATCCAGTCTGAACTGTTCTGGCATGCATGCGCAATAAAGCCAACTGTGCCCTCTTGAGAGAATCCCCTATTTGCAATCTTATACCTATGGATAATTGGATGTACATATGGTTAACACCAGGTGCATTGTGGGAAAAGACATATACAGCAGAGAAAAGCTTGCATATCTTTTTAAAAGTCAACCAATCAAAAATGGGGGGGGAGAAGGCTGGCTTGGTGGGTAAAGGAGCTAGCTGTGCAAGACTGACACCCCAAGTTTGACGCCAGAACACATGTAAAAATATGGATGTGGTGGCTAGCCCACATCTATAATCTCCATGCTCTGCTCCTATGGCAGGTTGGGGGTGGGGAAAGGGCAGGGACCAGCAGAGACAGGAGACTACCCAGAGGCTCCTGAGCAAGCTAGCCTGGAGTATGGAATGAACTCAATCCCAAGCCTTGTCCTCTGACCACCACATGTGTGCAAAACACACACACACACACACACACACAGAGAGAGAGAGAGAGAGAGAGAGAGAGAGAGAGAGAGAGAGAGAGAGGAAAAAGCCCAGAGGCTCACCTACGCCCACAGTAACCAGCTCCCCCTCTGGAAAGGTCCCCTTTCCCAAGATAGAGGAGAAGAGAAATATCCTCAAGGCATGTAGGTTTGCTTTCTTCTGTAGCATTGAAATAGAAGGTCTTTTATTTCCTAGTTTTTTAAAGAAATTGATTTAGCCCGGTGGTGTCAATGCACGCTTTTAACCCCAGCTCACTCTCTAAAAAGAAGGCTGTGCTGGCTGGCTATAGTCATCAGAGAGGAGGGAGCCTCAATTGAGAAAATGCCTCCATAAAATCAGGTTGCAGGCCAGCCTCAAGGTCAACCTCAGATACTTTTTAAATTAGAAGCTGGTGGGACCTGGCCTGGTGGGCCACACTCAGTAGGCCTAGTACCAGGGAAGCTGAAGGACCACGAAGTCTGACTCGGGGTAACTATGCCTTAAAGCAACGAACAAACAGAAAGACAAGGAGAGAAACAACCCATTCTATATGAAGAACTGCAGATTATGGCCAAACTGTCGGTGTGAGACAAGGCCCTTTGACAGGGAAATGAGGTGAAAATACCACACAGGAAACAGGTTACATCACATAAACTGCAAAAGGCAAGAGAAAAGGAGAGGCAAAAACGCCTTCCAGAAAACACCCGAAATATGGCGAGCTCTGCTTCTGCCTCCTGAGGTCTGAGTGACATAACTGGAGAGGAGGAGACCAGGCGGAGAGCAGAGCCACCTGGTAGGAGCAGTGGCCAAGATGGACAGGAGGAGAAATATCCTCAAGGCATGTAGGTTTGCTCTCTTCTGTAGCATTAAAATAGAAGGTCTTTATTTCCTAGTTTTTGTTTTGTTTTTTGTTTTTTTTAATTGATTTAGCCCGGTGGTATCAATGCACGCTTTTAACCCCCAGAGGCAAGTGGACCCTCCTGTCTCACTGCCCTACCCCAGTACTGAGGTCACGTGTAGACTTTCCTTGCTTTTCACAAGGGTCCTGAGGGTTTGAACTCTAGTCTTCATGCTTAGGCAGTAAGTTCTCTCACCCACCGAGCCATCTCCCAGCCCCGTGGATCTCCTTCCTTTGACCTGGTCTTTGGTGAGATCCGTTTACCCGACGCTTTCTTTCTCCTGACTGCATCTTAAGCCACATTTCAGCTCACAACTTTTCAGCATCTTTTGGTTAAAGGAACTTCATAAAAACTGTGATCAAATATAGGACATGTTGACACACTTTAAATTCCAGCATCTGGGAAGCAAAAGAGGGGAGGATCGGGAGTTTGAGGCCAACCTGGGCTACCTATTAAATTCTTGGCCAACCTAAGATCCTGTCTTAAAAAAGCCAAACAGGAAACTTTTATCAGTCAATCATGATGAATGCAGGTTTAGGTATGACCCTGTCTCAAGGGAAATGGGTAAATAATGATTGAACAAGACGCTGGCCTCCTGTGGTCTCCACAGACAAGCTTTACCCACGGGTGTGTACAGTGTGGATCATGTGGATACACAGAGATGATCCAGCAGCGCAGAGCAAAGATATGCCCGAGTTTCAGACTCACTGTCCTCACACAGGAAGCTGTGGCCTCTTCATACAGGCTCTACTTGAATAAGAGATAAGGGGCACTCCGGGGTCAGGAGCTACATTTTTTATTTATTTTATGCATATGAACACACCACCATTGCTTTTTTCAGACACAGCAGAAGAGGGCATCAGACTCCATGACAGGTGGTTGTGAGCCACCATGTGGTTGCTGGGAATTGAACTCAGGACGTCTGGGAGAGCAGTCGGTGCTCTTAACCGACTAAGCCATCTCTCCAGTCCCAGGGGCTACATTTTTCAACGAGCAGCCACCTGTCCCCTCACAGCAAACCCCTGACCCTCTCAGCCGTTCCATCAGCTCACCTCACCTACACTTCAGGGCCACGCCCCCCACTCCAGCAGGACCTGTCCCAATAGCAGCAGCCCATCATCAGGACTCTACCACAGTCCTCAGAGAAAACCACACTCCATTTGGCCTTTCAGGGCTCAGGCAGCTCCACACAAACTTTGCTCCTTTCCATAAAAATATGCTCTGCCAGTGTTCACTGAACCCGGCTCCATGTTTCACTGAAGTAATTCTACAAACACTGGAAGTTGTTGAAGGTCAAGTGTGCGTTCTGCACCCTGGGGTGTACCCACAGCCACGCACCTTTGCACTCACATACATGCATACAGAACACTCGTTCTCATAAAATAAAATAGATACATCTAAAAATTTTAAATAAAACAATTAAATAAAAAAATAAAGTTGATTTTTTTTTTTTTTGAGACAGGGTTTCTCTGTGAAGCCCTGGCTGTCCTGGAACCCACTCTGTAGACCAGGCTGGCCTTGAACTCAGAAATCCGCCTGCCTCTGCCTCCCAAGTGCTGGGATTAAAGGCGTGCGCCACCACCGCCCGGCCGGCGCTGATTGTTTTTCTAGTTCTAATTCTGTCTGGAATTTTTTGGGTCCAGCTGTGGCTAAGGACATAAAATGTAGGTGATTCTGGACATGGATCCTGGGCTGTGGGTGTAGCTTGGCTGGTAGACTGACTATGTGCTCAAGGTCTTAGGTCTGAGCCCCAGCACCACGTAAAACAGGTGTGCCGTGTACCTTGTCATGTCGACACCGTAGAGGGAAGGCAGGAGGAGCGAAAGTTCAAAGTTATCCTCAGGTACAGAATTTGACATCAGCCTGAGATACATGAGACCCAAACTGAGAGAGTAAGAGAAAGACAGGGAGAGACAGAGACAGAGAGAGGAACAGAGACACAGAGAAAAGGACAGAAAGAGAGAGAGAGAGAGAGAGAGAGAGAGAGAGAGAGAGAGAGAGAGAAGACAGGTTAACTCTTTCCCCAGATTCAGTTACAGTAAAAGTGTCACGTTCAGTACTGCAGACTGGTGTCAGTTGTCATTTACATAATGTTGAATGGACAGTTGCCTCCCCCTTCTCTCGTCCTTCCACATCCAAGCTCAGCTCCAGATACCTGCACAGTTATAATCGGCCCTCCGTTCTGGTAGAGCAGGGGCCTCATCTTGGGCAGAAGGACTGACAGCCACTTATCCACAGCTACAAGGTAATCTGCAAAACAGGAGGGTGCGGCAACTGTCACAAGCCTTTGTCAATCAGCTTTCTGTAGTGTGTGTGTGTGTGTGTGTGTGTGTGTGTGTGTGTGTGTGTGTGTGTGTTGGGGGAGGGGATGTACATGAGCACAAGTTCCACAGTGGGTTCCAGGGACCAAATTCAAGTCAGCTGAGCTATCCCGGCAGCCTCATCCTTTTAAAGCCAGGAGACTCCGATGCAGCCTGTCCCCAGATATGTTGCCCTCAACAACTATCTTTTAAAAGGAGGCAGCCACAGTCTGCTGAACATAGTTCTTCAAGCTAGTTGTCCTGATATCTGAATATACCTGGCAATTTACCTTGCCATGGGGCTTAGAGTCAGAAGCACAGACAGCCAGGCACTGTGGGATAGGCACAGAGAGGTGCTGAATATTGAGTCCTCTTCTCAAACACAGTAGGGGCTTTTTTCTTCTAAACTGTAAGTCAGCTGGGTAGAGGCTGTGGCTCAGTTGATGGAGTGCCTACTCAGCATGCACCAAGCCCTCACCAGACTTGGAAGCACACACCTGTAGTCCCAATACTTGTGGAGGCAGGAGGATTAGAATGTCAGGATTATCTACAGCTATGGAAAGTGGAAAGTGGAATTCCCAGCAACCACATGGTGCCTCATAACTGTGTTTATCTCCAGTTCCAGGGCATCCAACACCCTCTTTGAATTCTGTGAGCATAAAGCAAGCATGCATGTGATGTAAATGACATCAATAATTAATGATGTAGGTGCCTCCAGTACTGGGGAGGCAGGGAGACCTTTGAAGTCGAGGCTAGCTTAATCTATGGAGTGAGTCCTAGAACAGCCAGGGTTACACAGAGAAACCTTGTCTCAAAAACAAAACCAAACCAGTAACTTACAGGTTTAAGGCTGGAGTCAACTCGTAGCTGAGGAAGACCTTGAAACCCTGATCCTCCTGCCTCCACTTTCCAAGTGTTAAGGTTACAGGTGTGTGTGTCTCCACACCCACAACAAACTAATATGTAATAATCCATATGTTTACAACTGCAAAAGAGACTGACAAAAACAGGTGCTTCATACGCTTGTCAAGATGGCTCAGTGGTTAGGCGCGCTTGGCTGTTCTTCCAGAGGACCTGGGTTCAATTCCCAGCAACTGTTCACAACTGTCTGCAACTCCAGCTCCAGGGGACGTGTCACACTCACACAGACATGCAAGCAAGCAAAACATCCAATGCACATAAAAATAAATAAATCTTTAAAAAAAATTGTTAGGAAGATTCAGGAGACAATAATGTGAAAACAGCAGCAATAATATAGTACGAGTACATACTCACAAGCGGGCACACACATGCACACACACACACAAAAACACATGTACACAAACACACAGGCACACACACATGCACACACAAACACACACACATTCTCACACATACTCGAATGCACACACAAACACACAGACACACACAAACACACACAAACACATGGGCACACACACTCACACATGCACACAAACACACATGCTCACATGCACACACAAACACATAGGCACACACACATGCACACACAAACACACACAAACATGCACGCATACATGCACACATGTGTGAAAACAGAGATGCAACCGAATGACTGTTTAGGGTTTTACAGCTAAAATAACATCTCATGTTCTGAAAAGATAAGGCAAAGAGCTGTCATTGACAAATCACTCTGAAAATGCAAAGAAACAAAACATACAGCTACCAAGAAAACTAGTGACATCATCCCAGAAACAACCCTGCCATTTTGACTAGCTGGCTGCGTAATATACTAAGTGTGTAGGAAGTGCTGAACCCAGTTGGTTAACCACCAACCAGGCTGCAAACTCAAAAGCGACCCATTTATCGGTGAGATCTGTTCAAGCCTACAAGGGAAGCTATGTCTCCTACATGTTCACTGTCCAGTGAAATGAGATTTACACCCCACTAAGGGGTATTATGTAGAAGAAGCCCCACCTTCAAATGCCTGGCTCTTTTGATAGAAACTGTTCAATCTCTCATAAGTCTTTTAAGGGGCATCAGTGGTAACTCACCTGGGTCAGAAGATCGAAGAACGATAGACTCTTTCTCTAGTAGCCAAGCAGGTAAGCCCCCCTACGAGAAAAAAAAAAAAAAAAAAACAACAACAACAACGGCCATTTGCCTGTCACTTTATGAGACTGTTGTCAGCAGGGAGGGAAAAGACAGAGGAGAGATGACCTGGGCTTCTGGGAAACTGCAATAGAGAAAAACTAAGCTCTCTCTCTATTAATCTCATTCTGAGAATCAAGACACCCTCCACCCTTTGGCTGTGAAGCACCATGTAGGTGCTGTGAATGGAACACAGGCCCCTTGGAAGAACAGCCAATACTCATAATTGCTGAGCCATCTCTCCAGCCTTTTTCTTTTTCTCCTCCTTTTCTTTCCCTCTCTCTTTATACTTCAGTTTTACTTGCTGTTGTTTGTCTCTGCAGCACTGACATGCTACCAAGGGCCCTACCACGGAGCTATATCCCAAAGCTCCTAAAAAAGAAAAAAAAGATTTATTTATTTTTATGTCTATGAGTACACTGTAGACTTTCACTCTCTTCAGACACACCAGAAAAGAGCATCGGATCCCATTACAGATGCTCATGAGCCACCATGTGGTTGTTGGGAATTGAACTCAGGACCTCTGGAAGAGCAGTCAGTGCTCTTAACCACTGAGCCACCTCTCCAGCCCCTAAAGCTTTTTTTATGTGCACAGCTTCTCTTAATTTTATAACTAACCCATGAGGGAGACAAAGCAGAGCACACTCCATGTCTGTGACAGAGGAAGCCATGAGGAAGTCCCCATGTTCTGCCTCCAGCCTGCTCCTCTCTGCCTGGCACCTCGCTAAAGGAATAAACACTGGCGGATCCCAGCACCACATGTTCTAGACTCTGAGTCTTAGGTCACTTTAATCCACTTTGCCCAGAGCACCACACCCACCCCTGTCAGCCTCTCCTGCCCTTACTCATGCCCAGCAGACAGGCAGGGTCCTGAGACAACATACTCACCATGTCCCACTCTGCACAGATGTAGGGCCCGGGTCTCAGGATCACCAGGAGTCCCAGCTCATGAGCCAGCTGAATGAAGTGCTCTACATCACGGTCCCCAGAAAAGTCATATTGTCCTGGCTGGGGTTCATGGAAGTTCCAGGGCACATACCTGTGAAGACACACACGGCTGAAATCCTCCCAGGTGGTAGCTGAACGGGAGGGAGGAGAAGGGAGCCCAGGCTCTACGGCCACTTGACGTCACAGGCATAAGAGTGGGACATGGGCCAGTGCTAAGGCACGGTGTGTAAGGGCTGCCAAGCCTGACCTTAGGAGTTTAATCCTGGAACCCACACGGTGTAAGCCGAGAGCTAGCTTCTACGAGTTGTCCTATGCTACACACACACACACACACACACACACACACACAGAGTAAACAAGGTATAATAAAAAAAAACAACACTTTTTAAAAGGAGTGGGAACACTATTGAGAACGGATACCCAGTTTACTGCAATACCACACTGAAATGTCAGATTGCCTCTGATCCTGGAAGCTAAGCACAGCCAGGTCGGGCGAGTACCTGGATGGAAGTCACCGACTTGACACAAATCAGGAGGCTAAGGCGTGCCCTCTCTATGACACACTGGAGATGGTCCAGCAGGGCCACTCAGGACCTCGTTCATTCTCTCTTACTTCCTGACTGGTGATGGGGGTGAGGGGAGTTGGGGGAGGGAAGACCGTGAGAACAGAGATCAACCCGTGGTTTTTTGCTTGTTTATTTTTGTTTGTGGTTGATTACAGATGATGATCTGCATACTGAGGACACCTATGATACTCACCAGCTTTGTCTGCCCAGATGGATTTATTTCAGATGGCTTCTCGGTCAGTCCTGTACCCTGTCTGCATCAAACTCTTTACTTTATACCCGTCTGGTTTGACACGCTGAGAATCAAACACAGCCCAGCACCTGCTCTAACATGGAACCCCAAACCCAGCCTCTATGACAACAATCTATAGAAACTGTGACAAAAAACCAAACCAAAACAAAAAAACAAGACCCTATCTTCCAGCACACTGAAAACTTTAACAAGAAAAATAAATGCATGAACTCTAATTATCTTGCTAGCCAGGTGGTGATTGTGCAAGCCTTTAATCCCAGCACTTGGGAGGCAGAGGCAGGCGGATTTCTGAGTTCGAGGCCAGCCTGGTCTACAGAGTGAGTTCCAGGACAGCCAGGACTACACAGAGAAACCCTGTCTCAAAAAACCAAAATAAATAAATAAATAAATAAAATAATTATTGTGCTAAATTAATATGAGGTATGTATTTAAAAAATAAAGGTTAAGCAGAACTTAGTGGCACTTGGGAAGTAGAGGCAGAAGAGTAAGAGTTAAATGGCCAGCCTGGGGTTACAATAAATTTGAGGGTAGCCTGGGCTACATGGGACTCTACTTGAAAAATAAATAAACAAAGTAGGTAGGTGAAAAAAGAAAAGAGAGAAAAAAAAAAAAGAAAAATAAATAGACAAAGAAATAGCTGGCACAGCGGCATTTATCTTTAATCCCAGCACCCGGAGGCACAGGCAGATGGATCTCTATGAGTTCAAGGCCAGCCTTGGTCTTACTCAGAGAGTTCCAGGACAGCCAGAGCACACAGAGAAACTCTGTCTTTCTCTCTCTTTTTTAATTCTTTCCCTATTTTCTTTATTTTTCCCTTTTAAAAAAAGATTTATTTACTTTATATATGTGAGTCTTCAGACACACCAGAAGAGGGCATCAGAACCCATTACGGATGGTTGTGGGCCACCATGTGGTTGCTGGGAATTGAACTCAGGACCTCTGGAAGAGCAGTCAGTGCTCTTAACCTTTGAGCCATCTCCAGCCTGAAACTCTGTGTCAAAAACAAGCACTTTAATCAAAGTAAGAATTAGCCAGGCATGGCGCTTACCTGTTGTATAATCTTAGCACTCAGGAGGCTGAGGCAGGATTGTGAGTTCTAGATTAGCCTGGGCTACATCTCTATCCTATCTTCTTTAAAAGGAGGGGTGTGTGTGTGTGTGTGTGTGTGTGTGTGTGTGTGTGTGTGATGGCTCAGTGGCTGAGAGCACTTACCACTCTTTCAGAGAATCTAGGTTTGATTCCTAACCACATGGACACTCACAACTGTCTTGAAGCTGCAGTTCCAAGAGATATGCCTCCCTCTTCTGGCCTCTGGGGGCATTGCAAGCACATGATATATATAGACATATACATGTTATATGAATATTACATATATGTTATATGTTATGGCTACATGTACATCTATAACAAGAAAAAAATAAAACAAAACAAAAATCCCACACAGTCTAGAGACCTACATAGCCCTGTGGTAAAGTCCTTGCCCAGCATGTGCAAAAGCCTAAATTTGGCTCTCAGCACTGAAAACAAAACCACAGGAGAAATCTCCAACCTACAGGAAGACAGAAGGCTTTGTCAGGCATACCAGGCCAGGAAACAGAGAGACCCAAACTGAACCAGCTCCCCCAGGTCTGGTGAAGATACACATGTGCACATTGACCAACCCTCTCAGGGGTTGATAAGCTCCACAGGCATCCTCCTTCCTCATCCCGTGGATCCTGGGCAGCCACAGCCCACTGGAACTCAGTGTGTTAACAACTTGTGAGTGAACTCAGATCCACTCTGCCAGGAGCCAAAAAAAAAAAAAAAAACCAGAATAAATGGGGGACTCCCCTAGGTATCTACCAAACCCACTAAGGCTTTCTTAACCTTTATCTTTTAAGATGTTATCAGTAACTCACACCGGCTCTGCAAAATCCAGAGTGATCAGCTGCCCTAGTTTCTCTCCCAATTAGTCATCTCACCGAATCAGAGGAGATGGGAACATGCCTGTTGATGTGAACCTATAGCTTGGCTCAAAAAATTAACCCGGTAAGACAAGCTGGGTTCCAAAACCCTAAGCACAAAGCTTACTTCCTCCGTGCCCCCTCACGTTTGGCTCCCTGCTGGACCCTGGACCAAAGACGTGACCTTAGCAGAAATTTAAGTTTCATGAGCTATAACCTGCCTTCATATTTATTGGCGTATACGTAAACACGTGCGTGTACACAACGTAGATCAGACAACACCCCGTAGGAATCTGTTCTCTTCTAGCATGTAGGTCCCCAGGATTGAACTCAGCCTGTCAAGCTTGGCAGCAGACACCTGTACCTTCTGAGCCATTCTCTGGCTTTTCCCTCTTTAAGCTCATTTCAATTTTACAGTTTCCGGTTTCCCGTTTCCGAGGACAAAGGTGAAGTGAAAAGTCCTTCCCTATTTTTAGAAAGGCCAGTCAAGCTCCTAATGAGGCCCCGAGGAGGGCACACAGGGCTCTCTACTTCTGAGTACCACCATAGGGGAGAAAAAAAAAAAAAGCCAGGCGTGGATGCTGGGGGTGGGGGGTCTCGGGCAAGTGTCCTTCCTCACATCTGGATTGCATTCAGTCCAGCCATCTTCATCTTCAGCAGCCGGTCCTCCCAGTAGAAGCGGGGTACCCGGAAGTAGTGAATGCTTCCTGAGATGTAGCGGAATGGCTGCCCGTCCTTGAGGAAGCGATCCCGGCGGTAGTCCAGCTCAAATGTCCTCCGGGAGACATTCTGCAGGGCAAGTAAGGGACCCCCATGAGAATGTGAACCTTTACTTCAGACGTGGAGCTGGGGGCAGGTGCTTTTCTATTTAAGTTACACAATGAGTAGATTTACTGAGTCACACAGTAACTGAGAACAAGCCACTGCTCAGTCCAGCCAAGGTGACTTGGTCAATAGAGTAGGTGAGGAGGTTATCTCCTACTTTGCCTCTACACCCAAAATCCAGAGTCTATAGATGTTCAGGAGCTGGGACTGTATCCACTGAGCTGTGTGTGAGGCACGGAGACAGGGGCACACACATCAGCTCAATAGCAACGTCCCTCGGATCACCAGGACTATAAAAAGCAGGGTGTAAACCAATGGATCAGGTGCTGGGGATGTAGTGTCAGAGGAGTGGGAGAAAGAGGATCAGAAACCCAAGGTGATCCTTGGCTACATACAGAATTTGAGTCCAGCCTGTGCTACATGAAACCCTGTCTCAAACGCATGAAGCAACAGCTCCATGGTTTGAGCCCCATCCTAGCTGCTGCTCTGAGTCCCAGAGTGACCTGGACAAGCATCCCTCTCTGACCCTACATCTCACCTGTAACCATCAGGGAATCAGAGGAAAGGAACTTTCAAACGGTATTCTTGAAGCTGTAGGGCACAACCCAGTTTGTGAGTTGAACTGAACGGGGTCTGGGGGAAGTAAATCAGCACCTCTTCATGAGGACAGAGACCAGTGCATCGCACACAGCACAGAATTACCTCCAAAACCCCTGGCATACAGTGTGGAATTACATATATGCATCTCCACTGGCTGAAATGTCAAATAAAGTTTTAAGGGACTCAGTTTGGGGTTCCCATCAGAGTTGTTAGGCAGTGCAGAACACTGCACCCTGGTGGATGAAGACAGGTAGCAATGGGCAGCAGGCACCCACCAAACCAGGGATACCAGAAGCCATCTATATGCCTAGCACCCCAGCATTGAGGAGTTGCCACATGCACCTTGAAGCTTTCAGAGAACAATACCAGGATTCACCTGCACCATAACTTGCAGCGACTGGAACATCTTTCGACAACTGTGAGAGTTCCCACAAGGTCTGATATCCACCCAGGGAGTTGGCACCTCCACTGATACGTCAGTCAGATCGCTGGATGTTAAGAATGGCCCCCCCCCCGCCCCCAGCCCTCAGGCCTAGTTCTTTGCTTCTTCATGGTATCGCTACAGTCAAATCAATGACAATTTAGGACCGACCATTTTACGATAGGACTGTGACTTCATGTTGAATGACAGTACGGGTGCTCTAGTTAAAGACACCACATCTGCTGTTTTACTGCTTACAGCGGTTAAAATGAGCAGAATGGGGATTGTTCTGGAAAAAGCTCATCCCTGGTGTATAGGAACTAGTTACAAGTGCCACGGAGCTGAAGAAAGAGGCGTACAGACCCAGGACTGCAGAGCGCAGTTAACGAGGACTTACAGAAGTATCGTCCTAAACAGCAGAGAGACTGCCCGATCGCCACAATTTGGGCTAGAAAATGAGGTGAATGTTCGCAGGCCTCCCCTTCTCCTCCTGCCCCTCCTTCCTGCGCTCATTTGGATTCGCATGCCACAGGCCCCCAAACCCCTGTTTTAGGCTCTGTTTCCAGAGGAACCTAAATTAAGACAAGTGGTACCAGCAATGGCCTAAGGTGAACGGTAACTGTGACTGTCTCCAAGAACAGGGACCGAAGGCTAAGTGTGGTGGTTGAGAATGGTCTCCATGTCCTCACATTTGAATGCCTGGTCCCCCCACTGGTAGAATTGTTTAGAAAGGACCAGGAGGTGTGCTCTTGTTGGAGGAGGTGTGTCACTGGGGGTGAGCTTTGAGGTTTCTAAGGCCCAAGTCATTCCTAATCACCTCTCTCTGCCTTGTGCTTTCGGATCAGATGTGAGCAACCTGTCCACCTCCCTGTTGCCATGCTCCCTCCTGTGATCACAGACTCTAAAACTTTAGGCAATCCCCATAATTAAATGCTTTTTTTAATATAAGTTTCCTTAGTCATGGCATCTCTTTACAGCAACAGAACACTGACTAAGACAAAGCTATCTGTGAGGGAGTTTCCAGGGAGTTTTAAATCGTGGTGGAAGACCCACTCTGATTGTGTGTGTTACTATGCATGAGTTGGTGGCCGTAGCCGGAGAAGACAGAAACAGGGCCGAGTACCAGCTCTCATGTCTGTTTCCACTCTGGATCCAATGTGGCCAGCTGTTTGTCCTATACTCCTGCCGTGGTGCCGCCTCAATCATGATGGACTGCACCCCCACACCATGATCCAAAAGTGAACCCTTAAGTTTCTTGTCAGGGTAGTGAGAAATGTAACAAAGACACCCACACATGGGCTGTGGGTCAGCATCTGAAATTTTTAGAGATGTCAACTAGCAACCAGACTCTACAGTTAGTGTTTAATGAGTAAGCAGGATACCCCAAAATGCACACTAGGACCCTTATCTATGCCAGATGGAGAAGAGGTCCAGGTTAAAGGGGACAGGATTTGGCATGTTTATTTTTAAAACTTTTGTGTGTGTGTGTGTGTGTGTGTGTGTGAGTGTGTGAGTGTGTGTGTGTAAGTGCATGTGTATGAGTGTAAGTGTATGTAGGAGTGTGTGCGTTTAGTCAAGAGTGTGTAGCATGTGTGGTGGTGTAGAGGTGAGGGCATTGTGGAGTCAGACCCCTCTCTCCTCCTTCCCGTGGGTTCTGGGACAGAAGTCAGGTCTTCGGGCCTGCACAGCCAGCATACTACCTGTTAAAACACTCTCCTCATTCAGGAGCTGCCACGTGACTTAGCTCCTTCAGTTTACCAGGAACTAGACAGACTGGCTGGCTTGTTTAGCAGGTTTGGAAGCTCTGAAGAGAAGAACTGACCAGTTTAGGCCACTCAGAGCATTCTCTGAATGGCACGGACTTCTGTGACAGTGTCTACAGAGACCCTCATCTCCTACCAGAAAAGCAAGGTCCAGGGTTTAACCATGGTGGGAGCCTGGGAATGAATCTAGAGGAGACAAAGGGTAGTGTCCTGGGAGGGGACACGGGCATGGGCTATCTGCCCTGACTCCCAAACTCACCTTGGTATCAGCTCTAATGCATAAGCTCATGGGATGGCTTCTTTTTTTTTTTTTTTTTTTTTCCCCCGAGACGGGGTTTCTCTGTGTAGTCCTGGCTGTCCTGGAACTCAATCTGTACACCAGGCTGGCCTGAAACTCAGAAATCTGCCTGTCTCTGCCTCCCAAGTGCTGAGATTAAAGGCGTGCGCCACCACCGCCCAGCATGGGATGGCTTCTTAAACACACAGGACACTATTTTGCAGGAAGGGAGAGAAGGCGCCAGGGGTGTCTATGACTACGGGAGTGATCGGTTCAGGGAGGGAGCGAGCGATGTTAAGACAGACAGGAGAGAACCCACTGTCTGACTATATAAGCATATGCCTCAGGAGGCCCAGAGGTTGTACTTTCAGTCAGCAAGACATAAGGAAGAAAGTCTTTGGTAACCTTAGACGCCCCGGAGCAGGCAGTGTCTTCAGTAGATGAATGAGGACAAAAGATATGGCCATGACACTGGGCCCTCATCCTTGGGGACAGTGACATCCTGGCATTATCAAGGGGGATCACTGTAAACGTCAAAACCTGAGGTACAGAATTCCCAGTACAATTCCAGTGATCCCAGGCAATGGCTTGGAAGCCACAGCATCCCCATCCCCGTGTGCTGAGAGAGCTGCTAGAAAACTGAGGTGCCTTTTTTCCAGTTCCCAGCTTTGAGTCAGTTTCCTGACACACTGGTTAAAGGGAGGGGTGAATATCCCCTGAAGGAAGGATCCTACAGTGTGATGCTTGCGCAAGCAATGACTAACTGTTCCCAAAGCCCTCAACAATGGGACTACCTGTAAAGAGGTGCCCCCAGGCCTTAGGAATACTGTTGGTACAGTCTTAAACACCACTTATCCTATGACATGTAAAAGGCCATCATCCTCCTTTGCCACTTGCAGGAAGGCCCAAGTCCCACACACAGTGGATCCCAGAAATAGAGAAGAGAGTGCATCCTACCATTATTTCTCTGGTCTGGATGCAAATTGGGGCCAAACTAACAGCCAGCAGAACCCCCACCACATACAAGGGCTTTTATGGATGCAGTGAAAGCTCTAGAATTTTCTACTCTCTATCTCTTCCTTAAGAAAAACCCAGAGGAGACCACACCCCCAGAAGAATCTCCTCTAAAGGTCATCTCCATGGCATTCCATCTGTGGTACCTGTGGGCCCCTGCTAACAGCAGAGGCACCATGGTGGACAACAGTGAGCCACTTATAACAGCATGGCTCTAAGAGAAGGTATGGGTTATCATAGGAACAGAAAGCATGGCTTCCAGCACTTGGTTTGTTGATCACGTAGAAATCTTTTCAAACCCCAGACACAAAAGCAGTCTGTTGTGAGCAGGCAGGAAGTAGTACTCACCATGTATCGTCTTGGGGCTACAGTCACTGCCCAGCTCCATGTCACGTGAGACCACAAATATTAGGACATAGGTTGCAGGTTTGAATGTGAAATGTTACCCATAGGCACAGAGTCCAAACATCCGGTCCCCAGACAATGGCTCTGTTTTGGAAGGTTGAGGAATGTTTGGAAGGCAGACCTTTGCTGGAGGGAACATTACTGAGGCTAAGTCTACTTCCTGTTCCCTCTCAGCTTTCTGATTGCTGAGGCAGCACGATCACACCTTACCATGCTCCACCACCACCAGGATGGACTGTACCTCCTCCAACTGTGAGCCAAAATAGGCCTGGTGTGAGATGGCACAGAGGGTAAAGACATTGGTCACCATGTCTGGTAAACTGAGTTTTAGTCCCAGGACTCACATGGTAGAAAGGACTAACTTTCTAAGTTAGGACTAACTAACTAAGTTGTCCTGTGATCTCCACATGTGCTCTTTAGCATGTACACACATGCATGCATGTGCACATGCACATACATACATACATACATACAAATGTAATACTTTTGAATAAGTGAGGCCAGATAAACCCTTTCTTTAAAAAAAAAAAAAAGATTTATTTCATCTATGTGGTTACACTGTTGCTGTCTTCAGACACACCAGAAAAGGGCATGGGATCCCATTACAGATGGTTGTGAGCCACCATGTGGTTGCTAGGAACTGAACTGGAGCCATCTCTCCAGCCCAAACCCTTAATTCCTTAAGTCCATAATACATATGACTCACTCGACATCCGTACACCTCTGTACTCACCCAATACATGAACGACATCATGCTAGTGGGTCCAGGGGAAGTGGGTAATTCTCAGTAAGGACAGCAGCAGAGGTGGGGGAATCTAATGGACAGACAATCATTTCTAACCCTCACTGCCAAGGTGAACAGGAAGAATGGCTCCAAAGCAATCCCTCTCAACACTGAAGGAGATCCAACCTAAACGTCTGGCTTCCTCTGGACTTCCCAAGCTACAGCACCAACTAACACATATGAGGTTATCAGAAAATGGGAGGCAGGAGAAGGGGAGGAGAGGAGGAGATTCAGGGAGATGCTTAGGGGTAAAGAGAACGTTCACCAATCATCCAGACCCCCCCCCCCCCACATATTCAGTTCTTATCACCCACATTAGGCAGCTCACAACTGCCTATAACTCTAGCTGCATATAAACTCACACAGGCACACACATATATGCAAATAAATGATTTCTTTAAAAGAGAAGAGGAAGCAAGAGGGAAAGAAGAGAGAAGGGAGAGGAGAGAGAAGGGAGGGAGAATGGGGTGGGAGGGGAGGGAGAGTAGGGAGGGAGGGGAGGGAGACAGGAGAGCAAGGGAGGAGAGGGAAAGAGGGGAGGGAGAGAGGAAAGGGAGGAGGAAGGAAGTAAAAGAAGAAATGGAAAGTCAAGAAGCTAGCTTTTAGTAATTAAAAGGAAAAAAAAAACCCTCAAATTTGTGCAGTGTATAACTCAATCCCTTCTGAATGAATGGACACCAACATGTGATCATGAAGAGATAAATCTTTATTTCACACTTGCAGGGTGTAGTAGCATCAGTGTTTTTACAAAGTGTATAGTCACAGGAACACAAAACAATTCCAAGCACGGCCATAACGGATGTTCAGGTCCTCGGTCCCCACTCCCACTGTACACACAATGTAATACTGGAGGTTTTTTTTAAAAAAAAAAAAAAAAAAAAAGGCCATATGCACAACACCCTCAGACTGAGCCCTCATCAGGTGTCTAATCCCAACCAGTGTGATTTCTGTGGTAAACACATCTTAAAAAATAAAACAAAACACTAACCGTAACATGGTATAAGCATCACTGGGTACCCTGAACATCTCCCCTAAGAGTTCTAGTCCTTGGTTTCCCCGCCCCCCCAAATAAATATATCTGCATCCCCTGTGCACATTCCTGGAGTCGAGTAAAGCAGCTTGGTGACATCACAGGTTAAGGGTTATTATGAATTAATAGGTCAAGCAAGACCTTGGTCTCCAGGTCTCCTGGGAGAAAGCTGGGTAGTTCCAATCCAATGGGTCTCTCTCTACTCACACTTACGAGCCCTGCCGACTCATCCCAGGGGCCTGCGGAGCTCATGGTAGGGGCCCCTCAGCTCCAGGGTGGAAAAACCCAGCTGTTTCACTAGCAACCCAGGGCTACGAAAAGAGGAGGCGGGGAGGGAAGGCTCTGCACAGTTAAGGCCCCACGTCATACACCAAGAGAAAGCCAAGAGTGATTTCAGATGACCGGAAGTCCAGACTGCTGAAGGGAAGCAATTGAAGTTCTCAGTAGCAATGCCTCCAGGGCAGATCTGTGGATACCCGCTCTACCATACACCTATGCTTATTCATCTTGCTTGTTTTATGTGTTTCACATGTGAAATGCCTGGCTAAAGAGAGGACATTGCCACAGGGAGGCAGGGGACAGCAAAACGGAGGACATTAAGAGCAAAGGGCACTTGTGTCTGGTTCCTAATTTTCCTGCACTCCTGGCTAGTGGTCAGCTTAATTCTGTCCCTGTATCTCTGGGGTGGGGGTGAGGGGGAAGACAAATGTACACTTTTAAAAATAAAAACAGGAAGCTGGAGATGGAACAACAGCAAGCTTGGTGGCTCAGTGCCAGTCACTCACAACCGTCTGCCACTCCAGCTCCAGGCCTCTGGCTCCCTAGGCACCTGCACTCATGTGCACATGCCTGCATGCAGACACACAGACCAACACATGATTAAAAATAAAAAAATTTGAGTAAAGGCGCTTGGCAGAATATGAGTTTGATCCCAGAGACCCACAGGAAAAAGAGGATCTTCCTCTGACCTCCATATAGTAACACACACACACACACACACACACACACACACACACACGCCTTTTAAAATATACATTAAATAAAAATGTCAATTATTTTTAACCTGTGTGCACGGTGTGTGGATGTGTGTATATGTATGCATTTGTGTGTGTGTGTGTGTGTGTGTGTGCACACCCACGCGCCCGCAGGTGAGTGTACACCCGCACGGGTAAGAGGAATGTTACACACTTAAAGAGAAGTGGCCTGCACAATATACAGAACCTTTTCAGACTTTGACTCAAACAAAGATAAAACTGTAAAGATGCAGTTCCTCAAGAATTTAAAGAACTGAGCACGGGAAAGCAGACAGATCTCCTGGACTTTTGGGCCAGCTTGGTCTACATAGTGAGTTTCAGGTTAGCCAGGGCTACATACTGAGACCCTGTCTCCAAACAACACAAAACAAGCCAACAAACTGAACAGAGATCAGTGGAACAGGGAGCGGAGGAAAACAGCACAAGAGTAAGCAAGACAGATACTTGGCAGCAATGCAACTACACCCCCAACAGCTGGATTCAGAAGGGAAAGGGGGTGCAGTACACCTGGAACTGCAGAAACAAAAGTGACTGTAAGAGGCTGGCGTTGCGGATCTGGTGGCACAGCTGCAGAGTCCAGAAGAGTCTGAATTACAGAACAGCTGACCTCCTTAGGAAGACTGAGTCAAGGAGGGAAGGAGGAGGAAGTGTCATGAACACTGCGTGCTAACACACTGGAGAGCCCGGATGGCATGAAGGTGAAGAAGCAGACTAAGATCAAGGAGAGAGGACCTGAGAAAATGTGGCATCGCCATTTCCCTTCTATTAGGATACAAGGCCTTCAGAAGAACAGGCAGTCTCTCATCTCATTAGAGAATTATTTATATTACTGCATGTGCACTGGGTGGAAGTGTGGGCACACACGGCACCGTCTCCATGGGGGACAGTTCTGTGGAGTCAGTTCTTTCCTTCTGTCATGGGTCCCAGAGAGGGAACTGAAGCAAGGCTTGTGAGGCGGCCTGCTGAGCCAACTGACCGCTATTTTTCCTTTCTGTGAAGTCCTGAGATCAAACCCAGAGCCTCACACTTACGAAGCAAGCTATCTCTCACCGAGTGGCAACCCAACCCCATTCTGTTAACAGAAAATCATTTGGCAAAGCAGAGGGTTCAGAGAGGATGAAGGAGCCAGGTATGGTGACACATGCTGGCATCCAGCTCTCGGGAGACAGAGGCAGGAGGATAACTGCAAGTTGAAGGCCATCTGGTATACAAAGCAAGACCCCACCTCAAAAAAAGAAGAAGAAAAAAAAAAAAAGCAAAAACAAAAAAACTGAAAGCCACCATGGGTGACGTGCACACAGATCAAAAACGGTATCAAAATGAGACCCAGGATAGGTCTAATGCCCTGAAGAGAAAGATCCAGAAATAAAGGAACTAGTAGGAACAACAGGAATGGCAGGAGTTGAAAGGCTACCAGTAGCCCAGGAGGGTTACAGTGAGAAGGCTCACTCAGTCTGATGAATTCCAAAGCTGAGGAGAACAGAAAGAGCAGGTGCGACCCCAAAAGGGTTGAATCAGCAGAAATGGAAAACATGGAGCAAGGGCCTTCGTGAGGCTGGAGGGGTGGCAGGTGGGTGCCCAGAGGAGGTCTGGGGGAGCACGGTGGTGAGTTGTGGTCTCCCCTAGAATCCCAACAGATGTAAAGTGGTCTTTACAAAATCTCTCCCGGTGCACAGAAATTCTGTCCGGGGTGGGAGGGGAATGAGACCATCACAGTATCAAGACACAGATGTTTCTCCTTCCCCCTCCCCGCCCCCAAAGGCAGATCCCAGGATGGCCTCAAACTCACTACTAGCTTTGAACTCCTAATTTTCCTGTCTCTATCTGCTGAGTGCTGGGAATTACAGGTATGCTTGCTTGCTTTTATTTATTTATTTAGGGACCAGATGGTCCCCTGCCAATACACTACCTACTGGGAGACAAGAATAAGTCAGTGGCCTCCTGCACCCATTAGACGGCATCATACCAGATGGAAAAAAGGTGAAGAATCATCCCCCATTTACAGAAGCAGAGTGTGCAGAGGACACTCAGGCACTCGCCAGGAAGGTGGCTCTTAGTCACAGGGACATCTGGGCTGCGCTGGAGGGCAGCCCGCCACCCACTGACAGTCCGCTGGGTTGGCTCTCTAGGCAGTTGTGCTTGGCAATGTCCCTTAGCAGGCAGGTCTCGGTGCACTGATTAACACATTAACATTACACTTGCGTGTTCACTGTGGGTACGGGCCCAGCGGTTCTCTCAGCAAAAAAGCCTTGAGGTAGATACAAGAAGTACAGCGAATTCTGGGATGGTGGAAGCTAAATATCTAGGGGGACTTGTCACTGCCAGGGTTCAACCCTCTCTCACAAGGCAGCATGAAGTCCTGCTTCAGACAGAGGACTCTCAGCTACCCAGATGCTCTTAAACACACCTGAGTAGAGCCTTTTCCTAAGATCAGCTAGCTCTCTGCTATGCGAAGGGCAAAGGCTAGACAGGCCAACAAATCTGGCACTACATAAGACAGCTCCTTTCGTTTTTCTTGTGGGTCTAGAAACCCTATGAATGACCCTGTGCTTCTGTGGCCAAAGGCCAAGGTAGATGGGTTCGAATCCCTCCCCCACTCCCCCAACCCCAAGCAGGAAAGACAGTCCTGTCTTTCCACAGCCAGGGCCTAGGGCAACCTGCAGAGGCAGAGCTGGGCCATACCATATACCTGTGGCAGCTTCAACTTTCCTATGGATAGACAAGAAACCTCAGCTCTCACCAAAATCTCAGACCCAAACCTGACGTGATGGGTAGGAGGTGCCAACCTCTGAACTCAATGACTATTAACAGATGACCTCATGTACTGAGCAACTGACTCTCTTAGAGGCCTCCCCTCACCTATGAGTGAACTGAAGCCTGCTTCAAACAAGCAAACTACTTTGAAGAGAATATGGGACTCTGAAGTCTTGATTATCTGCACATAGAATCCAGTGTTCACTGTAACTTCTAAAGATACTAAACCATTGGGCTGTAGGATGGATGGGTTTTAGAAGGACGTGGTTAGCTCTCCTTCACATACTGAGCTGAGTTGGGACCTGAAGTCAAGCACCATCTAGGAAAGTATTTGTCATTGTGTTTTTAAAGATATCTCGTCACATCCGTGTCCTCCCTCACCCCCCAAACACGGAAGCAGCTTGTCCTTAATCATCTCACAGACTACACAGAACCAGGGACTCAGAGTTACCAAGTCCTCAAGGTATGGCAGTCACCCCCTACCACAGTTCCCATGATTTTGTCTCCAGCCATCCTGGTCCAGCCACCCAGCACAGTAATCAGCATCCCTCAAGGTGCAGACAGGAAGGGCCCCATGATGCAATGGGGTCTGTCGATGTCCTCAATAAAGGTGAACTTGATTGACAAGTAAGAAAGGAATACTCTCCTCTGGCAAGCAGGGAAGGTACCTCTCAACATGGCCCATGCCCAAACCAACTATCTCCAATCAAATAATTCCAGAGCCCACCCAAGCCCTAGCCAGGGCTAGTCCCACAGGAGACAAGCCACTCCCTGAGTCTGGTCAAGAGGTACCCTTTCCAGCCATCCCACACCCTGCAAAAGGACCCCCTCTCTACAACAGCTGGAAAACAAATGTGTGTTTGCATTTATGTGGCCAAGCGGACCCACAGGTGTATTGTCAAAAAGCAATTGATTAGCTGAATAGTTAAACCTGCCTGAACTTGCCAGGCAGCCCCACTGCAAAACACTGTTCCCAGCAGGCTATGGCCAAAGGGGTGCTGGCAAGGTTGGGACAGAGCAGGAGATGGAGGGTCCTAGGCCAGGGTAGGGCAGGGCAAGGTAGGGCCATTAGGGCAGGTTTATGAAGCCCGCCACAGGATGAGTTCTGTGATTTCTGCCCTGCTCCCCAACCTCATGGGTATCCCATAATAGGCTGTACCTGGGCTAACGTACACAAATGTAGCCTTGCCTACTTGGTAGAGTCCAGCAAAGAAAGGGTTCAGGAGATAGGCTGCGACATTCCAGGGGAAGATCTGTCCTGCGTGAGTGTGCCCGGAAAGGATCAGGTTTATATCTGGCCGAGCCTGGAGGGCTCTCTTGGCAGCCAGAGGCTGATGGGCCAGTAAGATGGTGGCATCATCTGGGCTGCAGCCCTCCAGAGCCTTGTCAAGGTCCATGCCATGCCCAGAGTAGTGAAGGATGTCGGCTTCTATGTCATCCACACCCGCCAAGCAGACCCATTCTTTATCTCTCCCATCACTGTCCTGGTCCCTGGGGACAGTAATCTTCACATTCTCATTATGTAGGGGCCGGACATGCAAGGATTCCAGCAGTGTGAACCAGTTGCTGACGTCCGATGTATAGTACTCGTGATTACCTGTGACGAAGTAGGTGCCAAGGCGGGAACGGAGCTGGCCCAAAGGAGCGACTGCCGTCCGCAGGATGGAAGCCTCTGAATCAGAGAGGTCACCCACGATCACCGTGATGTCTGGGTCTAGCCTGTTCACCATCCTCACAAACATCTCCATCTTGGTCCTGCCCACTGTGGGCCCCAAGTGAATGTCCGAAAGGAGGACAATCTTGAGGTTATTCATTGAGGGGGGCAGCTGATGGATGGGCACCTCCACGGTTTTCACCACTGGGGGCTGGGCAGCATTCAGAAGGCCAATGGTACTGAGCACAGCTGTCACGGCCACCGCCAGCGCAGGCCTGAGCACCAGGTGCCTTGTCTTGTCGAGACTGCTCACCACCCTACCACTGCGCCAGGCTAAGAACTGGTAGACCTGCTCCATAGCGTTCAAGACACAAAGGAAGAAAACCATGATGATGTAGGCACCCAGGCAGGAGTAGGCTGCTAAGGAAAACACGTAGGGTTCCTCGGCCACCAAGAAGAGCATGGTGAAGAAACTGGAGTGTGCCAGGGCCAGAAATGCCATGACAACCAGCTTCCAAAGCTGGAAACAGGTAGATTCCACAGCAGGGGAATGGCTGAGGTCGCTCACTGTGCTCCGCCAGATGTACGAGGAACCAATGAGCATGATCGAGTTCACAAACAGGGCCAGCTGCAGGCGGAAGAGCCAGCGCCAAGCCTGGAGCTCAAGGGTCTCAGCCAGAAAGGAACGGGAGAGGATCATGGACACGAAGACTGTGGCCGCAGCCAGGGCAGCCTTGGAGCCCAGCGACAGCTGCCTGAAGAGCGCCATTCTCTCAGCTCCTGAAGAGTCCCCCAAAGCTCAGGGCCGGTGGGCTCTGGGAGGCAAGTGACTTCCTGAGAAAGGACAGTGGCCAATGAGAGACTTCCAGGTCAGCTCCGCCTGCAACCAGGAACTGGCATCAGCTTTCTGGGATAGATCATCAGAGCATCCTCATTCCCATTCAACCAAAGCCCACAGACTATGGGACACGGCTCCAACCTGCCTCAAATCCAAGCCACCCAAACACCACTGAGGTGCCAGGCTTCATTATTAAAACACACCGCAATCACGATGTGATACACTTGGGGGGCAGTTTTCTTTCTCTTTTCCTTTTGTGACAGGTCTCACGCGGTCCAAGATGGCCTTGAATTCACAGTGTGGCCAAGGATACCCTGAACTTCTAATCCTCCTGCCTCCACTGAACAGGTGCTGGGGTTACGGGCATGCTCTACCACGCAGTTGGTTTATGTGAGGATGGGACCCAAGGTTTTATGCATACTAGGCACTAGGCAATCTACTGCATCTCCAGCAATAGCTGCCGCCACCGTGTTAACAGCGTTTCATACGGTTAAAGGTTCCCCACAATAGGCATGAACCATATTCTCATATATTCGTGTTCTCTCTGTCTCTCTGTCTCTCTGTCTCTCTGTCTCTCTCTGTCTCTCTCTCTCTGTCTCTCTCTCTGTCTCTCTCTCTCTCTCTCTCTCTCTCTCTCTCTCTCTCTCTCTCTCTCTCTCTCTTTCTGGTTTTTTGAGACAGGGTTTCTCTGTGTAGTCCTGGTTGTCCTAGAACTTGCTCTGTAGACCAGACTGGCCTCCAACTCACAGAGATCCCCCTGCCTCTGCTTCTCAAGTGCTGGCAAGTGTAGGCTACGTGCCCCTCTCCCTAGGCTATTTTCTTTTTTTAATAGGAAAATTAGCCGGGCAGTGGTGGCGCATGCCTTTAGCCCCAGCATTTGGGAAGCAGAGGCAGAGACAGGCGGATTTCTGAGTTCGAGGCCAGCCTGGTCTACAGAGTGAATTCCAGGACAGCCAGGACTACACAGAGAAACCCTGTCTCGAAAAACCAAAAAAATAAAAAATAAAAAATTATGGGCTGAGCCGGGCGGTGGTGGCGCACGCCTTTAATCCCAGCACTTGGGAGGCAGAGGCAGGTGGATTTCTGAGTTCGAGGCCAGCCTGGTCTACAGAGTGAGTTCCAGGACAGCCAGGGCTACACAGAAAAACCCTGTCTCGAAAAACCAAAAAAACAAAAAAAAAAAAAACCCAAAAAAAAAATTATGGGGTGGAGAGATGGCTCAGTGGTTAAGAGCACTAACTGCTCTTCCAGAGGTCCTGAGTTCAATTCCCAGCACCCACATGGTGGCCCACAATGATCTATAATGGAATCCGATCCCCTCTTCGGGTGTGTCTGAAGACAGCTACAGTGTACTCACATACATGAAATAAATAAATCTTTAAAAAAATATATAAATAAAATATCCAATTTAAAAAAATTATAATAATAGGAAAATTATTATTCTAAATAATCAGTTGTTAGCATGTAGTCTGGGGAAAGTCTCTCATGAGTCAAGTGTTTTCATAACAATAGTAAAGCATCATTGCAAATGTCATTACATGTAAACACATAACAGGAAAACATCATTTTCACACTTCCAGTGAGTGTATAATACATTTTTTCAAAGACACCAAAACCTGAGTTGACTGCAGACTGCAAACGGCAACAAAAGAATCTGAATTCTGGGCCTGGGGATGTAGCTGGGTTTGTAGAGCACCTAGCATGAACAAAACCCAGGTTCCATACTCAGCATCATAGAAACAGGCCATGGTGGTACACTCTGGTACTCCCAGCACCCGGGAGGTAAAGGCAGGATCGTCAGAAGACCAAGAATATGTTTGACTACATACCAAGTTTGAGGCCAGCCTGGGCTTCTTGAGAACCTGCCATTAAAAAACAAAAGAATGGACTTCTCTTAAAGTAACTCAGCTCTAGCCAAAAACTGAGACATTTCTTCATACAAGTGTATTGCTTATGAATGTGCAATCAATCGGTTAACGACTTCCTAAGAAGGCAGGAGGGAACTGGAAAGATGGCTCATCAGTTAAGAGCATTGACTGCTCTTCCAGAGGACCCAAGTTCAATTCCCAGCACCCATATGGTGACTCACAACCATCTGTAATGGAATCCAATGCTCTCTTCTGGTGTGTGTGAAGACAGCAACACTCTACTCAAATACATAAATAAATAAATCTTAAAAAAAAAAAAAAAAGACAGGAGGATCTCTGACTTTCAGGCCAGCCTGCTTTACAGAATGAGTTCCCGGATGACCAGGGTTACAAAGAGAAACCCTGTCTTGAAAAAGCAAAAAAAGTACACGTTTTAATTTTTAATTTAGGTCTAAAGTTTGAGAGTTACTGTTGCAGATACAAACAAACAAACAAACAAAAATAACAGAAAGCTAGTCGAATTGACTGGGCTCTAATCTAAATGCTCAAGGGGGTGATATCCACATAGTTAAGAATTGCTGAGGCCAGCCCGGCAGTGGTGGCACATGCTTCTAATCCCAGCACTTGGGAGGCAGAAGCAGGCAGATTTCTGAGTTCGAGGCCAGCCTGGTCTACAGAGTGAGTTCCAGGACAACCAGGGCTACACAGAGAAACCCTGTCTCGAAAAATAATTACTGAGGCTCTCACAGAGCAACCTCTCTGGGTGGGGCTCTCCCAGGGCACCTTCTACTTCTCACTTGGTGACTTACATCAGACTGGTGACCTCCATAAATCCTTATCTCTTCCTGCTTATCCTGACACTGAAGACTTATGGGTTCCTCTCTACCCTACCTGTCGGAACCTCTGCCCACTGGTTCTCAAGACGGCAAACTCTGATGGACCAGCCGGCCTTCATTTTCTTTTTCCTTAAATGAAAGCATTTTTTTCAGCAACTGTTTTTCCAGAAACTTAAGTTTCAACTCTGGTTTTAGATAAAGGCGTGCCATTTCCAAGAGTGTAACTGTTTTCAAGTCGTAGGGCTCAAAGTCTACTAACACGTACTTGAACTTACCCACGACTCAGTTCATCTAGAGGGCCCCAAGCCGACTCGCTCAAAGTGCAAAAGAGTAGGAGCGGCGTTCCACCACGCCCTGTCCCCTTCGTAGGTTCGGTGCGGACCTCCCCAGGTGCGTGTCCCACGCGCCTCAGTCACTGCCCTGCCACCCAGACCTCGCCTGCTGCAGTTTACCTATTTCCACCCTCCACCCGGCACTGCCAAACCCTCAAAGAGGAAAGGCTTCCAGCAAGTCGATGAACACCTCAAACTAAAAGCAACCAGCAGGTGGCTAGCGAGAAACGCGAACTGTGTGTTTGAAAAGGGAGAAGTCTCTAAAAGCAAATATTCCTGTGACCCCACTGCAGGAGCCTCTGCCTGACCCCATTTTTTCCTTCCGGAGCGCTCCGTGAAGCCCGAAGTCCGCAAGGATCGCGCCCCACGCCACTGCCCGCGGAGCCCTCTCGCAGCTCCGCGCAGCCTGAAGCTCCTCTCCCCAGAAAACGAAGCTGGAAAGACTCAGGCGCACCTCAGCTAGCCCCCGACCGCGTTGCACAAACGGGAAAGCAGGTCCATGCGCAGGGGACCGCCGCAGCGGAACCCACGCGCGCCAGCAACCAGGAAGGACGCGCGCCCCGCCCGTCCGTCCCGCCCCCTACGGGAGGCTGGGCCACTGCCTGCGCCTTGGCGGCCTGTGGGCTCCGAGGGGAGATCGAGGGTAACCCGGATCCTCACTTTGCAGAGCAGCGGCTTTCATCGGCCTCTGCCCGCTTCCCAGCGGCGGAGCGTCCCCGCGCGGTGGCACCGCAGACTTACATAGACGCCGTGCGCAGTGCCCAGCAGCTGCAGCAGTGCCAGGAGCGGGAGCAGCGTACACAGCGGGACCCGGAGCATGACCGCGCCACGATGGGATCTTTCCGCTTTGCAGTGGGCGCACTGGCCAGCCGCTCTACCTCCGGGGATTGCTGAGGACCCTCTGCCAGGACCCGCCCCAGGAGGACCCGCCTCCAGCTCCGCCCCGCCCCGCCCCGAGACTCAAGGCTGGAAGTGGAGGTCCAACCTCTGCAGGCCACGTGACTCCGGAACCGCTGTAGTCTAAGCATCTCCCGCGTCTGTGTGTCCCTCCAGAATGACGGGACCCCTGAACGAGCCTTGATGAAGCTCAGGGGCTGAGCATCCACAGGGGCTTCCAGACTGTCCTGGCTGCCTGAAAAGAACTGAGCAAAGAAGAGGAAAACAGCCAGTCCTCAGTGCTCTGGACAGTACAAGCCAAGCCCCTAAAACTCTCCCTAGCACGTGATCTAACACTCACAAGGTCTGGTCCACAGGCCAAGCGACTTAAACCTGGAAATGCAGACCAGAAGCCCTGAAGCCCTAGGACAGGACCCAGCTCCGAGTTGCTGTGCAAGCAAAGTTGAAGAAGCCCTGTGCTAGGTTACAGAGGAATTCTAAGTGTGACTCAGCTGTGGCCCAAGTTATTTAGAACTGCCCTGAATTTTAATGAATAGCACTTCCCTCAAGCGATTTCTGATCTTCCTGCCTGCTGCCTCCTGAAATGTTGGAAATATAGTCATGGGTCACCACCTCTGCTGTAAGTTGAGGTTGATTTAAATATACATAAGATTTTTCCAGCTTTAATGAATTGGAATCAGTAACAATATTCATTTATTTTAGGCATTGTCTCATTTTATTTATTTAATCTTAGTGCTGTGGGTGAGTCTCAGGTCTTCATTAATTCTAGACAAGTACTCTACCATTGGGCCATACCCCTAAATCCCAATTTTGTTCATTTCTTTTTTTCTTTTCTCTCGTTTGTTAGTTAGAGACAGCTTTTCAGTGTGTATCCTTGGCTAGCCTGGAACTCTCTAGAAGATAGCCTGAAGACTGGGCTGGTAGATGCTTTTAGCAATAGAGGGCTTGGGGTGGGAAAGGAGGTGGGGTTCGATGGGACAGGACAGGACATCACACACACACACACACACACACACACACACACACACACACACACACACTGCAGTGAGAATCCTCAGAACCCACACAACGCAGCAGTCCTACAGTGAGATGGGAGAATCCTGAAATCTGTGGCCGGGTAGCTTGGTTTATGCAGTAGGACACACTGCCTTAAAGCAGGTGAAAGGCAAGGACACCTGATGTCGTTCTCTGACCTCTGCATATACACGATGGCACACACACCTGGGCACTCACACACACATGCAGACATATATACACCTAAAAAAAAATAAATATCCTAAATAAAGCTGTTCTTTACCATTTAAATTTAAAAAAAAAAAAAAAAAAAAAAAAAAAAGGATCTCAAGGCTGTCCTTGGACTTACTATGGCTTGGTCATTGTTTTAGTTCTATAAAACAGGGCCTTTATGATGCAGCTCTGGCTGTGCTGAAATTCTGTGTGAAACAGAGAACTTGCCTGCCTCTGCCTCCTCAGTGCTAAGATGATAGGTGTATACTGCCGTGTCCACTCTCAGTGTATTTTGGTAGCTAGAACATGTAGTTAAATTATGTTATTGACAGACTAACTCCTTCACCAGACTCAATGATCTCCTGTCATCTTCTCACCTGGATCTCGTTTGTCCATGACAGTTCTGTCCTTGATGGTCTACGCCACTGGTGTGGTAGCTTACACTTAAAATCATTAAAGCTCCAGAGGCTGCAGGATTGCCACAAATAAGAGGCTAGCCTGGGTTACACGTCACTCTAGATAGGCATCTCTAGGCCTGATGTCTCTTAGTAATTTTCCACACACCATGCCCCTCGCTCTGCACACTGGCTGCGTGCTTATTATAATTGTATACTCTGCTTAGGGCCCAGCCAGACAGTTCTCTCTCTCTCTCTCTCTCTCTCTCTCTCTCTCTCTCTCTCTCTCTCCTACTGCAGTGGTGCCAAACCCTATTTCAGTAGTTGAATAAAGTCTTCTTCAAGATATAATGTGCAAGAATAAGTTTCTCTCGGGGCCAGGGAGATGTCACAGAGGATTAAAGCTGGGTGCTGTCAAAGTCCGTTGAACGGTGAAGAGAAATGGTTCCATTGAAGTTCAGCTTGGCAAGTCGTTGAGTTTACTGGGGTTAATTACTGGGTGACTACTGGAAAGCACCTGCCTTGGAGCAAGTGCTACCTGTCCACACATGGAGGAGGAATGTGTCACTGAGTCCTGACCCCCAGTCAACCTTCCACTTCCTACACTGTCAGCATTACACAAGACTATAGGCAGTGAGGGCGCAGACATGCCTGGTGGCTGGAACCCTAAACATTCCGGATCTGGTGGCCCTCTCTGCAGACACGTGACCATCCCCATTACACCTGGCTACTTTTTGTTCTATCACTGCATGACCCAGGTACTAGGCCGGGCAGTGGAGATGCACGCCTTTAATCCCAGCACTTGGGAGGCTGAGGCAGGCAGATTTCTGAGTTCGAGGCCAGCCTGGTCTACCGAGTGAGTTCCAAGACAGCCAGGGCTACACAGAGAAACCCTGTCTCAAAAATAAATAAATAAAAATAAATAAAACAAAACAAAAAGACCCAGGTACTGTTTGGTCCCCTCAGCAACTTCTGCTTCCTGACGGTGACCATGTCATTCCAAAAGGAAATAGTGACACCAGAATACTCCACTCCTTCCCCTAAGTCTCCTTCTACTACCTCTTCAACCGTGTACAGCCTTTGATGGGGTGACTGTAGGTCTGATTCCTTTCTAAGCTCTGGGATACTACGTCCAAACATCAGCTGCTTATTCCTCCCACTGGTAATGAATCTGCACAGTAACCTCCACCCTGAGCTGAAACATAGCCATCCTATATGGCTATAAACACAAATGCACATTCACCTACCTTAGCCTCCCCTTGGTGCCAATGACTAGCCAGCCACAGGGTTTGCCCTGATGTACAGAAATCTTCACTTCTAGAGTGAGCCTTAAATCCAGTTAGAAAGTAGTTGGTTGCACCCATACCTGCCATGCCACTGGTGCAAGCAGAATGGCTATCGCCCATGTTAGTAAGGGGGTATGTGGGATCCAGAGCTGCACAGGGCTGACAGCAACAGTTCTTAGCAGCCTGTACAGTGTCTTCTGGTATTATTTATCCCAGCTGTATTAGTCAGGGTTCTCTAGAGTCACAGAACTTATGGAATGTCTCTCTACATTGAGGGAATTTATTGTGATGACTTACAGTCTGTAGTGTAACTTACCCAACCATGGGCAGCTGGGGATGGGAAATCCAATAATCTAGGAGTTGCTCAGTCCCAGGCTAGTTGTTTCAGCTGGTCTTCTGTAGAAGTAGGTTCTGCCAGATGTGCTGGCAAGTAATACAAGCGAAAAGTAGTGAATCTTCCTTCTTCCAGTCTTCTTATATAGGTCTCCAGCAGAAGGTGTGGCCCAAATTAAAGGTGTATACCACCACTTTTGGATCTGGGACTTGCTTTGTCCCAGGATGACCTTGAACTCAGAGATCTTGCCTCTGTTTCCTGGGAGTAAAGGCATGTGCTGCTACCTTGCCTGGATCTAAGCATTTCATGGCCACTATGGCTCAAGATCTCCATGATAAGATCCAGGTTAGAAGCTTGTGAACTCCAGCCTCAAGAGCTGGATCATAGGTGAGCCCTCCAGTTCTGAATTGTAGTTCATTTCAGATATAGTCAAGTTGACAACCAGGAATAGCCATTACAATAGCCATCAGGAAGAAAGCCTCCAGCTCTGTCCCAGCTTGACGTCTCTGTGCCCTGCAACCAGAGGGTATAGTGTTTGGGCAATAAGGAGTTGTCGTCCAGTTCTGGTGTGCAGCCATCAACAATGGCAACTGCATCTATTATAGGTTCTCAGGGACCTTCTTAGCCAGCAATTCATAATGAGGTAATCCTCCCCTGTTACTGGGATTTCCACTTAACATCCCTGTGGCTTCTGGGTGTGTCTTTTCTCACTTTAAAAAATTATTTTATTTTGTGTGTATGGGTGTTTCGCCTGCATGTATGTCTGAATACCATTCGTGTGTGCCTGGTGTCTGCAGAGGCCAGGAGAAGGTATCAGACCCCCCTGGAACTGGAGATGCTAGAATCTCCATGGGGTTCCTGGGACTAGAACCTTGGGCTTCTGGAAGAGCAGCCAGACCTTTCAACTACTGAGCTGTCTCTCCAGCCCCTTTTTCTCACTTAAAAAAAATTGTTGCATTTATACGTGTTTGTGTGTTTGTGTGTGTGTGTGTGTGTGTGTGTGCAGTTCCATACATGCCAAAATACACATTCGGAGTTCAGAGGAAAACTTAGAGTGAGTTCTCTTCTTCTACCATGTAGGTCACAGAAATCAAACCCTGGTTGTCAGTGTGTTGGCAAGAACTTTGCCTGATGAACCATCTTACTGGCCCCATTTTAAAATATATTTTTACTTTTCCCAGTTAGAATCTCACTCTATCCCAGACTGATATGGAAGCTCACCACGTAACTCAGCCTGGTCTGGGCCTCACACTGGTTCTAAACTCAGCCTCCCAAGTGCTGGGATGACAGATGTGAGTCACCATGCCTGGATGAATTGAACTCAGGACCTCTGGAAGAGCACTCAGTGCTGTTAACCGCTGAGCCATCTCTCTGCCCCCGCCTGGCTGATTTTTTAACTCTCCTTTGTCTTTTTTTTTTTTTTTTTTTTTTTTTTTTTGAGATATGGTCTCACTAAGTAGCCCTGGCTGGCTTGGCCTGCCTCTGCCTCCTGAGTGCTGAGATTAAAGAGTACACCAACATGCCTGGCTCATTTTTAACTTTTAACTATTTTCATTGTTCTGTTGGATGTCTTTCTAGACTGTGTTTTAAAACTAAGGCTAGACTCCTGAGGCCCAGTCTTCTTTCAAGTCAGTATGAAGTGTACTTGAGCCAGGCGGTGGTGGCACACGCCTTTAATCCCAGCACTTAGGAGGCAGAGGCAGGCGGATTTCTGAGTTCCAGGCCAGCCTGGTCTACAGAGTGAGTTTCAGGACAGCCAAGGCTACACAGAGAAACCCTGTCTCGAAAAACCAAAAAAAAAAAAAAAAAAAAAAAAAAAAGTGTACTTGGGATTCAGTTCTAAAAGTATATATCAGCAAGGTCCAAGACAGCACGAAGAGATCCCACCACATTGATTATTCTGTCAAAAGAGCAACCTTAGGTAAGGTAGCTTAGGTGAGGCACTCGCTACTGACCTGCCCACGGGTCAGTCAACGGGGTCTACAAGGGAGAGAGTGGGGATGGAGGGGCAAGAGATGCAAAGAATGGAGACAAGGCGGGGTGTCTGATCAAGTCCCGTTTATTGAAATGTAATTATGGATATATAAGCACAAGCAGGGGGAGTGCAGGTAGAGACACAACCACGAGTGCCTTGCAGCTGGGGGGGCTAAACCATAAGTCCAGGACATGTCAGAAAAACAAGATGTTCATCAGAGTGTGCTCACTGTTGTGGGCTGTTTGCAAAAACATCATGCTAGAAAAACAAGTCTCTTGTCAGGGTGGAAAAGTATCAACCTTCAAATATATGGCCTGAGATGGCTGCAAAGATGATAGCCGCTTTCTGCTAGGAGTCGGCTCCCAAACACTACTTTATGTAGCCCTCTGCTATCTGTAGCCATTCATCATGGGCCGTCTGGGCTCTCCATTCATTTAAAATGGCATTTTAAAGGGCTTTGGCCTAGACAAATAATCTCTCCCCTTACAGGCTCTTATTTCCTGAGCCACACTAGATTGTGTAAAATTCAGTAATGGTGGTATACAGGGTGTGGTCAGTAGGACACTCACCTCTGGCCCTCTTTCTTATAGTGGAGGATCACAACACCATACTGAGAGATGGTGCTAAGGGGCCACCCCTAGGACAAGCATGGCCTCTACCGTCTGTAGCATCCTCCCCCCACCTCCCTCTACTGCTGGTGCTTTGTGGGTACTGAGTTACGGTACACCTCGCTCCAATACTGACTGAAGCTTGAGGATTCTGCACATCATTAGTAGGGAGCCAATAAATCTGAAATTCAATGTGGAGCCACTCTTGGCCCTGGAATCTGGCTTCACACAAATCTGGTCACATTTGTTTGGGAGTGACCCAGGCAGGCCTTCTCTCCGTCTGCACTGTGATTGCTTTGCAGCTTCTCTCAGTCCCCACTGTGATTGCTTTGCAGCTTTACAAACTGGATTTGCTTGCTGGTCCAAGTCTTTCAGGTTTGCCAATGCCTTTCTTATCTTGTAAAGATTAGATTCCACGGAGGTCTGGGCAAAGCCCACTGAATTATCTTTTCTTCCCCGTTAGCATTTTGTCTAGGCTCCGCCCCACAGTTACCTGGCAACAGCCAGGTGTGTCTGACTTGCTATAAAAGGGGCTACTTGGCCTCCTCCTCCATCTCTTGCCTTCTTGTTCTCATTCTATTCTCTCCTTCCTGCTCCACTCCCCCCCTCCCCCGCCCCACATGCTCATGGCGCCTCTCTCTCTCTCTCTCTCTCTCTCTCTCTCTCTCTCTCTCTCTCTCTCTCTCTCTCTCTCTCTTCCTTTCTCTGTCTCTCAGCCCTCAGCAACCCTCTCCATGCGCTGAATAAACTATTTTATACTATATCATCGTATGGCTGATCCCTCATGGGGAAGGGATGCCTCGGCGTGGGCCGGCAGAGGCACCCCTTTCCCCTACACCTTACCGCACCTCCACCAAACATATTCGTTCTCCTTATTTATTTTTATAAAGCACAACACCCCCTTCCTGCCTCTCATCTTTTTTTCTTCCCTAGTTTTATTTTTATCTTATGTGTTTAGGTGCATGTATGTCTGTGTAGCGTGGTGTGCCCAGTGCCCCTGGAGGCCAGCAGAGGGCACTGGATCCCCTGGAGTTGGAGATAGTGTTAGCTGCCATGTGGATGCTGGGCATCTAAACCAGATCCAGCGCTCGTCTCCAGCCCTCGTTTTTCTTGTTTACATAGGCTCTCACTATTAAACCAGGCTGGCCATGTGATTGCTTCCTGGCTTCCTTACAATCTTGTTCCACGCGACACATATCTGGAAACTGCAATTTAGTCGGCCAGCCATTTGGGAATCTCTCTGTAGTCGCTTGCTTACTTAAGCTCACAGGCTTTTAATTATAAAAGTGAAGAGATGGTGGTCCCTGATCCCTGAAGAAGTGGACTTTGCTTTGGCTGAGAGCTGATTACATCTCTAGGTTATATGTTAACCCAGCGTGCACCATTCCTTGATTCGTGCACCATTCCTTGATTCTGGTATAGTCACATGATGAAATGCATCTCTTATACATTACCCCCGTCGGTAGTTTGTGATCACCTTGGGACAGCCATTTTCTTTATTGCACATGCATGTGGAATAACCCACTGGGTTTTATTTATCATTCTTTGTTTTATTTGTTTGTTTGTTTGTTTGTTTGTTTTTGTTTTTTCGAGACAGGGTTTTTCTGTGTAGCCCTGGCTGTCCTGGAACTCACTCTGTATAGCCCAGGCTGGCATCGAACTCAGAAATCCGCCTGCCTCTGCCTCCCAAGTACTGGGACTAAAGGCGTGCGCCACCACTGCCCGGCTCCTCTACTCAATGTTTTGTTTTGTTTTGTTTTCCTGTGTTCACTTCCTGTCAACTGGTTGCTTGCTCGGCCTCTTGATCTCTGGTAGCTTTATTTAATCCTGTTTGCAACAGGCAGAAAGCTTTTGGATTGAAGATGGGTGCTAGGACTGAGCCACGCCACAACGAAAATCAGGTTTTCCTAATGAACACAAACTCGGGGTTCACAGTGTGAGCAAATATCCTGCAACATTTCCCCCTTTCTGTCTAAATAAAAAAGGAAAGATTTTATATTTACAATAACAAAGCTATTTCAGCCAAGCTTTCCACAGTGTCCAGCGTGGTTATATTTGGCAGTCTTACAAGTATTATTTGAGCAGCAATTTTAATGTCCTGAGCAGCCTCTAGTCCGAAGCTGATCTTTGGGGTGGTGTTTGTCAGCTTAGTGGCAATCCTGACTAAGTAGAACACAACAGTCAACAAAAAGATGTCCACTGTTTGTGCAGAACCTGGTGGCGGAAGAGGCATGGGGCATCCTGCTCAGTGGTTAGCATAACCACAATCCAGATGGATTCATCATTGCTGGGCCCCATCATCTTCTCAGAGACCTCAAAGGTTATCAGGGATAGTAGAAAACGTAAACATTTAAAATGCCATATTCAGCAGATCCAAAAAGGGTTGAGGACCACAATCTGTTAAGAACATCTGAGGTACACAAACTTTGCTCCTAGTTTCCTGCTTCAGACTCAAACCTGAAGACTCGTACAGGAAGCTAGATGAAGCTTCTTTCCAGAATTAGTCAGTATTCTGTATGACTACTAGTATTGTGACAGAAAGGTTATATATTTATAATGATCTGATGAATGTTGAGATAATATTAATACCTTAAGAAAAGTTAAAGTGTCAAACAAAAATCAAAGATTGAGATTAGTGGCAATAGAATAGTACCTTACCCCTTATGTTTGTTTTCCTGTGTCCCATACCAGGTGGCTCTTTCGATATGAGACAGAGATTTTGGATTTTTCTTTAAGAAGCATGTGTAGGTTTAGAGGAGAAAGCCATACTCCAATCCCAAAGCCAGCTTTAATTTTTAATTGAATTGGGATCACATAAAGACCATTTGCCACGTATGTCTGCACAGGGTAACAGAGGCAAGCTGGAGGTGGGAAATACCACTTGGCTAGCTTACTCTTTTTCTTGGGACATTTTCTCTCAATGGTTTGTTCTTTTTATCCAAATGGTTCATTTGTTCAGGGGTCTCCAGATTCCTTAGTTGTATGCTTTTATTCTCTTGGAAAGAGAAAAACAAAACCCTGCCCCTATCCTAACTCTGGGGGTTTCCTTTTTGGCAGGTTATATCTTTCCTAGGGTGAAATGGTTTTTGGCAACAGTGAAAGTATTACCTTTCAATTGAAATAAAAAAAAAGTTCTTTTGAAAATTTGAAACTAAAACATGCTGTATAAATGTATCTATAGTTCCCTTTCTCTTTATATATAAATTCAAAGTTCAAATATATTTATTTTTAGATCACAAAGGACATTCACTTTGAACTTCAGCCTGCCTTTTGGCAGTGGCTTTTATATTTAAATCACTATAATTCTTCTGTGCCTGTCTCTGCCTCCCAAGTGCTAGGATTAAAGATGTGAACCACTGCCTGACTATGGAGCCCTTATAATAGTCATTATCATAGGGTCATCCTGGTCTAATTAGGTTCTCCATCTTCCCTTATTTCATAGTGTTAGGGGTAAACTTGCAAGTTTTTTGAATGTGCAACCTGTTATCTTGCTGATTTATTCTGAATTTGTTCCCTGGCAAATTTTAATTTTAGTTAAACATAATACCAAATTGTGCACTATTTCATTATTTTCAGACATTTTGTCTCTCTTGCCTGTATGGGCTACATAAAATTTGATGTCTTTGCTAAGTTTCCTAGGTTTTACCTTTCTATTTATGTCCACCCCAGGACCAGATATCTTTGCCATTTATCTGCCAGTTAGTGATTTTCCATTTTGAGAACCATATAGCTGCTGTACCATCACACACCAGCATGAATCAGAGAAGATAGAGATTTTCCTTTTGCTTTCTGAGTTGTTTGTCTTATAGCCAATAGTGCTACACTGATTTTGTGGTCCTTCCTCAGTGTTGGCCATTCCATCCCCTATAGGCTGCTATTTTCCATTAGTTTTGATTCCACCGGTGGTTGATGAACCATCAGCAAATGATGCATTAGCCGAATGTTGTGATCCTTCTCTTGGTCACCACAGTTCAATAGGTGCCTCTTTCTTGGGGGGTGGGGGGTGAGAAGTTTAGGGATGAGGATGATAGGCAAGGGAGCTATTTTCTCTGTGAAGGAGGGTGCACACCCTTTGCTACCTCATCCTGGTCACGAAGAATTCACACAGGTACCAGTTCCACTGTAATACCTTCCCTTCTATAGCTAAGCCTTCAAACGACTCTACCTTCAAACAAATCCAATCCATCATTGTAAGGCACGCACTTATGACCGTAAAGTGGTTGGCAATGACTGAGTATAAGGTTCTCCATGCCTCATAAAATGTCCAGATATGTTGCTCAAAGAAAGAATATTTATTTTCTATATATGGAAAGCGTTTGCAAGTCAACAGGCAAATGTTGGTAGACTCCTTTTTGCTTTATGAAGACATGTTCCCACTTTCCAAGTCACCAATAAATATAATATTCATAATTAGGATATCATCTGGTTCAATATTAGTCAGGGTTGCATGACAGGGATGAGCTTACCACCCGTCACAAAAGCTGCTCTTTGTCCCTGTCTCCACTGGAAATTAGCTGCGTTTCTAGTAACCCTGTAGAGGCTTTTTATAATAATCTGTAAATATGATATGTGATTTCTCTAGTGTACAAACATACCAATTAGAGTCTATATCTGAATTTTTGTTTCTGGATGGTGGAATTAAAGGCGTGCACCACCACCACCAGTTCACCGTAACTCTAGAATTTAGAAAACAACTAATTTATAGAGATCCACCTGTCTCTGCTGGGATTAAAGGCATGGGCTACCACTTACCACTGCCCAGCTCAAATATTTTATCTTAGCTCCAAATCACTCCAGCTCTTAGAGATTTAGAAAAGTTGGAACTTAGAAAACAAGTAGGAACTGTAGTGACCCTTTGAATTTACTTAAAACATTTTAAATCTCTTAACTGTGTTTTTCATACAAAACAACAAAAACTGATGTCCAAGGTGGCATGGGTCACTTGGCAATCTACAATCTAACATTCTAACATGGAATTAAGACACATGGTTTAAGAAAACCCATCTTTTTTTGTTTTGTTTTGTTTTGTTTTAAGATTTATATTTATTATATATGAGTACATTGTACACACCAGGAGAGGGCATCAGATCTCATTACAGATGGTTGTGAGCCACCATGTGGTTGCTGGGGTTTGAACTCACGACCTCTGGCAGAGCAGTCAGTGCTCTTAACCGCTGAGCCATCTCTCCAGCCCCCAAGAAAACCCATCTTTTGTTTCATGCCAGTAAGGCAAGTTTGCCTTTAAGTAAATTATCATTCAAAGATAATATAATTTTTTAATTTTGTTTTTTTTTTTTTTTTTCATGCCTGACCAAATGAAAAGCATTTGTTAGTCTTTATAAGTTAGTTTGGACTGAATGACCAAGCTGTCTGATGAACTATTGTGGAGAGTTTTGGGGCTGCTTCGCAGGAATTTGACATTGGGCCAGAACAATCCAATTTTGAGCTAGAACAAAGAAGTAGGCTTCACGAAAGAATATGACTTTGGGCTAGGACAGGGAAGTAGGCTCAGATATCTTGGTCACCCTGATAAGCCCTTAGAAACAGTGAACAGAAATGGACTTTGCTTATTGCCTTGCTTGTTCCTTGACTATTTGTGTTTATTGTCTTGCTTGTTCCTTAACCTAGAACTGACCTTAATACTTGCATGTAATTAAAATGGTATAAACACAGATTGGGAAAAAATAAACCCACATTAGCCACAGAACTGGCTGGGGTCATGCTACAGTGTTATCTAATTCTCTTCTTTCTTTTTAATCCTCGCCCCTGTCCTGAAGAACCTGTTGACTGACTGAGCTGTCTTGGTCAAACTATCACCTCTCCTTATTCAGGCGATCTCTCCTGTTCAAATCTAATTTGTATCAATCTTGATGGTATCCACAGTGATTGGGTCTGGGAATCACCACACAAACCACTCAGACACCTATCTCAGTCAAATAGGGATGGCTTATTGATCAGGGCCACCTTCCAGGGTCATAGGGCTTTTTAAGCCTGAGAGCTAGAAACATCTGTGCCAACTTATTTCACCAATCAGGATTTAGGGGCGGGGACTTCCTTAAGAACGTGTCTTTGTTGTACACTTCTGTTTCCATTAGTTGTGGTATTCAACTGTGACAGAGGACTTGCCTTGTCTAACAAATTCATATCTTGTCAACCAGGATGGGACTTGTCTAACATTCATGTCTTAACTTGCCAACCAAGATGTCAGTTATCCATGTACATGTCTCTTTCTGCCAAGTAGGATGTCATTTCCCAGAGAGATCTTGACTCCCACTCAAAATGGAAGCCTTATTCCAAATAGTTTCTCATGATGTTGAAGGTGTCTCTTATGTTGGGGTCCATCCCAGGGGCAACTTACAAAAGCAAATACCATAAAAGCTTATTCACAGGTACAGGAAGTGCTGCTGAGTGGTTGGTTTAGGTCTAAGCTTATTGTGTGTAACTATACAAAGCAGTTCTACTGACTTCTGTAGTGATTGGTTTCCAGGGTCACAGAACATAACAAAATATGTTATTTTGTTATGTTATCTGCATATTGGTTCCCCATATGCCACCATTTTCCCCTCACATTCATTTTTTTTTCCTCTGGTTCTCTTCATTTTGGAAATACTAATTTTGTGATACATTTATGTCTCTCTTCATATATATTTTTGATACATTTATGTCTCTCTTCATATATATATTTGCCTATGCAGATAAACCTTGACTCAGACAAAAAAAATTGTGTTGATTTATTGATTTGATCATTACATTTGAAATGTGAGAGACTATTCCTTCCTTCCTTCCTTTTCTTTCTACCTCCTTTCTCTTCTTATTTTTTCTCTTTCTGAGCAATTTTTGTCAATGACTCCAATGCATTCAAAAATATATATGAATCAATCTTGGCATTAGAAAATTTCCTTGTAACAGCAGAGACATATGAGAACATTTCCTTATAATATTAGTAACAACACAAAATGGCAGGCTAGCCAGTTAACAGTTACCTAAGCCTTAATATTTTACCTAGGTCTTAACACACAGCTTTTGGTCTCCTGTGGAAACAAAGACAAAACCTCTTCCCCCATGTAATATATTGTAACAATATAACACATCCCTGAGCTCCAGGCTAACCTAGTCTACAGAGTAAGTTCCAGGACAGCCAGGCCTATGCAGATAAACCTTGACTCAGACAAAAAAAAAATTGTGTTGATTTATTGATTTGATCATTACATTTGAAATGTGAGAGACTATTCCTTCCTTCCTTCCTTTTCTTTCTACCTCCTTTCTCTTCTTATTTTTTCTCTTTCTGAGCAATTTTTGTCAATGACTCCAATACATTCAAAAATATATATGAAGAGAGACATAAATGTATCACAAAATTAGTATTTCAAACATGAAGAGAACCAGAGGAAAAAAAAATGAATGTGAGGGGAAAATGGTGGCATATGGGGAACCAATCAAATCAATGGAGGAAATCTGGGAAACTAATCAAATCAATGGAGGAATTTGGGGAATCAATCAAATCAGTGGAGGAATTCTGTGGGTTTTGTTTCCAAGTCTGAAATTACTTTAGATGATTTTTTAAAAATATTTTTTATTTTTTAATTTAATTAATTAATTTATTTTGTTTTTTCGGTGTAGCCCTGGTTGTCATGGAACTCACTCTGTAGACTAGGCTGGCCTCGAACTCAGAAATCCAACTGCCTCTGCCTCCCAAGGGCATGCCCCACGACTGCCTGGCCTAAAATGCTTCTTACTCTTCCCTTTGCAGAAAAAACTTGCCAGAAGAAGGCAGATTGTGGTTGAAGTATAAACACATTAAAACAAACAAACAAACAAAAAGACAAACAAAACCAAGACAAAACCAGGGTATCATGCAGTTCAGGTTGTCCTCAATCTTGTGAATAGACACACACACACACACAAAAAGCAAAACAAGTATTTTTTTTCTATTACAACAGCATTTACTTGGCAGTATACATGCTAAAATTGAAATCACAAGACAGTGATCAGCACAGTCCCTGGGCAAGGATGACATAAACATTTGTCACTTGTGAAGTAGTCCATATTTATTTTTATATTTATTTGATTTTACATGTCTGTTTTGCCTGCATTCACAAAGTTGAGAACAACCTGGACTATATGATACCTTGATTTTTTTGTTTTTGTTTTTTTTTAAATACATGTTTGTATACCACATGGGTGCATAGTATTTGATGAGGTAGAAGAGTATGTTAGAGCCCCTGGAACTGGAGTTCCAGACAGTTGTGAGCCACCATGTGGGTGCTGGCAATTTGGGAATTGAACCTGGGTCCTCTAGAAGAGCAGCCAGTGCTCTTAAATGCTGAGGCATCTAATACACATACATATATGCATATATATGCATATATATGTATATATACATATGCATATATACATGTATGTGTATTAGAGGCATACAGTTCTTTTTATTGTTTGTGTTTTAAATCTTGCTCTGTAGCACAGGTTGGCGTTGAACTTATGACAATCCTTTGGCTTTGGATACACTCTGCCAGGATACACAGGAACTCATATCAGAATTGAAAGTCAGTAAGGTGCTTGTCACACAAGCAAGCATGAAGACTTCCTGAATTTGAATTCTCAGAAATCATGCTGTAAAAAGAAAAAAAATCTGGGTACTGCAGCAGTCTTATAATCCCAGGTTTTGAGGAAGACACAGAGAGCCCCAGGGCCTTTTGGCCTGTCAATCTTCCCAAATCAGTTAGCTCCAGGTTCAAAAGATTCCACCACAACAAAAAGGAGGTGGTGAGTGACTGAATCTAACTATAGAGATGGCTCAGTGGATAAGAGCACTGACTGCTCCTCCAGAGGTCCTGAGTTCAATTCCAGCAACCACATGGTGGCTCACAACCATCTGTAATGAGATCTGATGCCCTCTTCTGGTGTGTCTGAAGACAGTGAAAGTGTACTCACATACATAAAATAAATAAATCTTAAAAAAAAAAAAAAAAAAAGCCGGGCAGTGGTGGCACATGCCTTTAATCCTAGCACTTGGGAGGCAGAGGCAGGTGGATTTCTGAGTTTGAGGACAGCCTGGTCTACAGAGTGAATTCCAGGACAGCCAGGGCTACACAGAGAAACCCTGTCTTGAAAAACAAAACAAACAAACAAACAAACAAAAAAGACACCAGATGTCAACTCCTGAATTCCGCATAGAGATACAGGTGTGTGCAAATATGCATACATACACAATGGAAAATTAAAAGTTACTTAAAAGGTACATACATAAATAAGCCAGGCATGGTGATTCACACCTTGGAAGACTGGAGCAGGAGGACTGCAAATTTAAGGCTAGTCTCAGCTATAGAATGAGAGGCTCAAAACAAACAAGCATAAGGCATGGTTTGAATAATGCTTGCCCAGGGAGTTGCATTATTAGGAGGTGTGGGCTTATTGGAGTAGGTATGGAAGTCACTGTGGCCATGGCCTTTAAGAACCTCATCCTAGCTGCCTGGAAGTCAGTCTTCTCCTGTTTGCCTTCAGATGAAGATGTAGAACTCTCAGCTCCTCCTGTACTATCCTTGTTGATAACTGAACCTCTGAACTGTAAGCCAGTCCCAATTAAATGCTTTCCTTATGCCTTGGTCATGGTGTCTATTCACATCAGTAAAACCCTAAGAGAGCAGGAAAGATGGCTCAGTGACACAGGCACTTGCCACTAAGCCTGAAAACTTGGGTTTGATCCCTAGGACCCACCAGGGGGAAGGAAAGAACCAATTCCCACAAGCTGCTCACCAATCTCCACATACAAGTAGCGGCAGGCATGTGTTCTCAAACAATAATAACATTTAAAATTGACCAAGTTAGGCCCCTTGCCCACTCTAAAGCTAAAAATGTGGGAAGTTCTGTTGTGTCAGAAATTCTTTTTTTTTTTGTTTTTGGAGACAGGGTTTCTCTGTGTAGCCCTGGCTGTCCTGGAACTCACTCTGTAGACCAGGCTGGCCTCGAACTCAGAAATCCGTCTGCCTCTGCCTCCTGAGTGCTGGGATTAAAGGCGTGCGCCACCACCGCTAGGCTGAGAAATTCTTTTATCTTTCTCACTTCCTTAAGTCTTCTGGCATGAGCTCCTTGTCTCTGGGTTAAGTTGTGCAACCGAACAAGGTACTTAGTTATAAATCGAAGAAAAGATTAAAGTTCCTGAATAAGCTATCAGTAAAGTTGATAGCCATGTTGGAACCGGCTTGTGCATATGACAGCGAGGGCTACTGGGATATCTTCCTGTCCTTTCAGGAGTCTGAAATGTCTGACAGCACCTGAGGCCCCGTGGGATGGCTGACTTGGGGCAAAAACAGCTGCTTCAGTTATTTTCCCCAAATTTCTTTCATATTTTCCTGTGTGTAGAGAGCATACAAGAAGATCAACTGTTGGCTGGTCTCATTTACCAAGAAGGTGCCTGATTTATTCAGATTTCTGATATCTCCAATTCTAATCCAATAGTCATATAATCTAATATTAGTCTCAAACAAAGGCCATCTATTTATTGAATAGCACAGTAAATATGGTATCTAAAGGGATGAGGAATTCTTGTCGTAATCAATCTTTTACAGGACTCTCCCAAAGAACATCGTTTTCCTGGCCCTCCTGAGGTGCTTGGAACGGCACTCAGGTACCACAGCATGTGTGTGGAGGTCAAAGGATGACGCGGAGGAGCTGATTCTCTGTCCCCAGAGTGTATCCCGAGATTGAACTCAGGCTTGGTACCAAGTGCCTTTAGCAGCTAATCTCGGAGTTCTAAATACCTTTTGTTTTTGTTTGTTTGTTTTAGACAAGGTCTCATTATGTAGCCTAAGCTGCTCTGGAACTTGAGATTCACTGCCTCTGCCTTCTAGAAGTTCTGGGATCAAAGGTATGTCAGTCAGCTTCTAAGTTTTCACGAAGGAGTATATAGAAAGAGTTTTGGATTCTATCCCTACACCTTTGCCATAAATTATTTCAAAGTGTACAGTTTTTTTTTAAATGCTGTCTTCATCATAGCTCGGCACAAATTTCTCCAGCATCCTAAGACGCAATACATCCTCAACTTGACAAGTCACACGATTTACAAAGAGCCACCGGCATTCTTACTAATTTTATCCATGCAACCTCCTCTAAGACCTTAGGTCAATAGCATACTTCGAATTAGTATTCAAAGCATGAGATCTGTACACCCGCAGCTTCTTGTTTACGGTAGGCTTGGAGATTCCCTGAAGTGCGGAGGCTGGAGGACTGCAGCAAATTTGAAATCAATTTGAACTCAGTGCGGAGGCTGGAGGATTGTAGCAAATTTGAAATCAATTTGAACTACAGAGGGAGTTTAAGGCTAGCCCGGGCTACAGCAAGGAGACCAAATCGAAAACAGAAACTAGAGGTGTGCGGCTCATACATTCTTCAAGTGAGCATAAACTTTCGTTCCTTTCAAAGACGGGGTTCCATGCACCCCAGGCTGGCCTGGAATTCACTAAGGTCCTGCCCCTCCACTCTCATAGGCAAGGGTTGAGCACCTCCCTCCCAGGCACGCCCATCTCAGTCTCCGGGCGTGGAGGCCTGCCGGACGGGGCGGGCCACGGCCGGCGTCCCCGCCTCCCTTCCTAGGCCTGCCGCGTCGCGCGTCCTCGGCTCTGGGCTCGGGTTAGCGGGCCACGCGCGATGGGGCCCCGCAGCCCTGCGGCCGCGTTGCTGGTGCTGCTGTGTGTCGGGTGCGCGCTGTCCCCCGGGCGCGCGCAGTTCGAGCGCTACAGCTTCCGCAGCTTCCCGCGGGACGAGCTGATGCCGCTCGAGTCGGCCTACCGCCACGCGCTCGACCAGTACAGCGGCGAGCACTGGGCCGAGAGCGTGGGCTACCTGGAGGTGAGCCTGCGGCTGCACCGTCTGCTGCGCGACAGCGAGGCCTTCTGCCACCGCAACTGCAGCGCTGTCGCGCCCGCCGACCCCGCGGACCCCGCCGGCCCCGTCGAGCTGCGCCTCTTTGGCGGCGTGCTGCGCCGCGCGCAGTGCCTCAAGCGCTGCAAGCAGGGCCTGCCCGCCTTCCGCCAGTCGCAGCCCAGCCGCGCGGTGCTGGCTGACTTTCAGCAGCGCGAGCCCTACAAGTTCCTGCAGTTCGCCTACTTCAAGGTAGGTGAGCTCGCCCTACCCCGAGCCCCGCCCCACGAAACCCCGCCCACCCCAGCACAGAGCCCCTCCCCGTTGAGCCCAGGTCGCTGTCCCTGAGCCCCGCCCACCGACCCCCTTCCGGCTACACTTAGATCCCCGCCCCTTAAGGCCCGCCCACCTGACCCCAGCTCCCAATCCACTTCTGCCCCACCCTAACCCCCTCCAAACAAGCCTCGAGCCCCCGCCCACCCAAGCCCCGCCCATCATATCTCCTGTCCTGGATGCACGACCTTCCCCCTCTGCACAGTCGCCCTCCCTCAAAACTTGGCCCGCTGAGCGGGCTCCCATCTTGCCCCAAGACCCACCTCAGCCTCACCTCGAGCCTCGCCCAGTTTAGCTCCCTGCCAGTTCCCAGAACCACACTTCCCCTCCCAGCCTCTCCAGCTCTGCCCTAGAGTCCCACTCCACAGAGCCCTGTCTCACCAAACCTCCTCCCACCCCCATCCCACCCCCAGATCCCAACCTGTGCCACTGAGCTCCCCCCACCCAACTGAGCCCACCCTGCCTCTCCCAGCCCACTGAGCCCCACCCTTGTGAGCACCCACCAGCAGCATTCCATTCTGGGTCTCCCCTAAGCCGCTGTCCTAAGTCTAGCCCCATCAAACCCAAGGGTCAGCCCTGCCCCTCAACCCTGAGCACCGTTCCTTTATTTTTTGATTGTTTTTCCTTCACTTTTATTTTTATGTGCGTGTGTGCATGTGTATCTCTGTTGACTATATATCGTGATCGTGTCATATGTGTGTGGATGCCTTTGGAGGCCAGAAGAGGGCAGCAGATCCCTTTGGAGTTGGAATTAGAGGTGCTTGTGAGCCACCCAGTGCAACCTGAGTACAGGGGGTGGGGGAACAGGGAGAACCTTGGGTCCTCTGAAGAACAGGCAGTGCCCTTCCTCACTGAGCTGTGGCTCCAGTCCCCTTCACCCAGGCTCTCCCATACAGCCCTGCCAAAGCTCTCCAGATGCTGCCCTTCCTCCATCTTGAGCATGAAAATAGTTTTCTCTCTTTTTTTTTTCTCCAACCTGGGCTGGCTTCAGACTCGATACAAAGCTGAGGCTGATGGGGAATTCTTTATCCTCCTGCCTGCATATTTCCTGCATGCTCCACCCCTCCCAGCTCCTGTGAAAATTGTTTGCAGCACAGGGTGCCTCAGCAGAGTACCTGGAACTGGAAGGAGGGCTTTGTAAATGGGACCTGCTCTTTGGGGGGCAGACTCCTCTCTCTCTCTGTCTCATCTAGAACTTAAGACAGATCATTCACTGCTTCCTCTTTACGGCTGCTTACACTCTGCCTGTGATTGCTTGCTAAAAATAGGCACAAATTGCAGCTCTCTGCCCTTTCAGTCCTTGCTCTGGGAGGTTTGAATTCCCAGTTGCTGGACAGAAAGGCATCAGCTTCTTGGGCCTTCATGGGCCTTGGCAGAGAGAGAACTCTCAAAACTCAATTTCTACTTTTTCTGGTTAAGAAAGATTTTAATTTTTTCGCTTTTATTAATTTAGTCAATGTGTGTGCACAAATGGGCACACACTGTGCATATGTGAAGGTCAGAGGGCAGTTTGTGGGAGTCTCTTCTCTCCTAGCTAGCATCAAACTTAGTCATCTGGCTTGGCGGCAAGCCCCTTTACCCCCTGAGCCATCTTGCTTGCTCCTCTTCCTCAGGGCTCTTCCTGGAACAAGTCTCAGGTCACTGGCTGCATGCAGAGCCTTCCCTTCTCTCCAGCTGCCAGCTCAGGCTTTCCCCACCAGTCACAAGCCACCTCCTGCCATTCTCTGGGCATCAGCGTTGACATCTGGGAGCCTGCCCTCCTTTCCACCTACCCCCTCTCCACAGGAAAACCACCACTGTATCCAGATGACTTGCATCAAGTTTAGGGGCATTATGGTTCAGATTGATGCCTCTTGTATAATACCTCATTCTCAAGAATTTGATGTGTCTCACATGCTTTTCTCTCTCGTCTGTCTCTCTCTGTCTGTCTCTGTCTCTGTCTCTGTCTCTCTCTCTCTCTCTCTCTCTGTTTCTGTCTCTCTCTGTCTCTGTCTCTGTCTCTGCCTCTGTCTCTCTGTCTCTCTCTCTCTCTCTCTTTCTCTCTCTCTCTGTCTCTCTCTCTCTCTCTGTGTGTGTGTTTGGTGTATATTTCTCTCTCTTTCTCTTTCAACCTAGTCACCGTCCCTGTCTCAGAGGGATCCTTTGAGAAGGCTGAAGGTATGCATGCATGGCGGAGGCCCTTCCGCCTGCCAGATTGTGCTAGGATTCTGTCAACATGGGACCTCGGGCTGTTGTCCTCACGGGGAGGCTGATGCATCACATCTGTCTGCCTGTGTTGGTTACTTCTCTAGTTACTGTGACCTAGTGCCGGACAGAGCTAACTTAAGGAAGGGAGGCTCACAGTTTGAGGGTACCGTCCAGCAAGGAAGGCAGGGCAGGGCGGCAGGAGCATGGGGTGGCTGGTTACCCCAGCCCCACATCTCCCCCAGGCAGGAAGCAGAGAGAGATGGATGCTGGGGCTCGGTTTGATTTCTCTTTGTTAAGCAGTCTGGGAAGCCAGTGGGCAGATAATCCCATTGAAACTTAATCTAGATAATTCCTCACAGGCATGCATCCTGTGGCTTGCATCCTGGGGGCTTCTAGATTCAGTCAAGTTGGGAATGGAGATTTATTCTCACACTGCCTTGTAAGGCCCCCCCATACAGCATGCCTGTCCTGTTTGAGATCTTCTGTGTTCCTGTTAGTACTGGTCAGGTGGCCAGCTCTAAACCCAGGGCCATGGCCCCTGCAGCTCCTGCAGCTCCTGCAGCTCAATGGGTGAACTGACTGTCACTAGCCTGCTTCCTGGAAACAGTGCCTGCTCAGAGGAGATGTTCCACAAATATCTGTGGAGTAGATGAGTCAGAGGGAGGGAGAAGAGGTCCGGGAGAATAGAGACAGAAGGTTCTGGGAGATCTCTGCAAACATTAATGTGTTGGTCAAGGTTCTGCCAGAAAAGATAATTCGAGGAAATGTATTAAGACAGTTGTTTATAGAACTGTGCAGGGGTACACACGGGATGTTCTAATCCCCCAGTGCTATGGCCACCCAGGGATACCCAGCCCTCGGCCAGAAGGAGCGTGGGAGTTAGCAGTTACTAGAAGTTGGAGCGAGTGACCCTGTGGAGGCCATCTTGACAGGATCTGTGACCTTCAGTTTGGGAACATTGCAGTCAGGGGTCACTCGAAGGAGAGAGCCGGAGATGAAATAGATCACAGTCCTCCTTTTAGCTTCCCACTGGGCTCCTCATGGCTAGTCCCTGAGCCAGCCAGAGCCCAGGGTCCACTGTAAATGCCATCCTCCTGGGGCTTAGATGGTGCAGGCAGTGGAGAGTGGACAGGAAGGGCACCAAGATTCATCAGAATGGCTGGTCCAGGTCTTGAAAGGCCTTGAAAAGGCATTGCTCTTTTAACTAGAAATGTCATTTAGGTCAAAAAGGAAGCACAGGGCTCCCTGAAGAGGCTGGTGCCCTAGCTCAGCTGGTAGAGTAATTGCCTGGCATGCAGCAGGCTTTGAGCCCCATCAGTGCGTAAGACTGGCTGTATCCATGCATGCCTGTGATCCTCAGAGGTTCAAGGTCATTATCAACCTTGAGGCTAGCCTAAGCTATGTAAGAGTAGGTTAAGAAAGGGAAGGAAGGAAGGAGAGGGAAGGGAAAAAAGGGAAAGAGGAAGGAAGAGACGTTGCAGAAATGAACCTCTCAGTTGGAAAGTTCAAGGCTCCGTCTGACTGGAGACTGTACACGTAGGCCAATGACCTCCCGAAGGCCATCGCCGCGGCTCACACCTACCTTCTGAAGCATCCTGACGACGAGATGATGAAGAGAAACATGGCCTATTACAAGAGCTTGCCTGGAGCCGAGGACCACATTAAAGACTTGGAAACCAAGTCGTACGAGGTACTCTATGGCTTCATCCTGCAGCTGATGTAGGACTCTGGGGGCAACTAATCTTTTTTTTTTTTTTTAATTACATTCTACTGTGTGTGTGTGTGTGTGTGTGTGTGTGTGTGTGTGTGTGTGTGTGTGTGTAGAGGTATGACATATCCCTTGTGTGGAAGTCAGAGGACAATTTGTGGTTCTCTTTTGTGACCATGTGGGTGTGGGTCTGGGGATTGAATTCAGGTCGTCGGGCTTGGTGGCAAGTACCGTTACCCACTGAGCTATCTCCCTGGCCCAGATGTTGACATCTAAAGAATGTTGTGATATTTTCAGTGATATTTCCATGAAGGAAAAATCATCAAATTGGGCAGGGTGGCTTTTGCCTGTAACCTCAGCCCTTGGGAGGCCCGAGGCATTAATGATGGCCGCAGGTTCAAAGCCAGGCTGGGCCACATGCACCACAAGCCCTTCTAGCTAACTAACCGTTGATGAACTTTATATAATCCAGTGATCTGTGACAACTTCATGTGTCCTGTGGCAGCTACACAGCATGGTGAGGAATTTTGTCATCATCACCCAGCCTGACTGACACATCTCCTCCTGCCCCTTTGCAGTCAGGCTGCCGCCACCCCAGCCTGACCCAGGGAACCACTGATCCAATTTCTTTCACTTTTTCCCTGATCTGAATTTGATTTTATTGTCAAATATTTTCTATATTTTGAGTTGAACTGAAGACGAAATATAGTCGTTTGGGCTGGGGGTGTAGCTCAGTGGTAGAGTGTTTGCATACATGCACAGTGCCCTGGGTTCAGTTCCTAGAGTTGTATAAAACTGAGAATGATGCTGCATACCTGTGAGTCCAGCACACAGAGGTTCAAGGTCCAGCTGGCAAGATGGCTTAGTGGGTTGATGATTTTTGTTTGTTTGTTTGTTTGTTTGTTTCCAAACCTGGGGAGTGTTCTGAGTTCAACTCCCAGGATTCACAGTTTGGTAGAAGAGAATTGTCTTTTGTCAGTCATCTGACCTCTGCAAGTCTACATGTGTGGCACAGACACACACACATGAAAAAGTAAAATTTTAGAAAGGAGGTCAAACTCATCTTTAGCTACACAGCGATTTGAAGTCAGCTGGGGCTACCTGAGACTCTGTTTTTTTTTTTTTTTTTTTTTTTTTTTTTTTTTTTTTTTAAAGTGTGTCCGTTGTGAGCATTGTAGGCAAATCTAGATCCCCACACAGCAGTGCTTGGTATGCGTCTAGTCAAGGGTCATCCAGGACCAAGGAAGCTCGGCTTGGTCAGGGTCGTGGTTCTTTTGGGGAGACAAGCGTGTCTCTGGTTTGCCAGGAGAGAGCTTCACTGCACATCGTCCTTGCTTTGCAGAGCCTGTTTGTTCGGGCCGTGCGGGCCTACAACGGGGAGAATTGGAGGACGTCCATCTCCGACATGGAGCTGGCTCTTCCTGACTTCTTCAAGGCCTTTTACGAGTGCCTGGCTGCTTGCGAGGGGTCCAGGGAGATTAAGGACTTCAAGGACTTCTACCTGTCCATAGCAGGTCGGTTATGGGCGGGGTTGTGGGCGGGGCCTCTGCGGCAGATGCTTAGATTGGCTTCTAAAGAACCCTTTTTATTTTTAAGAAAGGAAAGAGACTTTTTTCTTTCTTTCTTTTTTTTTTTTTTTGTTTTTTGTTTTTTGTTTTTTGTTTTGTTTTTTGTTTTTTGAGACAGGGTTTCTCTGTATAGCCCTGGCTGTCCTGGAACTCACTCTGTAGACCAGGCTGGCCCCAAACTCAGAGATCTGCCTATCTTGCTTCCCAAGGCTTGGGACCACCCCCTGCTTGCTAACACCCTGAATTGGTTTCCATGCCCTGTTCATCCGCTTGCTTGTCTCTTCAGTCACTGGTCATTTTTAGGAAGAGATGTCTGAATTCTTTGTTCAGCATTTTAACTGTCCTGTTAGCTCTGGACTCAGTGGTTGAGAGTCAGAGTCTCTGAGAGGTTTTATACCCAGCCTTGGTTTCCTGTGTTCATTGTGTTGTGCTCTCTAGTTCTGTTTGGGTATCTTCTCAGAGGGCACCCTGCTCCTGAGGACCAGTCTCCGTTACTACATGCAGAGGAGAAATCAAATCACCTGCTTCTTTGTGTCTAATGCTGGTCTTTTCTCCAAACTTTAAATGCAATTCTACAGTGTTTTTCTAATTATTTGTTTTCCATTTACTTATTTGCACGTGTGTGTGTGCGTACTTAATTGTGTGTGCATGTGTGTGCGCGAGTGTGTGTACTTATGTGTGCATCTGTGTGCATGCGTGTGTACATGTGTGTGCTTATTTGTGTGTGTGCATGTGTGTGTGCTTGTGTGTGTGCTTGTGTGTGTGTGTATACTTATTTGCATGTGTGTGCATGTGTACTTATTTGTGTGTGTGTGTGTGTGTGTGTGCCTGTCTGCCATGACACACGCGTGGAAGTCAGAGGACACTTTGTGGAATCAGTTTCTTTAGCTGCAAGTACCTATACCCACATTGAGCTATTTTATTTTTCATTTCTTTGTTTATTTATTTTGTGTGTGCACGTTCTTGCACACATGTGCTGTGGTGTGCGTGTAGAGGTCAGAAGACAATGTACAGGTCCGGTTCTTTCTTTGCCATGTGGGTCCCAGGGATCAAACTCAAGCCATCCAGTCTTTGGTAGGTGCTCTTATTCAGTGAACCATCTTGCTGACCTGTAAACACAGTTTTGAAAGAAAGGTTCCTGGCTGCCATCTTCTGCATCTCTGAGGCTGCCACTACCAGCAGGTTCCACGTCCGAACAGCGTGCTATTGGTGCCACCAACAGTGCTTCTGAGACATCTAAGCCAATGACTTTGTAAATAGTTCTCCTTTGGGCTGGGCATGGTGGCACTCACCTTTAATCCCAGCAGTGGGATCCCTGTGACTTCCAGGACAATCAGAGCTACATAGTAAGGCCCTTTCTCAAACAGCAACAACAAAAACAAACAAGATTTCCTTCTTTTGGTTTCTGACAGTTACATTGGGAGTTCCGGTTTTGGCTGGGACAGCTAGAAGTGGCCTCAGAATGTCACACGCAGACTTGTGTGATTGATATCTGCTTCTCTCTTATCAGAGGTGCTATTTATTCTATTTTTTTATGGCAATGCCGGGGACTGAACCTAGGGCCTCACATATGTTCCGTAAATGTTTAACCGTAGTTACCGCTCCGTCCCTGCCCAGCACTGTTAATTTTTAAGCATTTAGTTAAAGTGTTTTCTGCTTCTGCTGCAGCAGGGTTGATATATCACCTCACAAGTTATATGTTAACAGCAGGACCCTAAGGACATCATAGTCCCTGCATGCTTCTCCTCGGTTCCAGCTTCACCCTTGAGGAGTCTTGCTGATACCACTTTTTTCCTAAGGAAGTCACTCATACGTAAATAAGTATTTCCCCCAGATTTTACAGTCTCTTCTGGTTTTCATTTTTTCCATTTTGTATATTCAAATTCATGCATAAGACTTACATTATTTGGGTTTGGGGGTACAGCTCTGTTGATTAAAAACTAGAAAAAAACCAACAACAACAATAACAGCAAATTGTCAAGTTGATAGGAAAAAAAAAGTGAGATATTGTCTCATGTAGCTCAGGCTAGCTTTGAACTCCTAGGTAGCCAAGGATGACCTCGACCTCCTCATCCTCCTGGCTCTACCTTTTTATCCCAAGTACTGGAATAACAGGCGTGTACCACATGACTAGACAATGTACGAGTTGTGAGACACCCTGTGATGCTGGGATTTGAACCTGGGTCCTCTCGAAGAACAGCTGTTGTTCACCATGGAGCTATCCCTGCAGCCAGGAGTTTTTTTTATTTTAAATGTTGCATTTCCCTCCTTTTATCTCCATGTGTGTGGAAGGCAGAACTAGATTAGACAGCAAGAGAGAGTGTAGGGGTCGGGGGGAGACAGAGACAGAGGAGAGGAGAAAGGGAGAGAGGAGGGGCACAGAGACAGACAGACCCACTGTTGTAAGAATTTATATCTGTTTTTCAGATCACTATGTGGAAGTTCTGGAGTGTAAGATTCGTTGTGAGGAGTCTCTCACCCCAGTCATAGGAGGCTATCCCGTGGAGAAATTTGTGGCTACCATGTACCACTACCTGCAGTTTGCTTATTATAAGCGTAAGTAACCCTGTGCCGGATCTCCCTGCCTGCCTGTGGTGGCTGAGATGCCTCACCAAGGGCTGTGCTGTGCACCAAGAGGCCTTGTGGCTCCTTGATTGAAGCAAAGACCCTGAGCCTGGATGCCGAGCTTGAACTCTGGGTTTTCCCTGCTCTTCTCTGGAAGATTTTTGCTTTCCAGGGTTGGAGATAAATAGTGTAAAAATTAGCACCTTCACCAACCGTACAGGCTGTGTGCAGGAAGAGCCTTGAAGTTGTCATTATAGGAAATAGCCACTAGGTGGCACAATTGAGTCATCTTCAACAGGGTTAGTTCTGCCAGAGTTTTGCTAAGTGTCTTTGCTTTATATATTAGAAATGGCTCTGGAAAATACCAGAGTAAATACCTTGGGGCTTCTGTCTCATTTTTTTGCCTGACTCCCCTGCCTCCCAAGACAACTGCCACCCTGCAGAACCCCCTTGTTGATGGTGATGTAGAGGGTCCAGTTGTAATCAGGGAGGCTGGAGCAGGGAACCCCTGTTCCCAGAAGACGGCAGGACAAGGTCACCTTTGAGTCTTCTAGTCCTGAGGGCCTATCATGATTTATCTCGTTGGTTTCTGTAGTATGAGGTCTTTATTTATGTTATATGTTTATTTATATATTTAGAGACTCAGACTCATGTAGCCAAGGCTAGCCTCAAACTTACTGTATAGCCAAGCATGACCTTGAATATTGATCCTCCTGCCTCCTCTGAAATGCTGGGAATGTATCAGCACTTACTGTTTTATTATTAATGCATATTTATTATATTGTTTCTATTTTAAGTTAGTCTATTAATTTATTATTAATATACACACACATATATAATTATACATAGTTTATGAAGAACTAGGTATAGGGATTGTTCAGCAAGCATGCTACCAACTGAGCTATATCTCCAGCCTTTCTTTCTGTCTTCCAAGTTTGGTTTGGTTAGAGGAGGGCCTGCCCTCTCTGGGGATTGTTCTAGCCAGATGGGACCCAGAAATTGCAGCCTCCAGCAGGAAGCCTGTAGTTAAGCAGTCTCTGTCCTCCTCAGTCCCAGTGTGGCCCAGACCTTGAGACAATCAGAGTCTGAAGTCAGCAGAGTCAGCACAGCCTGAGGGTGATGTGTGGTTTCTACCTTCTGTTTGGCTGCCATGGGACCTAGATGGTGCCCTGCCCACTTTCTGAGCTCTTTTCCTGGAGGAAGGTCAAGCTTCTAGCTTCCATGGGGGTTGAGGGGCGGGATCGCATCAGTGAGCTGCAGGGTGTGGCTCTCACCTGCCTGGCCTCTTCTCTCTGGTTGCAGTGAACGATCTGAAGAATGCAGCCCCCTGCGCCGTCAGCTACCTGCTCTTCGACCAGAATGACAAGGTCATGCAACAGAATCTGGTCTACTATCAGTACCACAGGGACAAGTGGGGCCTCTCGGACGAGCACTTCCAGCCTAGACCGGTGAGTGTCCTGCACCGGGTCCTACTCACTGGTCCCTCTGCCTCTCCTGCAGGTTTTGCCCTTCAGAGAGAATCTGCTCTGAAATGAAGGAACTCCACTGTTTCTGGTTACTGTTGGCCCCCCTGCCCCTCCTGAGTCAGGCCCTGACTCTGTAGCCCTGACTGACCCAGAAGTCACCGAGTAGACCAGGCTGGCCTTGAACTCAGAGAGACCCCCTTGCTTCTCTGCCTCCTGAATGCTCGGATCGCAGGCATATGCCATCATACCCTGATTAATTTTTTTTCTCATATTTTTACTTATTTGCTGTGTGTATGTATGTGGGTCTACGCATGCAACAGCTCAGAGGACGACTTGTGAGGATCAGGTCTCTCCTTCTACTGTGTGGGTCCCAGGGATTGAACACAAGTGGTCAGGCTTGGCAGCAAGCACCTTACACAACAGCCTCTAGGCCCACACGGCTCTTTAATTCCTTCTCCGAGTCCGTGTATTTACTTATGCATTGACTGTTACAAAAATAGGATTTGGCTTCACATGCTGTATCTTACTTAGTGTCCCCAGCCCCTGCTTTTATGGTATTAGGAGCCAGGGGCTTCTTACATGTTAGGCGAGTGCTCCATCATTGAGGTACCGTCAGCCCTTGGTCTTTAGAGATAGGGTTTTGCTATCTAGCTTAGGCTGGTCTCAAATTGCAATCCTCCTGCCTCTGCCTCCTAAGTGTTGGGGTTATAGATGTTTGTCTTGTTTTGTTTTTGTTTTTGTTTTTGTTTTTGTTTTTGTTTTTTGAGACAGGGTTTCTCTGTGTAGCCCTGGCTGTCCTGGAACTCACTCTGTAGACCAGGCTGGCCTCGAACTCAGAAATCCTCCTGCCTCTGCCTCCCAAGTGCTGGGACTAAAGGTGTGCACCACCACTGCCCGGCAATAAATAAATCTTAAAAAAAAAAAAAAAAAAAAAAGGAGAGAAAGCAATACCTTGCCCCAATAAAACAGAAACAAACATTTTTTTTCTGTTCAGTTTTTTTGTATGCTGTCCTAGGTTTTCATAAATAAATCTTCCATGTCTTAATTCCTTGCTCTCACACACACATATGCACACATTTCCTCAGTTGCTGTGATTTTGTTGTTGTTGGTGGTGGTGGTTTGTGCTATGAGGATAAAACCCAGGACCACATGGGCACTAGTCAGGTGCTCCACCATTAACCTACATTTCCAGTGGGTATTTTATTTTTGACAGCGTCTTATGTAGCCCAGGCTGGGTTTGAACTTCTCCTGCCTCCACCTTCCAAGGTCCAGGATTACACGCATGCACCCCCACACTTGGTTTCGGCTGTGTTGGGGATGGGTCCCGGGGTGTCGAGCATGTCAAGCAAGCCTGACATCCACTGAGCTTTAGTCCAGAACCTCCCCCTCCCCTTAAGAACCGTGATAGCGTTTATATATCATAGACTCCACCTTCGTATCTGCAGACTTCGGTGGCTGTGGGGTGTTCACGCTCACACAGTCTTTCCTAGTGCATGTTCTTTAACCCTTTCATCCGTTGAATGAAATCCAGTACCCTGTTCGGCTTGCTGCCAGCTCTCACATGAGAAGTCTAGTCACCTGACAGCTCTCTCTGTGTCCGAACAGGAAGCAGTTCAGTTCTTTAATGTGACTACACTCCAGAAAGAACTGTATGACTTCGCTCAGGAACACCTAATGGACGACGATGAGGTAAGCTTCCGTGCTGAGCACACATCTGCCCAAGAGAAAACATGACTCATGTCTCTGCTAGAGTCACTGGAAGGCTGGGTCCTTCCTCCAGTAAGAAACAGAAGGGCCCTCAAGAAGACAGCTGTTGGGGTCTTAATGAAAGCCAGTGCTCTGGTGTGGAAAAGCCCATAGCTGGAATCCCAGGCTGGACCGACACTTCTCCTGTGGGGGAAATGTGTTTGGAGTATGCACCGCGTGCATGCATGTGCGTGTGTGTGCGTGTGTGCGTGTGTGCGTGCGTGCGTGTGTGTGTGTGTGTGTGTGTGTGTGTGTGTGTGAGAGAGAGAGAGAGAGAGAGAGAGGTGTGCGTATGAGAGGTGTGTGAGAGAGGTGTGTGAGAGATGTGTGTGTGAGAGAGGTTTGTGTATGAGAGGTGTGTAAGAGGTGTATGTGTATGTGAGAGAGAGAGACAGACAGACAGACAGAGAGACAGAGACAGAGAGGTGGGTTGGGGCGTTGTCATTGAGCATGTATGGAGGTCACAGGGACAGCTCTGTGGAGTCAGCCTCTGCTTCCACCTTTTGTGAGTTTCAGGGATTGAATTCAGGTCACCAGACTTGCAGGGAAACCACTTTACCCACTGAGCCATCTTGCTGGCCCTACCACCATATTTTTAAAGCAGAGTCTCTCACAGAACCTGGAGTCTATTTCTTCAGCTAGACTGACCGTGCAGCAAGCTCTCAGGGTCTTCCTTTCTCTGTCGTCTTCCCCAGCGTTGAGGTGACAGACAGGTGCCCTGTGCTTCGGTGCTGTGCACATGCTCACTGGAAACTGGACCTTAGGCCCTCAAGCTTGAGTGGCAGGCCTTTTCCCATGGACCAGTCTCCCCAGCTCCCCACTTTTTTTTTTTTCTGGAAATAAGGTCTTGTCATGTAGCCCAGGTTAGCTTTACCTGCCCCAAGTCCAAAGCTATAGAACTATAGGTATGTCTCAGCATGCCCTTTCTTTGGTTTTATTTACATTTGTTTTTTTGTTTACTTATTTATGTGGGGAAGGGGGCTGGAGCATGCTACAGCATCGTCACGGAGGTCAGAAGACAGTTTGAGGGAGACAGTCCTCTCTGCCTACCATGTGGGTGCCAGGGATTGAACTCAGGTCACTAGGCGCCATAGCAAATACCTTCACCCACTGAGCCATCTCGAAGGTCCCCACACCGCCTTTTTTGAGAAGTGTAGTGAGTTTTACTTGTTCTGCACTTTGAAGATGCTTACAAATCCCATCCCATTTTTCTACCAGGTTAGTATAATTTTATGGGTGTAAACTGTATCCTTGCTTCCAGGAGCTCACCCTCTTCTGGAAGCTGATTTTCTGACTAGATCTCCCTTAGCCAACCCCTTTGTTTGTTTGTTTGTTTGATGTATTTTGTCAGTGTCTCATGTTAGCACAGACTGGCCTCCAGCTTGCATTGTAGCTGAGGTGAAGTTCTGGCCCTCTTGCTGGGACCTCTCAAGTTCTGGCATTACCAGCATGCACCATCACACCCAGTTTATTCTGATAGTGGGCATCAGTTTAGAACTTGGCGTGTGCCTCTACCTACTGTATGTTAGATTCTTTGGTGCCAGCTCCTTTCCTGGCCCATCCTGACCAAGAGTGGCGTGGCCATTTTGTGGAGGGGCAGCCAGGCCACGGAAAAAACATCAGAAGAAACCCCTTCTTATTTACTTAGAGAGATGTGACTGGAAGGAACTGGAAAATGCTTTGTAAGAAAGTTGGGGACTCAATGTGTTTGGAGCGGTAAGAGATCTGGGGGCTTGTTCCGCTCTGACCCCATTGCATCCTGGGGGAGCCAGGAGGATGAGAGATGCTGGGCCAGACCAGAGGCTTTAAGCTGCTCCTCCCCCCAGCTCCACTCTACCTCCCACTCTTCTTACTGCTCTGAGTGAGACGTGGTCAGGGAAGTTTCACCGTGCTGATCTGCATGGTCTGTCATGGCCACTGGGGGAGAAATTGTGAAATAGGAGTGACCATAATGGTGAACACCAGTGGATATGAAAGTTCTGTGCAAGTGAGAAAGTGGGGGCTGGGGGTATAGCTCAGTGGTATAGCATTTACCTGGCATGCTCAAAGCCCTGGGTTCAATCCCCAGGGCTGCCAAACTAACTAATTAATAAGGGACACATAGGCCTGCACCTTAGGCTGGTCTCACTGAAGAGAGTCCCAAGGATGCTGCTGTCAGAGCTGGTCCCTAACATACCAACATTCCTACATGGCTGTAGAGCTTGGGAAGAGTGGGTGGCTCAAGGTGGAAAGTACCGGAAGAATGTGTTTCTGAGGCAGAACCAAGGGACCAGGAGGAAGATGGAGAGGTGCCCAGTGCAGAGAACCCTGTGGAGCCCTTCAGGGGGGTAGCTAGACTACCTACTGGACACCGGTTATCTGTGGGGTGGTCGGCTGCTTGATGCTGAGGCTCTGTTCTCAGGGAGAGAAACATCAGGTCATCTGGGCTTCACACCAGTGGGGGAACTTGCTTGAGCCTGGGCAGTCAGCCATTGGTGGCCTCTGGGAAACTCTCTTCCTGTCTGTGACACCTTCCATGCCCTGTGGCCTGCCTGACTGAGGTGTCTGCCATCTCTTACAGGGAGAGGTTGTGGAGTATGTGGACGACCTGTTGGAGATGGAAGAATCTGCTTAGTCCACAGCGGCTGAGGAACTTCTCTCCCATGCTCCTCTTTCCTCAAGTGCCTGGGTTGCTGATACCTCACAGCCTTCCCTTTTTAAAGTAGGAGGGAAGCCACCATCTCTCCCTACCAAGGTCAAGTCTGCCTTCCCGGTGTTCACACCTGTCCACTCGCCTTCCCAGCTGCCTTCTCAGTATTCACACTTGTCTTCATGGTCACACGTCTTCACACATGCCCTCCCGTCATCTAGTCTGCCCTCTCCATGGCTCCGTGTCTCCCCTCTGATCCCATGTGTCTCCCCCATGTTCAGAAAGACAGTCTTCTGTGGTCTGCGTTTTAATCCCTGAAGAAAATCAGTATTATTTTTTAAGTAAGAAAAACACTAAAAGATGATAAATATACTTGAAGAATTCCTTTGGTCTCTCTGTCCTTCCATATTTTTTGCTTGTTAAAGACAAAACGTGGCAGAAGATAAAGGCTAAGCTCAGAGCCTCAGGATCACCTTCCCTTGGCCTGACCTGAGTCCCTCCTCGCACCCGCTGAGAAGCAAACTGAGTAGATGCGCTCGGAACACCCTTATTCTCCAAAGGGCTGTGGGATGCCTGTCCTGAATTAGGCACTTGACTGACAGCAGAGGTCCCGAAGTATAACCAAAGGAAAAGCTGCTTGTGTTAGTTCCTGGTCTGGGAGCCTCAACAGAACACTTGACACAAGCAACAGGAGGGAGGGTTTGTCTGATTCACAGTAAGAGGGTGGACTCCATCATGAGGTCATGTCAGTGGGAGGTTGAGATGGCCATGGGGGGGTAGGTCACAGGATGGGGGCGGGAGGTCACAGTGGTGGGAAGTCACAGTGGTGGCACAGGGGTGGGGTTGGGGGGAAGGTCACAGGTGGTAAGAGGTCACAGCAGCTTAAGGTCGTGGTGGAGGGAGGCCATGGCCGCTGGAGCATCTGCAGACAGGAAGTAGAACGCTGGCGCTGGGGTCACTTCCTCTTTATTCCATCCAGGATTCAGCTCCTAGACAGGCGCTGCCCTCTTTTACAGCAGGCTTTCTTACTGTAAATGTAAGGTAACCTAGGATCTGACTGACTCTCAGGCCTGAAGACTTGAGTCTTGGGTGATTCTGAATCCTGTCATGTTGACTTTTGATGTTAACCCCGATCCTGTCCTCATAGCTTAAGAGGGACGCTCATGGGTCCGTAGGAACCGAGAGAGACATCCTAGGTGTAGGATGCTGACTGGAGAAAAAGGAAGCAGGGAAGAGCAGAGGTTGGAATGAAGGTGAAGGGCGGTCTTGGGACGTCAGGTCTCAGGGTGCAGCAATTGTTGATCTGGGAAGCTACAGGGAGGCCTGAAGAGAGAGGCATGGGCCTGGGACCTAGGAGGGAAGACTGGGCAGGCATGTGGGCCGGAGACAGATGCCTGGTGTCCTGACAGTCTGTGGAAAGGTCTTTGGGTTGTGCTGAAGGGTGCCAACACTTGAGGTTGCACAGAGGAGTGTTTGTAGGCTCCACAGTTGTGGCCCTGCTGCAGGAAACCTGAGAACATGGAGAGAGGGAGAAGGGAAGGGGGAAGGGGCAAGGGGACAGACGGGGGGGATCAAGGGAGAGCAAGAGAGAGGAGGGGGCAAGTAGCCCCTTTTATAGTGGGCTAGGCCTACCTGGCTCTTGCCAGGTAACTGTGTGTGTGGGGGGGTGGAGTTTAGACAGAATGTTAACAATTCCTTTATGTGTTGGGGGTTGGGGGGGGGTTCTGTTTGAGTTCCTACCCTGGCTTGCTTCAGTGATGGACTGTAACCTGCAGGTTGAAATAACCTTTTCCTCCTGTTAAGTTTCTCTCTATCCAAGTGTTTTATCACAGCAACAGAAGGAAACTAGAACAGCATAGAAGGGTAGATAACACTTCCTTGTCTTGCCCCACTCACTGTTCTAACAGGAGAAACTTCATTGGGAGAACTGGGATTAAAAGTAAGGAAGGAGGCAGGACTGGGGCGTGGCCGGGTCAGGAAGGAGGTAGGACTGGGGCGTGGCCGGGCTCAGACTAGCCGCTGCCTTAGAATTCCAGAGAAACTAGTAGCTGCTGAATTTGCCTTAAGGCTGTAGTGACAACTACAGGTGCTCACACATCTCTGTGGCCCTTAAAGTGGCCACCTGGCCCTTGTCCTTGAAGTTAGGGTGAACATTTGCAAATAATATGGTTACGGTTTGAATTGGGGTCTTTAAAAGTTGGTTACCCCACTCAGCAGTGTGTTCCCTGGTGACAGTATGTTCAAGGCTGACAGTGCTCTGGTTTGAAGGGCTACAGTTTGTTTAGTTGAGGCAGGACTTTGTTCTGGCTGGCTTGGAAGTTGCTCTGTTGTCTTCTTGCCTTAGCGTTCTGAATGCTGGGATGATGGGCATGCACAACCCGATCCAGTGAAATTATTTTATTTCAAGGGAAACCAAATCTCTCTTAAAAAAATAAATGTGAACTTGTTTCTTCGTATCTACCACGCAATTGTTCGGTGGCTTCGGCCAACGCCTTCCTGCCTCTAATTCTTGGAAGAGCCTCGAAGGTCTTTGAATTCCATAGGGTCAGCAACAGCTTGGTCTAGTCTTTTGGGGGGAAAAAGTTTTCTTGTAAAGCATGCAGTGTAAATTTATGTGGGTTTCCATGTCTGCACTAAGATGGTTTATTTATCCTCTGTCCACCTCCACCCCCCAGCATGGAGCAATCCATGAGTGACCCCATCACAGTGGGACATCTGTCCAACTCTAGAAACTTCCAGAAGTCTGAGTGTCACACCCTACGGGCTATCACTTGTGGCCACTCAGACTCAACCTATAATCTGGTTTTGTGTTTTGAGATCTGGAGCCTTGCTTTATAGCCCCGGCTGGTCTTGAACTCAAGGTAATCCTTCTGTTTCAGTCTCCCAAGTGCTAGAGTGATGGGCGTGAACCCCACACCAGTCTTAGACTTGACTTCCAGAGAGGAGACATGACAAGGAAAAGTTAGTGTACACACATACATGTAAGGTTGACCAACAGCCTACCAGAGTCAAGATTACTTCTTGTTGTTTTGAGACAGGGTCTCACTATGTAGCCCTGCCTAATTTAGAACTTGCTCCGTATGCAGACCAGGCTGGCCTCAAAGTCACAGAGATCCACGTGCCTCTGCCTGCTGAGTGCAGGGATTAAAGGGGTGAGCCAACACACAGATTCTTTTTCCTTCTTTTCTTTTTCTTTTTTTTTTTCTTTCAAGCTGAAGATGACTTTGAACTCCTGATCCGCCTGTCTTTAATCAAGTGCTGGGATTACAGGTGTGAGCCATTATTCTTGAAGTAAAAGGAATTGTGTGTGTGTGTGTGTGTGTGTGTGTGTGTGTGTGTGCAGTATTGGGGATTGAACCTAGGGCCTTGGGCATGCTAGGCAAAACACTCAACTAGTGCCCCCAGGCCAGAGCACTAGGTTCAGTACCCAAGTATCTTTCTGAGTTCAAGGCATTCTGATAGTCAGTCACTAACTGGGGCTCCACTCACCTCAGGGATCCAGGAGAGCTGCCGGGATTATTACCCCCAAAGGCTGCCCTAGGGAGGAAACGTGTGCTCTTAGGAGCCCTTATTAAGGGAATGTTAAGCACAAAAATTTTATTGAACACAACCCAGTGGCAAACAGAAAAAGATCTGTTAGACTGTCAGTGGGCAGGGGTTTATTATAGCCACCGGGGGAATGAACAGTGGCCGGTTTTTGCCAACTTTTATGAAAATAACTTTTTAAAAAAGTTTTAAATGTGAGCTGCAAACCAAAGCTACTTCATTTTTTTTAAATCAATACTTAAACTGTGGGGAGAAGATGGATTGGTGCCAGAGAAAACACTCTCACTTAATAGTGTTTGAACATGGCATGGCAGCGCCTTCGGTAGCGAGGCTGTGAGAAGAAACCACAACTAATCGTTCATCGCAGCTGTCTGAACTCTTGATCATCTGCCATCCCCCAAACAGCGACTTCTTTTTTCTGGTGACTCCAGACTTGAATGACCTAGTGTGGGGAGTAGAAACTATGTACAAGGGGGTGGGGAGAACCTTAAGTGAGCCCCAGTCAAAAGGTTTATGTATTGCCCTTCCTGTCTGCAGCCAGGGGCAGCACCAGACCCCGTCTGCCTTGGTAGCATGTTCCTGAAAGAACAGACAGAAAGAACAGGGTAGCTCAGGTTTGCATGGGCTGACCCATTCAAACCCAGCCAGGCAGAAATGCTGTGCAAGTGCTTTGTGTGTGTGTGTGTGTGTGTGAGAGAGAGAGAGAGAGAGAGAGAGACAGAGAGAGAGAGAGAGAGAGAGAGAGCATGCTTTGAAAAATCTCTCTTGGTAACACATCAACAGCTCTCTCCTAGTACCTCAGAGCATCTGCCACATATTCCTGGCTTGAGTCACTTGTGGCTTTGCTTCAGTACCTCCTTGGAGCTGGTACGTAAGACATTAGTGCCTAGGTTTACAAGGTGAAGGTAGACATAAGTTGTGGTGGTTTATGCCTGTAAGCAGGAGCCTGAGCAAGGAGGATCATGAGTTCAAGGCCAACACGGGGGTTGGGGTGTGTGGGGTGGGTTCTAGGCCATCCTGGGCTAAATAGCAGGATTGTATCTTGGAAAAACAAAAAGAACAGAGGGAGGGCTGGGGAAGCAGTTCAGTTGGCACAGTGCTTGCCATGCAAACACTGGGGACCTGAGTTCGATGCCAGTGGCGTGTGAGAAGCAGACAGATGTGGTGATGTGTGGTTATACTCCAGATGTGGTGGTGTGTGGTTATACTCCCAGCACTGGGGAGGTGGGAACAGGCATATTTCTGGGTTTCTTTGGCCAGCCAGCCTGCCTAGGTCCCAGAAAAAGATGGTGTCTCAAAAACCACAGGTCCTGAGGGATGACACTTAAGGTTGACCTCTGCCTGCATAAGTATGTACACACAAAGGAAGAGGATTAGTAAATATGGCCGGTAAATGCAAAATCCAGTCTTGTTTCCCACAGTGATGGTGAGCAGCAGCCGGAAATGTTATTTCTGGCCCTGCCTACCCCTAGAGTTAGGGTGGTATGTTCAGTCTCTGTCTTGGAGGAAATTAGAACTTGGAAAATAGTTGGGAAAATAACTTTTTTTTTTTTAAAAAAGGTAGTTTAAGTGTTTTAGTTTGGTTATTTCCCACTGTTTCTCCTCCATCCACTGGGCTCAGAGGTTGTAGCCTCACTCAGTCATTCCAGGATGCTACTGCTATGGACTCTGTTCTCTCAAGTCCTGAAGTCCTGATGCTTGTGACATTCACTTTCTAAGGCAGAATCCTTACAGCAAGATTCCTGGGTCTCCCAAAGCTGAGTTGGCTTCTAGACTTCTAGACTCCTGGGCTGTCTAGGATTGGAAGAAGCCTAGGAAGACTTTTACAGGAGATCTGGGGTCCCAGAAGGAAAAATATTTGCAGCGTATTTCAAAGAAGGACCCAGATCATTTTTGGGTGTGAGTTTTGATGGCAGCTGCTGCATGCATGTCACTAAAAGGCAGGGGAGGGCACAGAAATGAAAAGGAGCAAGCAGAAAGAACAAGGAGCTAGCCAGTTGTGAAACAAGGGACACTCATGGGACTGGCCATATTGCCAGCACACTGGGAGGCCAAAACAGGAGGGCTGCAGTTCCAAGCTAGCCTTGAGCTATGTGGCAAGCCAAACCAACCAAATGAGGGAAAAACCCAACTAAAACAAGACAAAAACAATTATAAGGAAGTCTACGAGGAATTCTAAGCCTTCCCTACATCTGCTAGGACGATTGCACAGTGTCTGGATGTTTTGTGCCATCGAAACTATCCTGGCAGCCGTAGAACGAAGCCAGATTGAATATGGCATGTACTTTAAAAAGATGAGTTATTGAATTCTGTTTGCAAGTGTCTCACTGGTGATTTGGGGGTCTGCATTCATGGACTCTTAGTCTCTCTTCTTTTGCTATGTCCTTACCTGTTTTGGTATCATCATAATATTGAGTTTCTATTTCATGCAGCAGTTTGAGGAACATTTATTTAGCCTATTTTTTATTTTTATTTTATTCATTTTTTAAATATTTTATTTATTTGTTGTCTGAGTGCTCGGCTGCATATACATCCACCTGCCTGAAGAGGGCATCAAATTTCCCTATAGATGGTTGTGAGCCACCATGTGGTTGCTGGGAATTGAACTCAGGACCTCTAGAGGAGCAGCCAGTGCTCTTAACCTCTGAGCCATCTCTCCAGCCCCCTCATTTTATTTTTTTGAGACAGAGTTTCTTGTGTAGCCCTGGCTATCCTGGAACTCGCTTTGTAGACCAGGATGTCCTTGAAGTCACAGAGATCCACCTGCCTCTGCCTCCTGAGTGCTGGATTTAAAGGTGTGCGATTACTGCCGCTCATCTTTTTTCTTTCTTTCTTTCTTTCTTTCTTTCTTTCTTTCTTTCTTTCTAGATTTATTTATTTATTTCATGCATGTGAGTACACTGTAGCTGTCTTCAGACACACCAGAAGAGGGCATCGGATCCCATTACAGATGGTTGTGAGGCACCATGTGGTTGCTGGGAATTGAACTAGGACCTCTGGAAGAGCAGTTAGTGCTCTTTTTTTTTGGGGGGGGGGGCTGTTTCCAGATAGGGTTTCTCTGTATAGCCCTGGCTGTCCTGGAACTCACTCTGTAGACCAGGCTGGCCTCGAACTCAGAAATCCGCCTGCCTCTGCCTCCCAAGTGCTGGGGTTAAAGGCATGCACCACTGCGCAACCACTGCCCAGTGCAGTCAGTGCTCTTAACCACTGAACCATCTCTCTAGCTCGTTAGTTTCTTTTTAAAGGTCTGATAGAATTCACAGGTGAGTCTGTCTGGTCCTGCGTTTTCTTTCCTGGGAGTCACTTTATTACTGCTCTTTTCTCCTTGCTCAATATAGATAAATCTTTTTTTTTGTTTGTTTGTTTTTTGTTTTTCGAGACAGGGTTTCTCTGTGTAGCTCTGGCTGTCCTGGAACTCACTCTGTAGACCAGGCTGGCCTCGAACTCAGAAATCCGCCTGCCTCTGCCTCCCAAGTGCTGGGACTAAAGGCATATGCCACCACTGCCCGGCAGATAAATCTTGTCTGTATCATTTTATGTAACTTTGGCTGGTCACATATGTCTAGGAACTTATTCACTTCCTCTTGATTTCTCAGCACTTGGAATATCGATTTCCAAAGGATTCCTAATAATCCCCTGGATTTGGCTGAGGGCCATTGTAGTCTCCCTGTTTCCATCTCTTAATTTTCTTAGTTTGGGGTTTGTCTTAGTTGGGGTTTTACTGCTGTGAACAGACACCATGCATGACCAAGGCAACCCTTATAAAGAACAACATTTAATTGGGGCTGGCTTACAGGTTCAGAGGTTCAGACCATTATCACCAAGGGAGAAACATGGAAGCGTCCAGGCAGGCATGGTGCAGGAGGAGCTGAGAGTTCTACATCTTCATCTGAAGGCTGCTAGAAGAATACTGGCTTCCAGGCAGCTAGGATGAGGGTCTCAAAGCCCACACCCACAGTGACACACTTACTCCAACAGGGTCACACCTTCTAATAGTGTCACTCCCTGGGCCAAGCATATACAAACCATCACAGGGTTCCTCTTTACTTTGGCTCCTTTTGCTTAGGATTTGTGGAACTTGTTTATGTTTTGAAATACCCAGCCAGGTAGTGGTGGCCTCACTGAAGACAAAAACAAAAACCACAAACAAACAAACCCACAAAACAAGGAAAAAACCAAACCAACACCACCACCATCAACAAAGAAATAGCCAACGCTTGGGTTCTTTAATATCTCTCTTTCAGCTCTGTCTCACTGGTTTCTGCCCTGAGCTTTATTTGAAGTTTGGCTTAGTCATTAAAAAAAAAAAGTATTGAGGTACAGGGGGCTGGAGAGATGGCTCAGAGGTTAAGAGCACTGGCTGCTCTTTTTCCAGAGGATCTGAGTTTAATTCCCAGCACCCACAGGGCAGCTCACCACTCTATGCAATTCCAGTTTCAGGGCATCTGACACCCTCACACAGACACACCTGCAGGCAAATCACCAAAGTACATAAAATAAAAATAAGTGAGTTATTTTTTAAACTATTGAAGTGCATTCATAAAATATTTATCTGGAGCTGGGCAGTGGTGGCACACGCCTTTAGTCCCAGCATTTGGGAGGCAGAGGCAGGCGGATTTCTGAGTTCAAGGCTAGCCTGGTCTACAGAGTGAGTTCCAAGACAGCCAGGGCTACACAGAGAAACTCTGTCTCAAAAAACCTTTTTAAAAAAATCTGGGACTTATTTTTGAAAAAAATCCTGCTTACTCTTATTTATGTGTGTGAGTGTGGAAGTGTGTGAGGAAGGTCTTGGGTTCCCTGGAGCTGGAGTTCTATGGAGTGGTGAGGGTCCAGTGTGGGTTCTGGCGAGCAAACTCCTGTCTTCTGTAAGAGCAGTGAGAGCTTTTAACAGCTAAGCACCTCTTTAATTCCCTCTTTGATTTTTTTTAAAAAATATTTTAAAAGAATTATATTATTTTTATATGTCCATGTGTATATGCCTATGTCTATATCTGTATAGGCCCCCGTATGGTGTCAGACTCCCTAGGATTAGAGTTTCAGAAGGTTGTGAACTGCCTTTGTGGTGGGAACTGAACCTATGTCCTCTGAAAGGGCAGCTAGTGCTCGTAACCACTAAGGTATCTCTGCAGCCGTGATTAAAACAGTATTTTTTTTTAATGTTTTATTTATGTGTGACTGTTTTGCATGCAGGTATGTCTGCAACCACATGTGTGCCTGTTGCTCATGGAGGTCAGAAGAGGGTGTAGGATCCCTTTGACCTGAGTTACAGACAGCTGTGAGCTACCTCGTGGTGCTGGGAATCAAACCTGTGTCTCTAAGAACAAGTCTTTTTGACCGCTTTGAGCTGTCTCTCCAGCCCCCAGCCCTGAGTTTTTAAATAGAAGCATTTGTAGTTGTAAGCTTTCTTTTTTTGCTGTATCCAAAAATTGAGCTTTTACTTTCATTTGCGTCCAGTTTATGTCTCCCTTTCTTCAGTGACCTATTAACCATTTAAGTGTGCTCTTCAGTTCTTATGTTTGTATAATTTCTTTTGCTATTGTTTTTTTTTCTTTTTTCTTTTTTTTTTATTCTCCTGTGGATTGATAAGTTATAAGAAATGGTTAATATTATTACAATTCTTGTATTTGGATTTACTTTGCCCTTCCCCCCGCCCCCAACCTGGGAGTGTTTGAATGTCAAAGTCCTACATCTGGATTCCTGACGCATGTGGGCATGCGCTCTCAAGAGGAGAGTGTGTGGGAGGATAACAGGAGGGACTGAACAAGGACACAGTCTCAGTTTGACAAGGGGTGTCTGGATCTCATGGGAGTCCTGGAGCATGAGTTGCACAAGATAGTTCCCATTTTAGTGAAGGGGGTGGGCCTCTTGGATCTCCATGGCACTGGTCCAGTCGGGGAGAAGGTAGGTCTCACTGCGAGTGAGGGTACATTAGGTGCTTTACTAGTGTTTTAGCAGCTGAAAGATCTTCACCTGCCTTGTGTGTCTGCAACACAGGGGGGCTTGAGAGTCACAGTCTCTTGGTGGCTGGAGGTGTCAGGGGTTGTTACTAAAGGAGATGACATTGATGGTAATGATTTCTGTTTAAGTACACCATCCCTTCCAGCTAAACCTCTTCTCTCTCTCTCTCTCTCTCTCTCTCCATCCCTATGGAATAGACTATCTGGGCTCTTCTTGTTACCAACTGGACACATGTTCTGAAGATTGCAGAGAGAGGTAGTCAGGTCTTTATCCCCAACTGCTCCAGGTCCTGTCTGGACCATGGCTGCATCTTCCTCCAGGGTAGAGCTCTCCTTGCAGGGTCCTTCCAATCACTAATGCTGTCACTGAGTGCCCTGCCAGCTCCATACCAACCTTTGGTCCTTCTGTCATCTGGCATATTTGCAGACATCTGTCTAGCCCTCCTTAATTATTCCTTTGAGAGCCTAACTGCTGAAAGGAGGGGTCACTGGGTGAGGTCTCCCAGACCTGACCATGCACACTTTATTATTAGAGCACTGTGCTCCATGCAGGTTCTAGCTCAGCAGAGCTGGAGAAGGTCCAAATTCTATATTTCTAGCATGTTCTCCAAATTCCTTTATGATTGGCATGAGGAAGATGGAAGGATGAGAGAAGGGGCAGAATTTCCGCCCCCCAAATTCTGCAGCTGGAGGTAAGGAAGCTGAGGCCATGGTTAGAGAGAACCACAGTGTACACAGCAAGCACTAAAACATTGGTTTTAGTAGTGAATACTTTTTAAGAAGTCATGCTGGGGCAGGGGAGTTGGCTCAGTGGGTGAGGTGCTTAGTGTGAGACTTGGGGTTGATTCCCAGAACCCATATTGGGCCAGGCTCAGGAGTGGACATCTGTAATCTACGGAGAGATGTGTGTCAAGAGACAGGAGAGCTAACCTGGTGTATGCAGGTGCAAACAACAGGGGCACCCTGTGGCAAACAATATGGAAGGTGAGGATCAATGCCTGAGATTGCCCTTTGACCCCCCCCCCCCACACACAGTTGCAGATGCACACACATATGTGCACGCACAAGTTTAAAAAGTGGTCCAGTAATGTAGAAATTCAATACATTGATCAAGATTTGGGGGGAAATAACTTTATTTTAGATATATCAGAAGCTTTGTATTAATAAAACCCTTCCTCCTCCCCATTTTCATAAGCATGACCATTCTCAATGCTTTTGCAGTGACAGCTTAGGTTCCTGGTGAGCCCGTGACCTTCCGACAAGAAGTCTCATGTTCTTTCATATTAATTAAGATGACAGCAAACTGGTAAAATGCATGAGCTGGCATGCTGCACTGACTTTACAGTCCATGTCTACAGAAGGATGCATTGACACGTGTTAATAATTTATAATAAGCTTATTAAGACATTTGTATTAATACCATCTACTTACATGTTGATATAAATTCAGTGTTCCAGAGTTAATTAGTTACTTACACCATCCCCGTGTGGACACAAAGGTTATTTTACAGAACTAGTCATAAAAATAGAAATGCTATCTCACAAGAGGTTCGAATCTGATTTAAAAAATGTACAGTCTCTGCATTTACTCCATCGAGTTCTTCTTTGGCGACATACAGGAAGCATCTTCTTCCCTCTCTCTGTTCCTTCTGAAGCAGATGTGTCCTTGCTGGTCCCCCTGGGCTTTTGTGTGACCCAGTTATAGTCCCTGGGATTTTGTATTGTGTTATACCGTTCCGTAGCTATTGAACCTGTTGTTTTCCAAAGCGTGAATCAAGCAGGTGAGAGCACAGAAAATACATCGTGAGATCTTTTTTCTTCCTTTGGTAAAAGACCATCACCAACTTTTTTGCTTTAGGGTTAGGGTTACACCTTAACCAGAGATTGAACTCAGGACTTGACACCTGCTAGACAGATTCTCTGCTGCTGAGCCACACTCCCTGTCCACCTATGTTTCAACTGTAAAACTACCACCACACAAAAACAGACACTCCTGTGGTGCCCCAGAAAAAAAAATGTACGGCCTCCGCCACTTTCGCCTTCAAGAACGTAATTCAGATAGAAACCCATGGTGTGCTTACTTCTGAGCTAATTAACACCCTGGAGACAATCAGAGGTGACACTTTCCATGCTGCTGTGAGATGCCGAGGCTAAGTGAGACAGGGTGCAGGCGGTGCTCACCTCCCTGTCTCCAGGCCTTCCAGGGTTCCAAGATCACCACATGACAGAAGCCAATGGTTCTTAACATCAACACACATCAGAACTACCTGAAGACTGACCTCAGAGCTGGCCCGGCCATATCTTCAACAACTCCCCAGGTGATGTGCCCCTAATCGGAGGACTGTCTTTATAGAATCACTGTTGAGACGACACTCAGTGGTCATTGTGATAACCAACAGCTGGGATGGATCAGCCCAGGGCCAACCATGTCCATTTTTATTCATTCTCCACCAAGCAGTGCCCATATTTGATAAAGCAGTCTTTCGACTTCTTCAAATATTTCCCTGCTTCCAAATCATTCATTCTTCCTGAAGTTCAGAGAAACCGTTAACCCTGAGAGAAGAAACCAAGAATTGGGTTTCACTGCCAGCCCTGGAGCGTGGAGTTAGTGATTCTCTCTCTAAAGATGAAACAAAAGGTGATTTTAAAACAGCTACTCCCCAACCTTACATTGGAATAGGGCCAAAGCAGAGGTCTGGGATTCGGGGAATGAATTCCAGGGCAGCTAGTTGAGGAGACCTTGACATATGTGATGATGTCACCAACCCCTTTCTGCCCTTTTGGCACCTCCAGAGACACTTCTCAGCATATAGAAGAAAGACTTGAACTCTAGAGGGTGAAGCCTTCCCACCTCAGATCCGGAGAATCATCAGTGTGACCAGTCACAGTTAATCTTCCTCCAAGCGGCTTTGTGAGAGCCTGTGCTGACAGAGGCTAGACCTTCTCCATCTCAATCTGCTGGTGGTAGTGTCTAGCCTGCCTCTGTCCAACGTTCAGCTTGTATACAGAGCTCTTGTGCTGGCACCTGCGGTAGCCCCACACGGCTCCCACAACTGCCAGGAGCAGCAGTAGACACAGGACAGTGACGACGGTGGCGATCACCGGGCCTTTCCTGAAGCTGGGACACTCATCCCCCACACATGGTGCCAAGGTTGGAAGAAGCTTCTCCTCACTTGCATCAGGCCCAGGGCCCTCCTGTCCCAAGAAGTCCTCAGACAGCAGGTATGGGAAGCTATCCTGAACCTCAGGAGCAGTGACCTCCACTGGAGGCTGGGTGGCCTCCACATGAGTCGAGGAGATTCGTTTATGTGTCGGCTGGAGGGTTGTTGGTACTGTCTCTTGGGAGGAGGTGGTCAGTTCATAGGGTGAGGTGGCTGTGAGCGACTGCAGTGTGGTAACTCTCCGGGGTATAGTTGATTGATAATTGGTCAAATCAACATCCCAGATATGGGAACTCTCAGTCTCAGACTCGTTGATGGGTCCCGGAACCAGAGCTTCTACGTCAAGCATCTGAGATGGACCAATCGAACCGTGTATCACAGATTCACTTGGTGTGACAGTGACATTCTTATGCTCCTTAACGTTCCCAATAGGCTGATCAGGAGTCATGAGGACACTTTCATCTGGTCCCACTGACCCATCCCCCTTGTCCACATCGTCCTCCTGCCCAGCCTCTACCTTCCTCCAAGCCCCATCTGTCACAGGGTAGCCGTCTAACCAGGAATCGTCGCTGCTGCTCACCCCTGGGTCCTCCGCCTTGCTGTCATTCCTATCCACAAACGGCTCCGAGGGGCTGTAGGTGGTGGCATAGACCAGCCTCGTTTCAGACTCCTCTGGGGCCAGTTTCTCTTCACTGTGATTGTCTCCGGCAGGAAGTGGCTCTTTGGTCTCATCACCCACATCTTTTTCCAGCTCTGGCTGGTGGAAAGTCTCGGCCGGAAACCAGAGTGAGTACTTCCGGTGTAGGCGGGATCTCGGCCAATCTGCTCGGACACTGCTCCCAGCGATGGGCAAGCCTGTGGTTGGCACAAAGGCTTTTTCCTGGGCTATATTTTCTTTAGAAACAGAAGTGAAGACCAGACGATCTTGTTTTGGTGTCTCGTCAGAGGCGTCTTCCTGAGCCTTTTCCTTTTCTCCCTCTGCGCGGGAGTCTTCCATGAGTTCCCTGAATGACACGGATCTGTCGTCTGGGAAATTTTCTTCATAGTCAATATGGGCCTCGGCCTCATCTGGGGGGAAAGAGGAGAAACTCCATTAGATCTAAAGATATGGAGTCAATGTGGAAAACCCGAAGGGGAACAGACCATGGAGATTGGAAGAGAATTAACAACTATTGTCGCTTGGGAGTCAGTCACCCCTGAAGAATGTACACTCGGATCATTCTAACTACAATAAGAGTTTAGCATAGGCATTGGGGAATCTATGAAATATTTAAAAACCAAGCATATTTCTATATACTAGAAAACAACTTTTTCCACCAATCAGGCAGCATACACCAGCTGGTCCAGGTCCCCAACACACACAGCAGAGGACTGCCTGCTTGGTCTGGCTTCAGTTAGGAAAAGAGAGACTTGAGGCCCCAGGGAGTGAGGAGGCCTGGCAAGCAGGGTGTGTGTGTGGGTGTGTGGGGTCATATTCTTAGAGATAGGGGGGAGATGGAATGGGATGAGGAACCGCGGAACGGTGGACCAGGAGGAGAGTGATGACTGGACTGTAAAAAAATAAAGGTAATAATAATAATAAAAAGAATAAAGGGAGATTATAAGACAGGAAATAAAAAAACTTACTCTCATGAGTCATCACCCACACTGGGGTGGGATTTATGGTGATACAGTTGCTCTCGTGTCACTCATGTTCCTATAAATGACTCCAGTAAACTCATTGGTCCAATTTAAAAAAAAAAAAAGCAAACAACTTTTAAAAAAAGATTTCCAGAGAACTAACAGTTTTAAGGATACCGCTTAGAACAACAACAACAAAAATGAGGTGTGGTAGTGCATGCCAGTAATTCTAACATTTGTGATAATGAGGCAGCAGGGTTGTGAGTTGGAGTCTAAGCCATATAGTGAGACCCCGTCTCAAGAGTGGAGGGTCGGGGCAGGGGTGTAGCTCGGCTGGGAGGTACTCTCTAGCATACATAGCATAGGTCACTGTGATAAATACTGTGGTCTCGGTCAGCTCACACTTCAGGGCACAATCCATCATTGAGGGAAATCGTGGCAGGAACGTGGAGGCAGGAGCTGAAGCAGAAACCATGGAGGGATACTGCCTCTCAGCATGCTCTCAGGGCCATGCTCAGCTAGTTCCTCCATCTACATCTCCCAGTCTCCAACTCCTGAGATAGGGTATCACTATGCAGTCCCGGCTGGCCTGGAACTCACTGTGTAGACTAGGCTTGCCTCAATCTCATATTTACTAGCCTCTGTCTTCTGAGATCAGCTTTCTTTTATAGTACATGTCCATGGTGTGCTGAGCTCTCCCAAATAGCTATCGAAAAGACAGTGACCTACAAACATGCCCATAGGCCAATCTGACCAAGGCAATTTTATCTTCCCAGGTGATTCAAGCCAAGTACAAACAGCAACCAGTACAGTGTACAAGGATCTGGGTTTGATCCCAGCAATATGTCAACCAGATGGGCACACCTGTTATCTCAGCACTCAAGAAGTGGAGGCAGGAGGATCAGAAACTCAAGGTCATTCTCAGCTATATAAGGAGCTTGAGGCCAGTCTGTGATATATGGAACTCTGTCTCAAACACACACACACACACACACACACACACACACACACACACGTGCATAGGCGCACACTATAAATAAATAAAATGTAAAAATATTGAGTAAATAAAATTTAAAATGGGTCAGAGCCATATATGTCTAGCCCCATTGCTGGGAGCTAGGGACAGGAAGATTTCCCAAGACTTGCTGGCCAGCTAGACTAACAAAAAAATAGAGGGCTTCAGATTCAGGGAGAGACTCTCTCTCAAGACAAAATAAAAAACAAGGTGGAAGGAGGTGGGGGATAGTTCACTGGGCAAATGTGCTCACCATTCAAGCATGAGGACATGAGTTCAAATCCTCCGAGCCTACATAAAACCCAGGTGGAGACTCTCCAGAAGCTCACAGACCAGCAAATCTTATGTATTGTAGAAAAACAACGAGACTGTCTCAAAGTGAAAGGCAAGGACCATGGCCCAAGGATGCGCCTTGTCATGTCATTCCGGGTCCTGGTGTGAACCAACTCCTTCACTCAAGGAACTTCACTGAGGTCGACCAGTTGTCCTGAACTCTACAAGTTGGTCTTACTCACCCTACTGGATAAATGGCTGGTTTTTATTTATAAACTGTACTTTAAAACACAACACACAAGATCAGATGACAAAACTTTTCTCTAAACTTCATGTGAAACGGATCAGTTGTCCTGGATCCAGGTGACTACATTCAAAGTCATCAGGTGAAGTCTTGGGCCAGGAATGAAGAAGTTAGGATTGCTGGTATTGCCATTTGGATGGGCCATGATGGAAAGATTGCTGATGGGCATGGTCTCCATCTTTCTTTTGTCTTTTTTTTTTTTTTTTTTAAAGACATGGTCTCTATGTAGCCCTAGTTGGAACTCTGTAGTCCAGGCTGGCCTTAAACCTGTTTCTGATGCCTTACAGTCCCACATAACCCAGGCTAGCCTTAAACTTAGCAAGTACCTGAGGCTTGCCTTAAAACTTCTCTCAAGAGCCTCTTAATCTCCACCTCTTGTGTGCTAAGGTTACATCATTAGACACCTTGGCCAGCTCTAAATTGTTACACATGTGTGTATTGCATGTGTGTACTGCTCCCAAAAGCCAGACGAGGGCATCAGATCCTTTGGAACTGGAGTTAGAGATTGTCGTGAGCTTGCATGTAGGTGCTGGGAATTGAACTTGGGTCCTTTGGAAGAGCAGTCAATGCTTTTAACCACCGAGTTCCCCGATTATTTATTAAACCAGTAGGGTTTGGCTGAGAGGATGGTTTACTCTGCAGAAGAAGCTTTGACAGTAGCCATGAGTTGCTCGAAGGAAGGAATCCAGACATTGAATCTGTAAGGTAGGATAAGAAGTCCTATCACAAGTATTTGAAAAATACTTTTTTTTTTTTTAAAAGAGACAGGGTCTTGCTATGTTGCCCAGGCTAGCCTATAATTCATAATCTCCTAAATTGCTGGGATTACAAATATTCATCTTTATGTCTGGCTCACAGAGGCATCTTTAAAGGAATGAAGGAGTAAATTGTTCTGGCATGGGGAGGGAGGAAAAGTCTGAAGTAGCTCACACCCAGACTGCTCTCCAAAGCAGCTTCCTAACGACTCAGAACAGAAGACCTATTTCCAAGGAGCACAGCCCCCAAACGCAAGGGGGCACTGGACCACTGCCAAGTGATGAGGAATGAACAGCTTGTCCCAAGTCCTCTGAAAAGACACCATTGTTGAATGTATACACACACTCAGGCACACACACACACACACACACACACACACACACAGTCACACACATAATCACACACACAGGCACACCCACAGACATACACAAGCACAGACACACTCATAGGCACACACACACACATACACATTCACACACACAGGCCCCTCATTGTGTCAGTTTCATAGAGTGCCCCAGGAGACCACTGCTGGCAGAGTCATCAGAAAAAGGCAGAGAGGTGACTTTTCACCAAAATCAAATCTTCCTGCAAAGAAACTTGGTATTCTTCACAAGTTACTTTATGCTATGACTGTTAGCTTTCAAACCTGGGACAAATGGCTGAGCTGCTTCTTTAACATAGCAAAGCAGACCTGGCTGCCAGCTTCTCCTTGCACCTGTCACAGGGTCCTCCACCCTGCCCTCTATCCTGAACTCTCCAGGACCGAGAGCTGGCCTGCTTTTCCCTATATAGTAAGTTCATTTCGGTTAACTGACCTCTGTAATTTTGGGCTTCCTGTCTGCTGCTCCTAGTTCCCCTCTTGCCCCTCTTTCTTCCCTTCATCCCTTTCTGCACATGGCTCTGCTCATGTCCACTCTGGACTCTCCCAGATGTCCCTGCTTCTGGCTAGTCTCTTCCATATAATCTACAATAAATCTCCTCCAGCATACTGAGTGAGCAGTCATGTTCTTTTTCTTTGATTTCTTTTTTGTATTTAGTGTCCAATTTGCTTTTAATTAAATAATAAGAATAAGAATAGAAGAATAAGGTGGGAAGATGGCTCAGCAGGTAAGACTTTTGCTGCCAAGCCTGATGTCTTGAGTTCTACCCCTGGGGTTCACATGGTAGAAGGAAGGAAGTGGCTGCCACAAGTGGTCCCCTGACTTCCACTCTCATGCCGTGGTGTACATACATATGTGCACATACACAGGCACAAAGTAGCCTTCTCTAAAGGCTGTAAGCAACATTTGTCTATATGAATATAAATGTAAATATTGGGAGGGCATCTTGGTACCATATCAATTTAGCTAAACAATAGTAAGTTCACCCCATGGCCCTAATCTCTTCAGTTTTTTTGCTGTTGATTTTTGTGTTATGAGGCAGGGTTTTACTATGTAGCCCTGGCTGGCCTGGACCTCATTATGTAGATCAGGCTGGCCTTAAACACAGAGATCCACCTGCCTCTGCTTCCATAGTTCTGGGACCAAAATCATGAGCCATCAAACCCAGCCAGAAGCCAGGTTTTTTTGTTGTTGTTGTTGTTGTTGTTGTTGTTGTTTTCCCAGACATGGTTTCTCTGTATAGCCCTGGCTGTCCTGGAACTCACTCTGTAGACCAGGCTGGCCTTGAACTCAGAAATCCGCCTGCCTCTGCCTCCCAAATGCTGGGATTAAAGGCGTTCGCCACCACAGCCCGGCCAGAAGCCAGTTTTTATAAAGCTTTATTCGGTCTGAAGTCGATGAGCCAGATGGACAGAGCCAGTGCTTAGGAAAACCACTGTTCAACTCCTTCTTCTATGTGATTTATCCGGTGTTCTTTTTTTTTTTTTCTCATGGTTTTTCAAATCAGGTTTTCTCTGTGTAGCCCTGACTTTCCTAGAACTCACTCTGTAAACCAAGCTAGGCTTGAACTCAGGGATCCACCTGCCTCTGCCTCCCCAGTGCTGGGATTAAGGTGTGCACCACCACCATATCTGGTTTATCCTATATTCTTAAGTATGTTGTAAAGTGAACTCGCATCTTCAGAAGGGACAAGAAATTAACCATAATTGAACTGTCACTGTCCAGAGTAGGAGACACTGACCCTCATCCTAGCTGCCTGGAAGCCAGTATTCTGCTAGCAGCCTTCAGATGAAGATGTAGAACTCTCAGCTCCTCCTGCACCATGCCTGTCTGGATGCTGCCATGTTCCCGCCATGATGACAATGGACTGAACCTCTGAACCTGTAAGCCAGCCCCAATTAAATGCTGTCCTTATAAGAGTTGCCTTGAGCTGGGCGGTGGTGGCACACGCCTTTAATCCCAGCACTTGGGAGGCAGAGGCAGGCAGATTTCTGAGTTCGAGGCTAGCCTGGTCTACAGAGTGAGTTCCAGGGCAGCCAGGGCTACACAGAGAAACCCTGTCTCAAAAAAACAAAACAAAACAAAACAAAACAAAACAAGAGCTGCCTTGGTCATGGTGTCTGTTCACAGCAGTAAAACCCTAACTAAGACACACATACACATTTTTTTTTTTTAAAGATAGATAGCACATAAGGAATGATACCCTAAATTGTTCTCTGGTCCCCCCTTACATACATGTCTCCATCCACATACAAGTATACATGCATATACAGAGAAGCACAGAAGACTAGGTAAATAACACCCTGGCTTATTCAGCTTATAAGATATGTTCTTGTCATCTCTGACCCTCTACTTCCTTCTTTCCCTCACCAGCACCCCGACCCTCAGCTCCAGTAGTCACCTTGCACACTTCTGTAGTACTGGTAGAGAGGTGGTCAGGGGCTGATGTCCAAAAGGACCCATTGCTCCAGGGTTCTCCTGCTGCCACCACCCTCTATCCTTGTCACGTTTTGGGAAACCTATGCATAGGTTCTCTTTGCCCTCACGTCCTGGTTACACAGCCTTTAAAAATAGTCATTTTAAAAAAAGACAGCAGACACGCCAGAAATAACTAGTGGCTCAATGAACCTCTGAACAAATATGGTCATATTGACGAGGGAATTCTAAATTCAGCTTTGGGCTCATGTTTGAGTCAGTGAGCAAAACGGAGCCCAAATGGCAGAGAAAAACAGAGACTGAAGTTGATTTAAGAAACCAAAAGAACGCTGTCCGCAATAAGAGCGGGGGGGTAGGGTGTGGGGGTGACTCAAGGAGAAGACAGTTTGGAGTGAGCTTCTGACTATGCTTGCTAGGAGATTTGAGGTTCCTGGCAGAGGCACCCCTTATTCAATGATGACACAGAAATGTCACAGGCCTCATTTAAATCCAAGCTCTGTGAATTTTGCTCCCGTTTATGTGACGCAGGCAAGTCAGGAAAGCTTTGTGGACCTCACTTTCCCCTTCTGCACACTGGAGCTAGCCAGTAATATGCTCACACTTACAATGAGGTGAAACATGTAAACTGCCTTATGTGGAAAGGTGCAGGGGCAAGTTGGGTTGGTGGGCAAGTTGGAGTGGTGGAGTTGTTCTGATTTTTAATATTTTTTAGCATTCTTTATTTTGTTTTTGTTTTGTCTTGTTTTTCGAGACAGGGTTCTCTGTGTAGCCCTGGCTGTCCTGGAACTCACTCTGTAGACCAGGCTGGCCTCGAACTCAGAAATCCACCTGCCTCTGCCTCCCAAGTGCTGGGATTAAAGGCATGTGCCACCACTGCACGGCTTTAATATTTTTTGATTTTATGCTTATGAGTGTTTTGTCTGCATGGATGCAGTTACAGACAGTTGTGAGCCTCCATGTGAGTGCTGGGAATTGAACCTGGATCCTCTGGAAGAGCATTCAGAGATGGCACGGAGCAGATACCTGCTTGGTAACAGCTACATCTCAGTGCCTATAAGATGTGTCTTATAGCCATGGCTGATCAGACCAGAGGAATTATACAGAAAGGTTAGAGAAAGCCAGACATGGCAGCAGACATTTATAACCCTGGACTGTGAGAGGTGTAGGCTGGAGTATCTGGGGTTCAAGGCCTTCCTCAGCTGCATAACGAATTCTAGGCCAGTTTGCACAACAAGAGAGATTATCCCCCAAACAAACAAAAGCCCTTAGTAAACATGACAGAGAAAAGTCAAGCTTGTTCACAGGGTAATGGCTCCTGCTGCCAGGTCTGGGGAGTCCTGCATGGGGGCAGGACACGATTTACCCCTGCAAGCTGTCCTCTGACATCCACAAGTGCACCATGGCACCCACACCCACACAAAAATCAATAAATAATAAATGTAGTAAGTGGGAAAAAAAGCCTAAACAAAAGAAACACATAAAATAAATAAATACACAGAGATACACATACCTGTACACACACACACATACACACACACCTGAACATAAACACAGGCACACATTCCTATATACACATACCCATATACACACACCTGTACACACACACAGATACATCTATACACACACACACCTGTATACACACATAGATACACATACCTGTACACACACACATGTGCTGAATCAAACCATTTACTAGTCATTGGGTGCCTCATGGAGCCCGGGAGGCAGAGGATGAGGAGGTAGCAGGGAAATCAGGAAGCTGGTGTTTGTGGAGGATGTGCACAGAAGTCACGACGACTATGTAACTGTATAGAAGTGCTCAATGCATTTAATGACCGTAGACATTAAGGAAGTAAAAGCTGAGAAACATGCCCACAGGCGATGCTGCCTGTGACTCTTGTATTTAGTGGGTTTGGTGAGTGGTGGATGTACCAGGCCAGGGGCAACAAAAAGGGGTGAGGAGGGCTGGAGAGATGGCTCAACGGTTAAGAGCACTGACTGTTCTTCCAGAGGTCCTGAGTTCAAATCCCAGCAACCATATGGTGGCTCACAACCATCTGTAATGGGATTTAATGCTCTCTTCTGGTGTATCTGAAGACAGGGATGGTGGTACATTCATTAAATAAATAAATAAATAAATAAATAAATCTAAAAAAAAAAAGGGGGGGTGAGGAAAGGAACCAAGGGCACATTCTTCCCACCCCAGACTCACAGAGATCCTCCTGCCTCTGCCTCCTGAGTTCTGACCTTAAAGATGTGTGCCCCACTGACACATTTTAATCTCCATGAAAACCAGGGAAGACAGAACAGTGGCCCTGGCAAACAGAGAAGGCTGTCCAAGGAGTGGCAAGGGCTTGTTTTGCTTGTTCAAGTTTTTTTTTTTTAATTAATTAATTAACTTTGTGTGTATTAGGGGAGTGACGGCACTTGAGTGGAGGTCAGAGGAAATGTGGGTGTCAGTTCTGTCCTTCTACCACGTGGATTCTGGGGATCGGACTCAAGTCCTCAGGCTTGATGATTTTACCCCAAGAGCCATCTCATCAGCCCTAAATCGTTTTAGAGTGTTGATTTAAGATATTTAAATGACAGAAGGGTTTGAGGAGAGCCATCGAGGCCTTCCTTAATTTGCTGTCCTGAAAGAGAGCTATTTATCTTCTAGACTTAGCCCAGGTGTTCCTGGGGCCCTGCAAGTCCTGACCATGAAACTAACTGGCCTGCCTCGTTCTCCCTCAGTTGCTGGGATTTTGTAGCATTGGCTTTAGAGCCCGGGTCTGGATGGAGCTATTCAGTCTTCCGTTCTCCTGTCCAAATCCACACATGTTGGTTTCCGTTCCCAGGTTGGCAGCTTTGCCTGGCATGCCTCTCTGCTGTGCTCAGTATCTAGCTATAACTGGTTGTTGCTCTAATTACAGAAAACCCTCGATGCTCTGCTCTGTGAGCATGGCTACAGATCTCCTTGCTGTGTCTGGTTCTTACTATGACAAGCCCGTGTCCTTCTTTAGGGCCATTTTTCTTTCCAGGCCACTGGCGCTATGAGAACGGTCCCTACCCTGGTCACACAAACCTCTGGTTGTCTCCTAAAGTGATTCTGTAGTTCCCATGGCTCACAGTCCCTCCCCTCTCCATTCTGTCACCTGTCCTCAGGATAGAGGGATCCTGTGGCTCCAGAAGAGGCCATAAATCCTGTGTGGCCAGAGGGGAAAGGATGCTGACAGCAAGAAAGGCTGAAGCAGAAAACCTGGGAACTAAAACCTTCATTCCTCACTTCTATTGGCAAGCACTAAGACTCTAAAAGGCCACTGGAAACTTCTGCCCCAAGTTCTATATGTGTGTTTGGTTCTTGTTTTCAGACTCTCTATTGTAGTACAGACTGGCCTTTAACTTGCTGGGTAGCAGAGGTGACTTTGAAGATGAAGCCTCCTGCTTCGGTCTCCCAAGTGCTGGGATTGGTGGTACAGTTTATACAGTGTCAGGGATCACACCCGGGGCTTCATGTATGGGACACTAGCACCCTATCCACTGAGTAAACCACCAGCCTCCCCCACACCACCATTTATGCTTTATGTAAGTCTGTGATGTCTAGAAGACTGGCTGGCCCTACGCTTTGACTATTCCTTCCTCTCCTCTCCATATTCTCTCTCTCTCTCTTTCTCCCTTCCTTCCTTCCTTCCTTCCTTCCTTCCTTCCTTCCTTCCTTCCTTCCTTCCTTCTAGCTATCTAGAATATCCATGAAAAATATCTCATGTTGCCCAGGCTGGCCCAGAATTCACTATGCAGCCGAGAACAGCCCAGGACTCCTGCCTCACCTCCCACCTGTTGAGACCACAGGTGTGTGTCACCATACACAGTAGGTATGCTGTGTATGCTAACCTATGGCCTCACACATACTTGGAAAGCACCGTATCAGTTGAATGATGCCACACAGTCTTTTCCTGTATCTTTTTCAGACAGATTTTCATGTGACCCAGGCTGGCCTTGAACTTGCTATTTAGTCAAGGATGACCTGCTCCTCTTTTTTTTTTTTTTTTTTTTTTTTTTTTGGTTTTTCGAGACAGGGTTTCTCTGTGTAGCCCTGGCTGTCCTGGAACTCACTCTGTAGACCAGGCTGGCCTCGAACTCAGAAATCCACCTGCCTCTGCCTCCCAAGTGCTGGGATTAAAGGCGTGTGCCACCACTGCCCGGCAGACCTGCTCCTCTTGTCCCCAGCTCCCAAGGACTGGGGTTACAGGCATGTGCCACCATGACCTTGTTGGTGAAGGTTTTCTGCAGACACCACACACACACACACACACACACACACACACACACCTTTTACTAGGACACAGATACTGTAAATGTTAAGTTTTCAGAGTAAGGAAAACAGTAGCGGTCTGTCCACCCAGCCAAGTGTGGAAGCCAGAATCCTCTCTGACTCCTCACTGCAGTGAGAAAATAAACACCTTCTAGAACATACAAAACCTGCATTTAGTTCTCATCCTCCCCAGGCCAGTAAACTACCCATTTGGTAGATGGGTGTGGCTTGCAGGAAGGTACAACTTCAGCGCCTCTGGAAAATATTAAGAGTCTGGGTGAGGATGGGCGCTAGACAGTTGATGGGCAACGCCCTCTGCCCTCCAGCACCTGTCTGCTTCTGTAGCTTTAGTTACTAGGAACTAACAAGCAAGCAGTGATAGTGGCCCTAGGCACGTCTGTAATAATTGCACAGGGAACTTTAAAATCTATGCTAACAAATATTGCATTTATCAATTGTATTTATTTATATTTACTTATCTATCTAATACCAAACGTTTGCAATAGCCCATAGAATCTGCAGAGGGTCTATAAGCTAAACTACCCTCTGAAAAGTTATAAAATAAATTTAAAGAATAACAAAAGCACATTCATCAAAACATGCTCTGAATTGAGACAAGATTAAGCCATATGCTGGGACAGAATCTTTATTTTTAACAATCTGGTTACGGGCTGGGGTGTAGCTCCCTTGGTAGAGTGCTTACTTAGCATGCGTGAGGCCCTGGGTCTTACCCCCAACCCTGGATAAACTCCTGTTTTTTTAATTCTTTAGCTGGCAGAGAAAGAACCTGATCAAGACCCATTGACTGAACCAAGACTATGTCTCAAGAAGAAAAAAAGAAATTAAGGGCAGAGCACATGGTGGTGAGCATCTTTAAACCCAGCACTCTGGAGGCAGACGGATCCCTGTGAGTTTGAGGTCAGCCTGGTCTACATAATGAGTCCCAGGATAGCCAGGGCTACACAGAGAAACACCATCCAGAAAAAAAAAAAAAAAAAAAAAAAAAAAAAAAGGAAGAGAAAAGAAAAGAAAAGAAAAGGAACCAGGCAGGGAAATGGCTCAGTGTTGAAAGTGCTTATTTCGAGATCTGAGTTGGACCCCAGGATCCACATGGTGGAGGGAGAGAACACTGTGTGCTGTCCCATGACTTCCACTTACATGCTATGGCATGTGTGCACTGCATGTGTGCACACTAGTAATAATGAAAAAGTAGGCTAAACAAAAATACAGTTTAATGCGTGTGCATTTGTGTTGCTGGAGACCAAACCCGGAGCTTCACATGTACCAGACAAACACTTTATAAATGAGTTCTACCTCCCAAGCTGGGAAGAAATTTATAACATTAATTATGAATGTCCCATAAGAAAATCTATGGTATGTAAATGAACATCTTCCCTCCCTCCCTCCCTCCCTCCCTCCCTCCCTCCCTTCCCTCCCTCCCTTCCTTCCTTCCCTTCCTTCCTTCCTTCCTTTCTGTTTGTTTGCTTTTGTTTGAGACAGGGTTGCTTTGAGTAGCCCAGGCTGTTCTGTAACTTGCTCTGTATATAGACCAGGCTGACCTCAAACTCAGAGATCCACCTGGCTTGGCTTCCCAAATGCTGAGACTAAAGGTGTGTGACACCATGCTTGAGTGTAAGTGACCATTTCTGATTAGAAATTAAAATTTCAATTAGAAAACCTGGCAAGTCATTTCCGCCGACAATTAACGTGAGGAAAGTTTAACGCTTGACTGGCATCATGTCACGACTGCACGACCATTCATGCGATGGACATTTTGACTGACTTCACAGATGGCAATCCTGAAGGCTGCTGGGAATGTGGAACATGAGGTACCAGAAACTTCTGGTGGGAGAGTGTGAGGATGGATGTTGATCCGGCTTTACAGGATCCATAATCACAGAAGAGACAACCCTCCGGCCTAAGTCTCCATCTTTGGTCAGAGATTTGGTCACAGTAACAAGAATGATAAACCAGACTTTGGAGCCCCTGGGATGCCCATAAATGCTGGGTAGGCATGGGAGTCTGTCTCTAATTTAATTGACAATTCAGAAGGTGGCGATAGAGCAAGCTAGTTAGCAAGACTCTCTCTGCTTATATTGGCAAGTTCTGGGTTGACAGATAAACGTGCAGGCAAAGCACTCATAACACATGAAATAATATAATACAGCTGGGTGGTGGTGGCACAGGCCTTTAATCCCAGCACTTAGGAGGCAGAGGCAGGTGGATTTCCTGGTCTACATCGTGAGTTCCAGGACAGCCAGGGCTACACAGAGAAACCCTGTCTCGAAACACCAAAATAATAATAATAATAATAATAATAATAATAATAATAATAATAATAATAATAATAATAATAATATTACAAATTATTTAAAAAGTAACTTAGACCCAGGCCGTGGTGGTACATACCTTTAGTCTCAGCACTTGTGAGGCAGAGGCAAAGGCAGGCAGATCTCTTGAGTTTGAGGCCAGCTTGGTCTACAGAATGAGTTCCAAGACAAGACAGCCAGGGCCTCACAGAGAAACCGTGTCTTGAGAAACAATAAAACAAAAGAAACATCACCACCACCACCACCACCACCACCACCACCACCACCACCACCAACAACAACAACAACAACAACAACAACAACACCATCACCATCATCATCATCATCAAACAATGAAAAAGAAAGAACAGAAAAAAGAAAAAAAAACATTTTAACTTAAGATCAAGTCTCTCCTTAGAGGACGGGGGCATGGAGGGCGTGGGCTTGTTAACCTTTCACCTCCAGCAGGCAGACAAAAAGGGCAGTTGACCACATTTGCAATGCCCCGAGCACATGTACTCCCAGGTGTAGACGCTTTAAATGCCTGGGGGCGGAAAGAAGCGGAATGGCAGCTGTCTACCAGCCCTGTGTGGGCTGCATGTAGGGAAGTAGTAGCGCTTACCTTTTCCACAGGCTTGTACCAGTCCATACCACTCCCCACAGCTGTTGCACAGCAAGGTGAAGGCCGTTTCCCGATGGCCTGTGATGGACCCTGGCGCACATACATACAGCAGCTCGTCCCCCATTTCCAAGCCAGTGCGACCCTGGAGGATGGTGTGTGGGAAGGATGGTGGGTCTCCACACGGTCTCTCTGAGGAGAAGCAGCAACAGTCACAGTCTCCTAAGTGTGATGGTTAATCTCCCTTGTCAGCCTGACAGAACTGGAATCGCTACAGAAATGCATCTCTGCGCATGTCTATACATCTACGGGATTTCCTATACTGGGTTGACTGAGGTTGGAAGACCTTAATATAAGGGCACACTTCAAAGCTCTGGTCCAGGACTGAATACAAAGGAGAATTTAGTGGGGCATGGTGGTACACACCTTTAATCCCAGCACTTGGGAGGAAGAGGCAAGAAGATCTCTGTGAATCTGAGGCAAGTCTGGTCTACAAGGTGAGTTCCATGATAGTCAGGAGTACAGAGAAAGAAAAAGACAGAGACAGAGAGAGACAGACAAGAGAGACAGAGACTGACACAGAGACACAGAGAGCTAGACAGAGACAGAGACACAAGAGATAGAGAGAGACACACAGACATACAAAGAGACAGAGACTGAGAGACACAGGCAGAGGGAGAGCTGACTGGGGATGCAGGAGCCTCCAGCCCTCTTCACCATGTACGGGACTGCACCCTCATTCTGTGAGCCAAAAGAAACGCACCCTTCATCAAGCTGCTGCTGTCAGTATTTCACCCCAGAATCAGGTCAAGTAGCAGATACACAAGTGATACAGAACATTCCCAGCCTATGAGAAAAAAACTGCAGAGTGAACCCACCTGCTCCTACACTCTGTCCCCTGAGTACCACCTTACACCCAAAACAAAATCCCAGGGACAAGCTCTTTTAACTCACAGCCTGGCAGAATGCCTGACACAGAGGAGGCACTGGGAAAAAAAACAAAAAACCAAAAAACAACTTGTTGGGTGACTCATTGTGGTACCAAGTTACAGTTTGTATTTTAAAATTGCCAGACACCAAGACCCCTCTGAGGTCTCCTTGGTGACTCAAACGTACAAGCTCACAGCAGGTCCTTTTGCCATGTTTGGATGAAGGAATCAGGGTGTCGTCAAGAGACCTACCTACATGCAGAGGTACTCTAGATGTACGTTCACATGAATACATGTATAGCATCTGTCTGATAGCTAATGGTAACATAGTTACCAGTGCAGCCATACATGTGAAATACATACAAATGGAGAAATATTCATTCTATACATACATAAATGCACATATACAAAGTCCCATATATACAAGAGTTGAAAGGATAAAGAAATGGCACGTATGCAGGATGAAATTTTAATTCGTTTAATTTTTCATGTGTGCCTGTGGTGTACATGCATGTTTGCATGCACATGTGTGCAATTAGGATGTCCTTCCCCTCTCTCCCATCTTACTCACTGAGGCAGGGGCTCTCAGTCAGATCCATTGCTCTCCCATCTGGCTATCTCACTAGCTAGCTTGTTCTGGTGATTCCCTGTCTCTTCCTTCTGAGGCTGGGGGTGAAGGCAGGCCACCACATCCACGGGGTGGGATGGGAACCACATCCACCCGGCATTTATGTGGATCTGTGGATCTGAGGGATCTGAACTCTGGCCCTCATGCTTATTGGCAAGCAGCCAAGGCATTTCCCACAAAGGAAACTTTGTGTAGCCATAGAGGAAAGAGAGCCCATGATATTTTTAGGATGGTGGGCACAGCCGGAAGTCATCACGTTAAGCAAAAGAAGCCAGACTCAGAAAGACAAATTCCATTCGTTTTGTGTCATATGTGTAGCTGAGATTCCAAATGACATAAGATACATATAAAACATTTGCTTACTTCTTAAAAGGTTGAAATTACATTTATTTGTTTTGTGTGTCTGCACATATGCATGTGTGTGGGCACACATGTGCATGCATGTGGGGCACCTACCATGGAGCATGAGTGGAGGCCAGAGGACTTTGGGGCAGTCTATTTTCTCCTTCTGCCCTATGGAGCTCAGGGGTCAGACTCAGGTGGTTAGGCTTAGTGGCAAGCTCCCTTTCCTGCTGAGCCTTCTCACTGGCCCAACATCCATATATTTTAAACCCAAATGGGATTCAACTGTGCCTATTACTGAGAACTCTGCTTTGTTTTTTAGTTAACTCTATATTTGTAAAAAGGTATTTCAGATTTGCACACAATTGAGAGGAAAGTGCACTGAATTTCTATATGCATACTTCCCTCCCACCTTAGGCTGTACCTTTCCTCAGCAGTGCCCCATATAGTTACACTCCTCCCACAGAAACATCACCCACCAAAGTCCACTAGGTCCCTCACAGTTAGCTCTTGGAGTTGTACAGCCTGTGGGTTTGGACAAGTGTTACAAGACATGTGTCCTCTGTCACAGCATTCTAAAGAGCACTTTCTGATCTAAAAAGCCACTATGGTATACTTTCTTCCTCCCCAACATAGGCAACCACTGGATCATGTGACTGGAGTACCACTATGGGGTCTGGGAGATGACTCAGTAAATACATAAGAACCTGAGTTCAATCCTTACACACTCACTCACAAAAGCTAGGTGGAGTGGTTCATTCTTGCAATCCCAGCTCTGGGGAGGCAGAGACAGATACACACCCAAGAATGGGGGTGGGGCTCCCTGGCCAGCAAGCCAGCTTAGCCTACTTGGTGAGTTCCAGAAGAGAGAGAGAGAGAGAGAGAGAGAGAGAGAGAGAGAGAGAGAGAGAGAGACCCTGCATCAAAAACAATGTCAACAACACCTGAGGTTGCCTCTTGGTCTTCCTGCACACACAAAAGTGTACATGTAAACCCACCCCCCCACAAAAAGATATCAATTTAATAAGATTGTTAAACTGTCTTTCAATGTAGAAGAGACATTTTTTTTTTATTCCTAACAGGAATGTTGTAGTTAATACTCTTGCAAGGACTTGAATGTGCCAGAGTTTTGAATTTTGGCTATTTTGAAAGAAGGGAAGTTGTGATGGTCATTTTTAAAAAAGGTTTACTTATTTATTATATGCAAGTTCACTGTAACTGTCTTCAGATGCCCCTAAGAGGGCATCAGATCTCATTACAGATGGTTGTGAGCCACCATGTGGTTGCTGGTATTTGAACTCAGGACCTCTGGAAGAACAGTCCATGCTCTTAACCGATGAACCATCTCACCAGCCCGTGATGGTCATTTCTGATTGTCTACCTGACACACGTAGACTCATCTGGGAAGAGAGTCTCACTGAGGGACTACCTACACTGGGTTGGCCTGTGGACCTGTCTGTGGGGGATATCTTAATTAAGTTAATTGGTATGGGAACACCCAGCTCCCTGTGGGTGGTATCATTCCCTAGGCAGCGGCTTCTGAACTGTATAAGAAAGTGAGATGCACACAGAAGAGCAAGGGAGCAGGTAGGTTGTATGCATTCACTCTCTCTCTCTCTCTGCTTCTGAGTATGGATGCGGTGTCACTAGCTATTTGAAGTTCCTGTGCACATAGACTGTAATCTGAAACTGTGAGCTAAAATAACCCCTTTCTCCCTCCCTGATTTCCTTTACATTGGGGTATGTATCACAGCAATGGAACGGAAGATAGACCAGTGATAGTATGAGTTCTCATGTGTAATTCTCTAAGGACACACGGCATTGAACATCTCTTTGTATACCTGCTTGTGACATGTCTATTTCTTTGGTGAGGTATTTGCTCAGGTCGTTTGTCCATTTTTGTTTGTTTTGTTTTTCAGGACAGGGTTTCTCTGTGTAGCCCTGGCTGTCCTGGAACTCACTATGTAGACCAGGCTGGCCTCGAATTCAGAAATCCATGTGCCTCTGCCTCCTAAGTGCTGGGATTAAAGGTGTACACCACCACTGCCCAGCCTTTCGTCCAGGTTGTTTTTTAATTAGTGCTGAGCTTTGAGAGTTCTTGGTCTGCTTCACGTGGTAATCCTCATTTCCTGCAGACCTGTTCGTGTTCTCAATCACTGGTGCTGATTTCTCCAGGACAGAATAATCTAATAAGCCCCGCTTAACAATGGCATCTTTCGCAGATTGTCCCTTTGTTGCCATGCCTAGAAGCTCATTGTCATATCCAGGGCCATCTAGGCTTTCTCCTATGCTGCCTTCTGGAGCTTGTATCTTGGTGCTTTATATTTAGGTAGTCCTGAGATGTTGAGCTCATGTTTCTGAGAAGCTCAAGGAAAGCTTCTGGGTGTCCAGCTTTGCTGGTATCTAAGTTGAAAAAACTGTCTTTATCCCATCGTGCCTCCTTTGTCAAAGATCAGTATGCTGAAGGTGTGTGAGTCTAGCTCTGAGGTCTCTGTTCTGTCCCACCGATCAATCTTATTGGTCCAAAAGCACCAATATTTCTTGCCTATTATAAATTACAGTCCTGAAATCCAGACCTCTGACTTCCTTGTTTAATATTGAGTTGGCTGCTCTGAGTCCTTAAGTTATATTGTCTTCGCAATGGATTGTACCCATAAAACTACACTGGTTATTTTGATTATGGTACTGTGTCCAAAGAAATCAACTTGGGAAGACCCAACGTGTTGACAATATCAGGTCTTATTGTTTACCTGGAACAGTTTTCTTTTCATTTTCTCAGTATCTTGCAGTTTGCCTCATGCTTAACATTACTTTTAGATTTATATTTAAGTATTTCATTTTGGGGAGTGCTACTGTAAACGCTATGTTTTGAATCTCGAGTCCCACTGTCAATTGCTGTTATATAGGAAAATATTTGTTCTATATATATTTGTTATATAGGAAAATTTGTGTTCTAGTTCCATTTCTATTGCTGTGATAAAAATAGCGTGACAAAAAGCAATTTAGGGGAAAAAGGTTAGTTCAGCTTACAGTTCCAGGTTATAGTCTGCCACTGAGGGGAAGTGAAGATGGTGGGAATGTGAAGACCTTGATCACATCACATCACATCCATAATCAAAACAGAAGACAAAAATTAATGCTATTCACTAGCTCACCTTCTTGCTTGTGCTCAGTTCAGTGCCTCTACGCTTCTCCATTCAGGACTCTCTTGCCTAGGAATGGTGCCGCCCACAGTGGGCTGTGTCTTCCTACATCAATGAATTTAAGACAACTTCTACAGCCAAGACTACAGGCAGCCCTATGTTAATCCCTCATTGAGACCCTCTTCACAAGCAATTCTAGGTTCTGTCAAATTGACAAAGTCAACTCCATACACACCATAATTTGTATTCTGCCACTTTGCTATGATCAATTTCAAGACATTTTTGCCAATTGTTTTAGCTTTAGGGGTTGGAGAGATGGCTCAGTAGGTAGGGGCACTTGCCCATAAGCCTGATGACCTGGAATCTAGTCCCAGAACCTACATGGTAGAAGGAGAGAACCAAGTCTCACAAGTTATCCTCTGAGCTCCGATGTACCAGAGCATGTGTGTGCCCTTTACCCACTAAGAAATGAATAGAGAAATGGTCAAACATTGTTTGGGGTTTTCTTTCCACCTACACGGTCATTTTATCTGTACACAAAGGCAACTTGACTTTTTCTTTACTTCTGTGTCCACCTTTTATTTTTTTTATTTAAAAAGATTGATTTTTTTATCCTTTTTAGCTGTGTTTACTTGTGTGTGTGTGTGTGTGTGTGTGTGTGTGTCGGGGGTGTGTGCATGTGTATGTTGGATCCCCTAGAGCTGGAGTTACAGGCAGGTGTTCATAAACCACCTGATGTGTGAAACCAAACTCAAGCCCTCTGGAAGAGCAGTACATGCATTTAGCCACCAAACACTCTCTCCATCCCCTGTCTACCTGACTAGCTATAGCTTCCACTCTGTGCTGGAAAGCCGGGGTGAGAGGTGCACTGTTTCTGACCTTACTGAGAAAGATTCGATCTCTCGCCATTCAGGGAAACAGGAGCAGCAGAGCTTTTTTCTAGATGTTCTAGATGTTGAGAAAGTCCCTCTCTATTTCAACATTGATGAAAGGTTTATTTTATTATCCACAGGTGCCGGATCTGGTCAACTGCTTTTCTCCTCATGTAATTTTTCTTCTGTAGTCCATTGATGTAATGGATTGTATCAATTGTTCTTTTAATGTGAAACCAGAGAAGCACATCTGGGGTCAACCAGCACACATGCACACACACACACACACACACACACACACACACACACACACACACACACACACTGTCTATATGGGAATGTGCAGAGATGTGCTCATGTGTACAGATGCAGATCCAGAGCAGGACATCAAGTGTCCTCCTCTCTCCATCTCTACCTGACAGCTTTGAGATATGGTTTCTCACTAAACCTGAAGTTTGGGTAGGTTGCCTGGTCAGAAAATTCCCAGGATCCCCCACCCCCTGCCCTGTCTCCATCCCCAGTTCTGGGGCAACAGGCATGGTCAGCATTTTGTTTATATAATGGGGATCTGAACCCAGGTCTTTCTACTTGCCAAGAGTCTTCTTATCCACTAAGCCATCTTCCCAGCTCTTGTAAATTGGGGTGGGGTGGAGCAGTGTCTCAACTACATATCTCAGTCTGACCTCAAATTTGTGATTCCCTTGCCTCTGCTCCCTGGAGTGGGGGGTTCCAGGCATGCCACCGTGCTTGGCTTGTGTAATTCTTTTATATCTTGTTAGATTGTATTTGCTAATGTTTTCTTGTCTGTGTTCATGAGATATATTGGTCTGTAGTCCTCTTTTCTTGGAATGTCTTGTCTGGTTTTGGTTTGGAGGTAGTGATGGCCTCATGGAATAAATTAGGAAGTATTCCTTCTGCGTTTAAGTTCTGGAAAGTTTCATAGAGAATCAGCATAATTTCTTTCTTAAATGCCCGGGCCCATCTGTGCCTGATGCTTTCTGTTCCAGAGTTATTATTTATTCTGTTCTTTAACAGAGAGAGGCTCACAGGGATCACTCCTGTCTTTTTTTAACAGGGTTGCTAGACTGTTCTCTCAGTGAACTGGTTCGTTTCATCTAGGTTTCAAAGCTCAGGGTGCAGGTCCTTGGATCTTTATATATATATATATTTAATCATATGTATTTATATGTCTGGGTTTGGGTTTGTGAACATGGGCACAGAGGACAGAAAAGGGCACTAGAAGCCGTGAAGCTGGAGTTACAGCTGGTTAAAACCACCCAGCCTGTGTGCTGGGGAACTGAACTATCTGCTAGGCTTGCGAGCCGCCTGATATAGGTCTGAAGCTACATCCTGTGCCAAAGCAGCAGCTGTCTTACCTGCTGAGCCATTGCTCTAGTCCTAGTTATATATTTATATTATGTTTATAATTTCTTTAATATCTCCGAGATCTGTAGTGGGTCTCTTTCTCCTCTCTCTCTCTCTCTCTCTCTCTCTCTCTCTCTCTCTCTCTCTCTCTCTCTCTCTTTGTTTTGGGGTCAGGGGAAGTCTCACTGTGCAGCTCTGGCCAGCTTGAAACTTTTATGTATGCAAGGCTGGTTTGAACTCATAGAGCTCTGCCTGCCTCTGACTCCTGAGCACTGGGATTAAAGGCAAGTGCCACCACACCTGGCTGATTTTTCATTTCTTTTAAAAAAGACATTTATTTTATTCTTTGTGTGTGGATGTGTGCATGCACACGTGTGTAAGTGTGAGTGCCCACGGAGCCCTCCCCCCCCCCCAAAAAAAAGTGTTGGCTCCCCTGGATCTGGAGTCAGAGATGGCCATGTGGATGCTGGGAATCAAAATCTGGTTCTCCACAAAAGCAGTAAGTGCTTTTCACTTGTGTGTGTGTGTGTGTGTGTGTGTGTGTGTGTCCATCCATGACAGTAAAGGCATTGGCCTCAGAGGCCTGATTAGATTTTATTGTCAAATTGACTCAACTTAGAGTCATCTGGGAAAGGGAACCTCAATTTCTGTGATCAGACATGTCTGTGGACGTGTCTATGAGAGACTGTCTTGTTGCTGCATAATGTGGGAGGGCCTAGCCCACTCTGGGCGGTACCATCCCTACGCAGGTGGGTTGGGCTATATAAGAGAGCTAGCTAAGCCAGAACCAGTGAGTGAGCCAGTAAGCAACCTTCCTCCATGGTTTCTGCTTCAGTCCCTGCTTGAGCTCCTGCCCTGACTTCCTTTAGTGATGGCCTATGAACCAAAAGTGTACGCAAAATAATCCCTTTCCTCCCCAAGTCGCTCTTAGTCAGAGTGCTTTATTTCCCATCCAGGTACTAACCAGGCCCGACCCTGCTTAGCTTCTGAAATCCGATGAGATCAGGCTCATTCAGGGTGGGATGGCCATAGACAGAACACTTTATCTCAATAGAAAAGCCCAGGACCGGCGTTACTCTTGGCTTCTCAGTTTCTTTTCTTTTCTATTTTGCTTGTTTGTTTGTTTGTTTGTCTGAGTTACAGGGAACTGAACCCAGGGCCTTCCACAGATGAGGCAAGCATCATACCACCGAGCTAAGCGCTCAGCTCTTATTGTAACACGGGACTCCATGTGAGGAGTAAGTTCAGGGGCTTGTGCTCACTTCAAGTCTACCTCCAGCAACTAGAACAACCACAGATGCTCAAAACCTACGTTCTAGACAAGAGCCTGGTAATGGCTTCCCGTCCCCTCCTTGAAATCCAATAGTTTTCTTTCCCTGCAGATAACTCTTCTCAGTGTCTCCAGCCTTATCTCAGATTGTCCCTCTTTCTGGGGATAGTTCTCAAATGCACCAAGATCTTTCTTACTACTGTTCAACATGGCTATTCAGCTTGGAGTCCTCTAAACCAGTGGTTCTCAAGCTGTGGGGTCATGACCCCTTCAGAGATGAATGACCCTTTCACTGGGGTCCCCAAAGACCATCAGAAAGTGTGTTTGTTTGCAGTACAATTCGTAACAGTAGTAACACTACAGTTGTGAAGTAGCAACAAAAATAATTTTGTGGTTGGGGTCACAACATGAGGTATTACAGGGTCGCAGCGTTAGGAAGGTTGACAACCACGGCACCGTCCACAAAGGCCAGAAGACTAGAAAATTCACAAGAGATGGGGGACAGTGCAGAGAAGATTAAGAGTTGGAAAGTTGGGAAGACACCTGTATTTCACCTGCTGGAGTCACTAGACGACATTTGAGCCTAAATTTGAACACACAGAACACTCAAAATCTTGAAGGAGAACCCGTCCTGACCACAGACCCTGAAACACCATGTAGATAGAGGTTAAAAGACAGGCTGAGGAGGGGCTAGAGAGATGGCTCAGTTGGAAAAATTTCCTAAAGCCATTCCTGAGGCAGGGGGACTCCTCCCAGCAGACCTGAGAATTGGTTCCTTTCAAAATTTCCCATTTGTCTTGTCTTGGGGACAGTGAGGATCCAGCTCTTCTTGACATAACAGAACTGCCCATCCCTGTCTTTAGGGGAAGTAAAGGTGACTGTCATGTATAGGGTGACAACGACTGTAAGAAAGGGAGGTGAGGCAGGCTCTGTCTCAGGGGCAGAAACAGCAGCTAAGTGTTGGCTTGGAGGGTGGCGACAGAGTGCAAGGGAAGCCGGAAGCCTCCAACCTCCAGGCTGCGGACGCCAACGGAGAAGCTCCCAAGGCAGAGGTGGGGCGTGGGGGGAGGGGGGACACAGGGACAACGATGGGGGAGGGAGGATGGGGACGGGACGACCCAAATGGAAGAGGCGTATTTCATCAACATCCCGTCAGTTAAAAATAACTGCACTTATTAGTCTAAGTGAGATCACCACAGGGCTGTAAAGTCACTGTCTGAACAAGAACACCGGAAGGAAAAAGCCACTTCTACACATTGGGTGATGAACTCCGCTTTAAAGAAGCGTGGGAGGGGCTGTGCTCGCACTGAGCCCAGGGAAGCTCGGCTTCCCTCCGGGCATTTTAGCAGATGCCTGTTTGGCAGTTTTGAAGTTAGCACCCTTCATTCTTCTGGTCTTGCCAGAGGTGAATAGCACCACGGTGACTCGGCCATGTTGTGCCACCCAGAGAGTGGGCAGAAAGAGGGTTTGCTGCTGGGGCACCCAGTTGAGCCTCACTTATACCGGGCTTACTCTCTCCACCCTCAGGCCCTCTCCGCTGAGCCTTAACTGCATGTACTAAGAAACTTCAGGGAGCTCGGCCGAGTAGCATTTGAACGCCCGCCCGTAGGAACCCCCTGGCCAGCCAGTGCTTGCTTTGGCCAAGGAGGTGGTCCTTCCCTCTGTAACCTATGTCAACTCTGTAATCCATCAAGTCCCTATAAGGGAAGAGCAGCCTCTCCACCACCAAGCCTGGAGGGCTGTGAGGAATGGCTTACGCTTCAATCTAAGGCAGGACCGCAGGACCGCAGGACCACAGGACACAGGGACAGGTTTCGATGGGAGATGGCGGCTTTCCTCAGTAGACGTTCAGATTGGGTGGGCTTTTTACCCTGTTAGTGACCTGTTAGTACCTGTTAGTAGCCTGAGAGTGACCCCTATAAACTGACCACTTGACTTGAGCGGAGTCGTTTCTTGTGTTTCATTGGGGTCCTCTCTGAGGTGAGATGTCTCTTCACGTCTCACTAGGAGAAACTCACTACGTGGGAGGACACACGCAACCATTTGTAAATTCTCCTCTGCTCCATTTGAGGGGAGGGTTGTAGACACATCGCCCTTCACCCCGAAGAGACTTTGCCATGCATTTCCCATGAGCAAGGATGATCCCCTACCACAGCAGCTGTAATTATCAAAATCAGGGCATTCGGACATTGATGCCATGTTGTTCAATTCACAAGCCATATTCAAATATCATCAAATATAGTCATTTTATTTCTAGTCTAGGATACAGTCCCGGATTGCATTTCATTACCAAGTCTCTCATCCTATTTTAATCTAGGACAGCTGTTTAGCCTGCGTCTGTTTTTCCAATTCTCTGTGTTTTAATTTATTTTAGTGGTGTGTGTGTGGTGTCTGTGTGTGATGTATATGGGGGTACAGGGGTGTTTGTGTGATGTATTGCGTGTGTGAATGTGTGTATGGGGTGTCTGCATGTGGTGTAGGGGTGGGTGGGTATTTGTGTGAAACGTGTGTCTGGTGCTGTGTGTGGTGTGTGTGTGAAGGTGCGTGTGTGTAGATGTGTGTGTGTAGTGTCTGTGTGTGATGGGATGTCTATATGTGTGATATATTTGTGTATGTAGTGTTTCTTTGTACTGTGTGTATACTGCTATGTGTGTGGATATCTGTGTGTGTCTCTGTGTATCTGCGTGTGTGCAGGTGTGAATGCCCCCACACACTTTTGTGGAGGCCAAAGGGGGATACCAGCCGGCCGGCTCTGTCACTGCTGGTCTCACTCCCACCAGGTTTGGTTTTCCTTTGAACCCGAATCTCACCATTGCAGCTAGGAGGGTGGCTCTTGAGCTCCCCAGGAGCAAGGCTACCTCCAAACCACAAGCAGGCCGTCGATTTATAAATGAGTCTAGCTAGAATTAGCACAGGAGACACACCACACACACACACACACACAAAACAAAACAAAACAAAAAAACTGGTAGGGCTACCAAGTTGTCATTTTAAGTTGTTCTACTCTGGAGCGGCACTTAACACCATAAAAGCTACAGCAGAGCTGATGGCTTGAGATCACTAGAGGAACCAGGTTCTGTTCTGTTTCCCTCAGGGGGCCAACACTGCCAATGTCTAAGATGCAAAAGGCCGTTTGAATTCGTCTATAGGGCTGTTCGATAGTAGGTAGGTAGGTAGGTAGGTAGATAGATAGATAGATAGATAGATAGATAGACCGATCTTGCTCTCTCTACATGTTTGCAAAAACAAGGTCACAACTCTTGGTTCTTTGATAGGACTGAAGGAGAGATGGTTCTGATGGCCTTCCATAGAACCCAGCAAATGGAGACCCTTTCCTAGAAAGATAGCTCCTACTAGAAGACAGGCTGGCTGGTCACTGGTATATGTGCGGCAAGCATCTACCAGTAACTCATGACAGTGCTCACGTCTTCCCGGGACAAGGTGCTTTGCGGCATCCAGAGGCAGCCCGAGGATCTGTGCTTTTACTAACACGGTCTGTCTGGTGTTTCTAATGTTGAGAGACATCTGGGGCTAGGGAGATGGCTCAGTGGGTAAGAGCACTTGCTGGTAAACCTGGTAACCTGCGTTTGATACCCACGAGCCACGTGGTGGAAGAAGAGAACTCTGAATTACATGCGCTCTCCTCTGACCTACACACACACACACACACACACACACACACACACACACACACACAGTGTCACACAGTGTCACACATGTCCCCAGATGTGTACACATATAAACACAAACAAATGAAAAACATTTTAAGAAGTCTGAGAAGCCATGAGTTTAAAGAGTGTCTCCCAACCTAGACTGGATATAAAACTCACTGGGGAGGTTTTTAAAAGCTCAGTGGGGGGGGGGGGGGGGGGCGGGAGCTCATGCCACACTGGAGAGGTTGAGGCAGGAGGATCAGATGTCACTGTTGGCTACATGGTGATTTCTAGTCTAGCCTGCACTACATGAGACCCTGTCTCAAAACAAACACCCTCAATGTCCAGAACATTCAGATTAAATCCTTGACGATCAGCACCCACATACCAGTATTTTTAACACTTCCCAGGGAGCAGCCAGCCAAAACTTGTTTCTGAGTCTGACTGGTAAGCCTGGACGCCACATGGAGGTGGCCTCCACGCACAGATCCTCTGAGTGGGTGCTAGAGAAGTAGTAATCTCATGAGGCCTCTCAACCACTAACCCTTCTCTCCAGTTGTTTTCTTTTCTTTTAAAATTCTGATTTTCTCCATCACAAGAACAGCCTCACTCAGCACACGCGTCTCTGATAACAACAGATCTACTCACTACAGCACACATGACACGCTGCTGAGAAACTTCCCCCTGGTTTTCTCTGAACCACTCGGCTGATTTTTCCAACAGGAAGTTGAATTTTTCTCTCCCACAGGCAGTTTCCTACATCCCATACATTTCTTTTTTTCAGAAAAGGGATTTTTTAAAAAAGATTTGTTTATGGGGTCGGAGAGATGGCTCAGCAGTTAAGAGCACTGGCTGCTCTTCTAGAGGATTTGAGTTCAATTCCCAGCACCCACATGGCAGCTCTTGACTGTCTGTAACTCCTGTTCCAGGGGCTCTGACACCCTCATATAGACATACATTCTGACTAACACCAATGCGCATAAAAATAAATAACAATTTAAAAAGATTTAGTTATTGTATGTGTATGAGTGTTTTGCCTGCATGGATACATGTATATATGCATGTATGTATGCATGCATGTATGTATATATGTACGGGCACCTTGTCATGAGCCTTCATGTGGATGCTGAGTCCTCTGCAAGAGTAACAAGTGATGTTAACCTCTGAGCCAACTCTCAGGCTCAGAAAAGGGATTATGTTAAGCTATGTCCTCATTAGGAAGCGAGACAGAAGCCTAAGCCTTGACCATCAGGATCTGTAGCAGACACACCCAGGGCTCTGTTCTCATTCCCTAGAAACCTGGACCTTCCCAGGCACAGGGCTCCTGATGGGCATCTTCCCCTCTTTGTGGGAGGGTGGCACTGTGCCCATACAAATGAAAACCCAGAAGTCCCATTTCCGGACACACCCCTTGACCAATGATTGACAGCTATCATGGTTTATCTACCCAGCCCCCTTACCCCAATCAGGAAAACCATGATTCTGTACTGTGAGGATTAGTTTTCATTATCAGCTTAGCTGGATTTATGATGTAGGAGATACAGCTCCAGGTGTGTCTGTGAAGGTGTTTCCAAAGGTTGTTTAACATGTACTCAGAGTAGGTGGTGCCACCCTGCTACCTCTGGGGAAAGAAGGGTCTGATGGACAATGGTATTTGTCCCTCTGACTCCCAGGTGTGGACCCAATGCCCACAGCAGTCTTAAGCTCCTGCAGTCAGCAGCATGATGGGCTTTACCCTCAAACTGTGAGCCTCAGTAAACACCTACTCCTCACTGTTGCCTTTTGTCACAACAATAAGTCAGTAACTGATATGTGCACACCGTCTCAAGGTTCTCTGAAACACTGGCTCAAAGTTATCTTCTCTGCCACACCTCTGTGAACTCTGCTTAATATTGTACCAATGCCTGGCCACCATTGCTTTCCTGTCCAGGTTCTTGCTGCCCTATCTGCATCTCTAGTTAGAGTCTTTCTAAACTTTTATATTTTATTTTATTTATTAACTTTTATTATTTATTTATTTATTTTCAAGATGGGTTTTTCTGTGTAGCCTTGGCTATCCTGGAACTCACTCTGTAGACCAGGCTAGCCTCAAAGTCACAGAGATCTAATCGCCTCTGCCTTCTGAGTGCTGGGATTAAAGATGTGTGTCTCTACCATCTGGCTTAGCTATTTTATTTTTAAAATTATGTGTGTGTGCTTGCACATGTGAATGCTAGTGTCCACAAAATCCAGAAGAGTCTATTGGATGTTACACGAGGTTGTCAGCTGCCCAATGTGGGTGCAGGGGACCAAAGTTTCTTTGGAAGAACAGTAAGTGATCTTAGCCACCGAGCCGGCCCTCTATCCACTCTGGGAAGACTCAATAAAGCATGTTCAGAAAAGTGTCACTTGGGTGTGTTTGTCTAGACACCCCACCCATGACAGCAGCTGCCACTCACAGCCTCCAGGACCCTTACAGACACTGACCTTCATCCTTAATACAAAGGGCGTTGTACTTGGCACCAGGAACAGGGTGGCTGTCAATTCTCACGTCAACAGCTCTGGAGACTGGCTGCTCGATGCTCCCTTTGCTACACACGGTTGTCCTGAAACAAAGGACGACCCTGGGTTAGGAGAGTGTCTTCGGGTTGAAAAGGATTATTTTCTTCTGTCAGCTGAGTCAGCAGATATTTGGGTGATTCGTGACCTCTGGACAAAAGCACCCAAAAAGAAACACTCTCCACAGATAAAGGTCACCTTTTGGAAGACCTGCGATGCTGGGGTTAACTCAAAAGCATCAGTTCAGCTCTCAGAGACAATACCTTTTGGTCCCTTCCGCAATTTTTTTTTTTTTTTTTGCTTCTCTTTATTATGAACAAATTCATCAAAGGAATCATTGGCATTTATCTTTGCAGTCTATGTGGTTACTGCATGCCCATGTGTGTCTGAAGACCAGAGGACAGCATGAATCTGGTCTCATCTTCCACCATGCAGGTTCCTGGTACTTAGGCTGGCAGGAAGCACCATTGCATGCTGAGCATCTCCCCCCCTCCCCCGCCCCCGGGGCCTCATTTGAGTTTTGAAAAGGTTTCATATTTGGGCTAGAAAGAAGGCTAAGCAGCTGTGTGCAGAGGAGCAGGGTTTGGTCCCCAGCACCCGTGCGTGGTGTCTCACTTCCAGTTTCAGGAGATGCTAAAAAACTAAAGAAAAAAAAAATCCACTAAAACTATGTAAAAAAAAAAAAAAAAAAAAAAAAAAAAAAAAACCTTTTTTTTTTTTAACTTGAAAAGTAGAACCTACATCAAGCAAGTCTTTCGCAATTACTACCAAAACAGTTACAAATTAACAGGTTATTTGGGAACAAAAGGCATACTATGACACATATCTTGCATAGTAGTACACAACTGTAGTGCCAGCTACTTGGGAAGCTGAGGCAGGAGGACTTCTTGAAATAAAGAGTTCCAGACGAGCTTGGGCAACATAGTATCTTCTTCTCCCACCTCCTCCAAAAGACAGATGGTCACCCTAGTGATGAGGCAACTAATTCCCAATGTGGCATTAGTCCCACATTGCCCTGACTGAAAGTCAGAGCTTCATTTACACAAAGTACCCTAGCGCCATGGTAGCCAGGGCGTCTTCCACAGAAGAATGTCTCACTTTTCCAGGCTGGATGTCCCAGCCCCATGGCTTCTCTGGTAAGACACTTCTTAGGCACAGTGGCATACTCTAGGCAGTAACCTTCTGGTTGGGGGTCAGGTTGGTTGGGGGATGACATGACACAAACGTTCTGGAGGGCTTTGAAGTCTCTGTAAATGGCTTGCTTCACTCCCGTCTCCCCTGGGCATGTCTCCAAGATCTGCCTATACCCAACCTCGAAGAAGCAACATTCACCATGTGCCTTTTGAGGAAATCACTCCATACTGACAGGAAGTCCACATCTGAGCAAGGGAAGGCAGTGCTTGCCATAAAGCTTGTCTGCACTGCAGCGGACAATGTTGCATTGAGCTAATGATCTAATATGTCCCACGGGGACCCACATACACAGGCTCATGGTCAGTTACCACCATCTTCCCTAGTAAGTTCTGGAATGTTCTAGAGTGCTTATTCCCTAAGTGGGCTGGGGTGGATTTCTATGTGGCAGCCTTTTGAGGGGGACTTCTTTTCAGGTTGTTCTCCTGGGGGAGCTTTTTTTTCTAGGGTGTTCTTCTGAGAGAACTTTTTTTTTTTTGAGGGAGCGTCTCCTCAGAGCCTTTATTCTTGGGCCGGTTGGGTGGCTCTTAATCTTTGGAAAGACACCTAGACCTCCCCTGGCACACAGAGCTCAGCTTCAACTGAATCAATTCTCTTTGAATAGCAAGGGTCAGCCAGTCAGCCCCGCTTTCTTGCTCAGCCTCTTGCTTCTCTGACCACCTGCTGGAGGGACAGCTGTGTTCTGGGGAAGGGGGAGGATCTTCCAAGTGACACCTGGTTTTGGATTTTTTTTTTCTTTCCTTTGGAAATTTAGAGTGCAACTGAGGCACATCACTAGGGCGTGGTTCTTTTTCATTCAGGAAGCCTCTCTAAGAACCATTTGCTCCTTGACAAGGTTTTGAAGTTTGGGATATCCTTCTAAAATTTTTTACAGGCTTTAGGTCCAGACTTAGGAATGCAGAAGACATGAGGACTGTCTGGGAGGAGAGCTGGGAGGAGTGGCTTATGGTTGGAAGGAGGGGAATGCACTCATTTTGCTAGATCACCTTGTCCAACATGTCTCAGAGGTCCATAGAAAGCCACTGGCAAAACCCAGGATCCTGGTGCCTGCAGCCGTAAGTTTAGCAGGAAACTGAGGTAAAACAGAAACTGAGGTGGGACTTAAAGGAGGAAGGCCATCAGAACTGCCTCCCACAGAGAGGGGATGGAGCTGAATGGTGAACCATCAGAAGATAAACTAGCATAGAAGGGAGTAGTCTGGTATTCTTAGCCGAGTCACTCAGATTCCTCCAGATCTCAAACTAACCTTTAAGATGGAGGTGCTATGGCTGAGGGTGTAGTTCAGTGATAAATCTGTGCTTCGCATGTGTGAGGCACCAGAAAAAAAAACAAATAGAGGCTAGGTAGGGAAGAGGGGACCACTGAGTCTACCCAGCTGGAGCAGACAGGCTGCAAAATCTACTTGGGACCGGAGCATCTGAGAACACAGAGGGTTCACAGTGGGTATGGCCTCTGTGTCACTCAGGCATCTGCATAGAGACACAAAACCAGTGCCCCTCAGCCTGGACGCCACATGGAGGTGGCCTCCACGCACAGATCCTCTGAATGGCTGCTAGAGAAGTAGTGATCGAGACATGAGGCCTCTCAACCACTAACCCTTCTCTCCAGTTGTTTTCTTTTCTTTTAAAATTCTAATTGCATACAGTTTCATCCCCTTCACCATTTTCCTACATTGTTTTTATTCTCTCTTCCTCTTTCATTTCTTCTGCATATCTCCCTCTGAGAGAGATTCCACTTTGCTAATTCTCTCTTTGGTTCTTTTCAATCAGCTGTTAGATACATATTTTAATTTTAGGGTTTTTAATCTATAAAATATTTCTGTTTGACTCTTTTTATAGTTTCCCATGCTGTTAAAACTCCCCTGGTCTTTTGTATCTTTGAAAAATTTAAGGATTGTCATCTTTTTTTAAAAATTATTTTTATTTTATGCGTTTGGGTGTTGTGCCTGTATGTATGTGTGTCTGTGCACCATGTGTGTGCCGGGTGCTGAAGGAGGTCAGAAGAGGACATTGGATCCCCTGGAACTGAAGTTACAGATGTTTGTGAGCTGCCAGGTGCATGATGGGAATCAAACCCAGGTCCTCTACAGAAGTAGCCAGTGCTTTTAATGGCTGTGACATTTCTTCAGCCCCAGAGATTGCCATCTGAAAGTTACCATCTACCATTGCTGATACTTAGAATTTCTTTTAGCTGTTGTGTCTTCTGAATTTTACTTATTATTAGAATTTTACTTATAATTATAATTTTACTTATTATTAGAATTTTACTTATTATTATTAGTATGATTGGCTCTTTTATATTATGTGAGAAATACTATGTTAACAAAGCTGTTTGTTGAAATAAATCAAGGCTTAGAGCAGAACCGTCCGTCTTTCTTAAAAGTAAAATCTTATGGATTCTTCCAGACACCTGGAAGCCAGAAATGCCATTTTCATCTTTGAAATCTAAAGAACAGATGCAAACACTGTTGGGACATTTTCTCCAGCTAATCTGTAAGCCTTACTTCTCTAAAGCATTCCATGGATTAGGGACTCAGCACACAGTGGGGATGCCTGTCTTTTCTATAGTGTCTAGAACAGTTCCTAACCTTCCTAAGGCAGTGACCCTTTAATACAGTTCTCCATGGTGTGGTGACCCTTAACCATAAAATTATTATTATTGCTACTTCATAACTGTAATTTTGCTACTGTTATGAATTGTAATGTAAATAGCTGTGTTTTCCAACGGTCTTATGCTGGTCTAATGGCCCTTTCACAGGGGTCGAGACCCAGAGGTTGAGAACCACTGATCTAGACCCTAAGCTGGGATGATTCATAGGCTGAAGAAAACTCAACAGCTGGGGGCCGGGAGCCGCTGAGTCTTTTCACTCATACTTCTGACAGTTAACATTGTGTGTTGCCTAGGACTGGTTAGGCTGGTTGGCAAGGGTCCTGTGTGAGGCTCTAGCCTTCTTCAGCATGTCTGTGGCTCATCTGCATCTGTTAATTTTGCATGGCTGTAGGCAAAATACCTGAGCGAGGCAACTCAAGGGAGTTCATTTGGGCCCATGGTTTCAGAAACGTCAGTCCACACAGCTGGAGAGGTATTAGAGTGGTAACCACCTAGTCTGGGGACAAGCACTCAAAACAAGAACTCATGGGGGATGATTCAGATTCAAACTATAGTTAGCTCTAAGCAATTATAAAATGGCAAAGTAAAGGTCTCCAGAAGCCAGAACATGCTGGAAGGGTTGGGTAAGGCAGGAGCAGAGACTGAAGAAGAACTTACTGGAAGCTGAATGGCTGGCTAGCCTGGAATACGCAGAGAAGCAGAAACAAGAGAAATCTTGGTTTGACAAGGCCGAAGGAGAGAACTGACTTTGAAAAGTTGCTCTCCAGAGGCAGGCGGATTTCTGAGTTCGAGGCCAGCCTGGTCTACAGAGTGAGTTCCAGGACAGCCAGGGCTACACAGAGAAACCCTGTCTCGAAAAACTAAAAAAAAAAAAAAAAAAAAAAAAAAAAAAAAAAAAAAAAAAAAAAAAAAAAAAAAGAAAGAAAGAAAAAGAAAAGAAAGAAAGAAAAGAAAAGTTGCTCTCCAAGCTGGACAGTGGTGGTGCACACCTTTAGTCCCAGCACTTGGGAGGCAGAGTCAGGTGGAGTTAGAGGCCAGCCTGGTCTACAGAGTGAGTTTCAGGCCAGCCAGAGCTATGCAGAGAAACCCTGTCTCGAAAAACAAAACAAAACAACAACAACAAAAAAGAAACATAAAAAAAGAAAGAAAAGAAAAGTTGTCCTCTGATTTCTGTGTGTGAGGCATCCAAAAGCTGGTACGCACATGCACACATACACACAAGTAAATAATAAATCAATTGAACTTGCTAGAAGCCACGGTCCATTTCACATAGCTTGTCCTGCTATACCTGCATACCGCTATACCGCTATACAGGCCAGTTGCTGAGCCCCGTATACACCGAGGCAGGGCAGCTGAGGTGGTTGGAGACTTACCCAAGGGTGCCATCCGCCAGCCAGCCTGTTGTGCACACTGCGGAGGCACAATCCTGGACCACCCTCTTCAGCTCCCCAGCAGACACCAGGTGGGCACCCCTGCTCTTGCAGGAGAGCCGAGCTGCCTCCAGATCCAGGCCCCGAGAGCCATTCTGAGAGTCCAGCACGAAGAGCTTCCCTGTGCAGGATGAGAGCGATAGGTGGACGGTGAGGTTCAAGGCACTGTGAAGGAAGCACCATGGTTGTCTGCGGACACTGGTGCACACCAGCCCTGGGACCTGTTGCCCAAGAGGACTTCAAACCCGTGAGCTCAAACCGTCCTCCCATCTGTCTGGAACAAGAGCGGGACACTGAGTCTCGCTGGTTCTAGTCTACTATAAACGAACCAACCAATAAAAATGTAACTGGGGTACAGAGTTAGACTGATTGGTTAGGTATTTGCCTTGGGGGCTGAAGGGCCCCAAGTTTGATCTGTAGAAACTACATACAAATAAAGCCAGGTCTGGTGTTGATTTGTAATTCCAGTCTTGAGTGGATGGAGACAGGTAGCTTATGGGCTCACTGGCCAGCCAGCCTGGCCTACCTGAGGAGTTTCAGGCTGGTGAAAGACATGTGTCTCAAGAGTACAAGGTGAGAACCTGAGGACAACAGGTGAAGTCACTCTCTGGCTTCCACCGAATATAGACATATGTACATTCTCTGTGTGTCTGTCTGTCTGTGTGTGTGTCTGTCTGTCTGTCTCTTCTCTCTCTCTCTCTCTCTGTGTCTGTCTCTGTGTCTGTCTATCTGTCTGTCTCTCTCTCTCTCTCTCTTTCTCTCTCTCTCTTTCACACACACACACACACACACACACACACACACACACACACACACCACACATACCCCAACCAGATGGTCTGGCATGAATTTGAATTAGCCAGGTGTGGTGACACATGTCTTTAATCCTAGCACTGAGGAAGCCAAGGCAAGCTGAGCTCTTAAGTTCTACAAGTCAGTCTGGTCTACAGTGAGACCCTGCTGGTTGTATGTAGTGTGTGTATATGTGTGTGTGTTGTGTGTGCGTATGTTGTGTATGTGTCTGTATTTGTGTGTGTCTTTGTGTGTGTGTGTGTGTGTGTGTGTGTGTGTGGCCAGGAATGGAGGGAGAGGTGGGAACTCAGGCTGAAAGCAATGGAGAGCTTCCAGGGGAAAACCAAACCAAAACATGGCTTAGGGGAGCATGGTGGCCACCAGCAGCCACCTGGAGGGACAAAGGAATGCCTGGGACGCTCTCTTCAGTTCCAGATTGTTGTGCCAACTGACAATTTAGATCAGTGGTTCTCAGCCTGTGGGTCTTGACCACCTTGGGGCAGAATGGCCCTTTCACAGGGCTTGACTAAGACCATTGGAAAATGCAGAGATTTATATTATGATTCACAACAGTAGCAAAATTACAGTTATGAAGTAGCAATAAAAATAATTTCATAGTTGCAGTCACCACAACGTGAAGAACTGTATTAAGGGGGCACAGCACCGGGAAGGTTGAGAACCACTGATTTAGATGGAATGCGTTTTGTTTCCCCATGATGTTTTCATTCATGCTCTGAGTTTCATACAATATATTTTGATGGTAGCCATCCCCTTCCCCACCCCTTCCTAGGTCCTCCCAGACCGTCCCGACCTCCTGCCCATTCAGCTTCCTCTGGCACACCGAGTCCCATTTGTATAGGCTGACTGGCAAAGGGCCTGACCTGGTTGTTGTGCCAGGTGTCACTTCTTTGAAGAAACTGACTTTTCTCTCCTAGCAACAGTCAAACGCCAGTATTTCCTCCGCTAGGGGTGAGACTTTTCTGCCTACCTCCCCTCTCCAAGCAGAGATTTTTGTTTGGTGTGAGCTTGTACAGACTGTTGTCAGAGTTGCTGTGAGTTCCTGTGTACCAGATCTGTTGTGTTTGGGAAACACTGCTGCCTTGAAGTTTTTCCCCACCTCTTACTCCTACAGTCTTGTCTGCCTTGTCTTCCACATGGATTCCCTGAGCTTTAATAAGCATTTTTCTTTCAAATAACAAAAGGGTGGTGGTGGCGCATGCCTTTAATCCCAGCACTTAAGAGGCAGAGTCAGGAGGATCTCTGAGGTCAAGGCTAGCCTGGTCTACAGTACAAATTCCAGGACAGCCAGAGCTACATAGTGAAATACTGTCTTGAAAAATAAACAAAGAAACAAAACAAAAAAACCAAAAAAGAACGAAAGAAGAAAAGTCAAAAGAACAACCAAAATCTTTGCAAAATCTACCCAATTTGGAATATTCCTTTATTTCCTCAAGATATTAAATCACTTTGGGGCTGATCACATGATTTCAGGCTGTTAACCCCAATGACCTATCTTCTAATCCCCTAAACCCACTGGGTTGATGGAGAGAACCAATTCCCACTTTTGTCCTCCACCTGCCATGTGCTTTCACGCTCCCTCCACACAAAATGAAATGCAAGAATATAATAACATTTCTAAAAAAATTATTTTGAATCTCCCCACAAGAAAAACTCAAACCCAGAGATTTCACTACCAAAGTAAACAAACAAGAAAATAAAAGCATATTTTTACAGAGCCACAAATCCTTTTAGAGGAGAGAGAAGGAAGCCATCTTCCCACTCATGAAGGACGCAACAGACCCTGACCTTCTAATGCCTGTCACCACATTCCGGTGCCTCGGCCCTCCAAGCACCTTTATTTTTAAATCTCCACGGTGACTGAAGTTGCCGTTGCACTCACCAAGCTGACCACAGCTCTCCTTGGTGTTTTGTTTGTTTATTTGGTTGGTTGGTTTAGTTTGATTTTTTTCTAGACAGGGTTTCTCTGTGTAGCCCGGGCTGTCCTGGAATTCATTCTGTAGACCAGGCTGGCCTCGAACTCAGAGATCTGCTTGTCTCTGCCTCCCCAGTGCTGGAATTAAAAGTGTGCGCCACCACACCTGGCTACCTCTGGGCATTTTAAGGTTCCCTAAATAGAAGGACTCATTTCTCTTCACCATTCTGTGCTTGTCAGCAAGGACATTACCGGTATGCAGTAGTTACTCTGTAGGCTTGGACTGCATTAACGACTCTTCTTCTGAAGTCATTACCCAAACAGGTCATTTGCATTTAGTTAATACGAAGGGGTTTTTCCTTCCCATTTCAAAAATCGAAAGGTAAGGTTTTAGGAGATAACTCAGTCGGTGAAGTGCCTGCTGCTCTAACCTGAGGACTTCAGTTCAATCCCTAGCTTCCAGGTGGGCAGGCAAAATGGCTCAGGGGGTAAGTGAGCTTGCCTCGGAAACTTTACAACCTGAGTTTGATCCTTGAACCCCAGTAAATGTAGAAAGAGAGAAAAGACTCCAAAGAGTTGTCTTTGACCTCCACTTGTGAATGTTGCAGGTGTACCACAACCCAGTAACATAAACTCTGTATATGGCTACCCATGCCTCTCCTCCCAGCACTTGGGAGGTGGAGACAGGAGAATGCCTGCGACTTGATGACAAGCTTGCTCCAGGTTCATTGAGAGACCCTATCTCAAAAAACAAGGTGGGGAGGCCAGAACTGGTTAAAAGCCCAAAGTGCCCCTGAGGAGGACCAGAGTTTGGGTCCCAGCACCCATAGGGTAGCTTACAACCCTTGGAACTCCACTCCTGGGGAAGCCAACATCACCAGTCTCAGAAGGCACCTACACTCACACACACACACACACACACACACACACACACACACACAAATTAAAAATAACAAAAAATAAGCCAGTGGTGGCGCACGCCTTGGGCGGCCTCCTCTGGAAGGCAGCCATGCCCTTCTTCCTGAGTTCGAATCCCGCTGTTTCTCCCTCTTCCCGTGTGATTCATAGGGGAAAAAAGTTTTAAAAAATAATAATAAATATATATTTTAAACCCCCCAAAACTAGAAGGGATTAAGGAAGACACTTGGTGCCAACTGCTGGACTCCACAAGAAGTGTACATGTGCAACCCGTCCACACACATGAAAAACAAAGTAAAATGCAGAAATACAGTGGTCCTTGTACTTTGTGTGTGTGAGACATGTTGAATTAGTCACCCATAAACTAAATGTTTTTGTTTATTTTATGTATGTGAGCACATTGTCGCTGTCTTCAGACACACCAGAAGAGGGCATCAGATCCCATTACAGTTGGTTGTGAGCCATCATGTGGTTGCCTGGAATAGAACTAAGATCCTCTGGAAGAGCAGTCAGTGCTCTTAACCGCTGAGCCTTTAAATTTAAATTTTTAAAAAGAGACTGTTTTCTGTCCAAGTCTCTTCAAATATCTATAACAACTCTCAGCTAAACAGCCAATCCCCGGTCCTGCCTGCATAGACTCAGATAAATAGGTGTGTGGGAAATAGGCCGGTAAGCACAGAGCCAGGGAGGAATCTGTTCACAATATGCTTTACGACTCTTCCATGGCTTCTCTATACAACGGAGGGTTTAGCAGGCAAAGTTTTCGTAAAATGAAGTGTGCTCATAATTCTCCATAGGCCAGGTGCAGAGAGGAAAATAAAAGGTGGTGGTGGTGGAACGGAGGGGGGGGGGGCGCGGACAGGAAGCGTTTCTAGCAAGAGCAAACACACACACTAGGGCCCCTCACCCCTCAGTTTCTCCTTGCTATATGACAATCCTGCCTTCTATTTTCTCTGCCCCTCCCCAAGCCAGATAGGCACAAAACTTTGGTCTTTATCCATGTGGCATTCTGCTTAAGTGTTCATAATGGGGTGAAACTCGAGAAAACATCATGGAAAGAGATTTTGGTCGAAGGAATTGAAGTTGGAACAAAAGTAGACATTGTTCAAAAGTTAGTACTAACCCCAACCCATTCTACGTGCATTCTGTAAAAATCAGTTGAATTTTCATAACTCAGCATCAGAACCGAAATCCTAAAGCGTCACCACTGGGTAGACTGCAAAGAGGTTCTGTGTGGCAGTCATGGAATGTTCTAGAATTAGATGTGCAAACATTGTACAACAAAATAAAACCGCAGTTCTGCATTTTTAAATGGTAATTTTTATGAGGCATATCTAGATTCCTAAAAACAATCTTTAAATTTTTTTATTATTATTTTTAAAAATTGTGGCTGCGGCTGTGGCTCGTTGGCGGGATATTTCTACAGCACTGCCACATAAATTAATTGGTAAGTAGGAGTCATTAGCAACCGTTAGAGTTAAAAAAATGTTCTCTCTTAACGCTTAAAGACACGCCCAGGACGCCCAAGCTCTTGTTTAGCGCATGGCACATACAAACCTGGCACCTGTAGTGTCTGTGGAGTGACACAATGTCCCCTCACCGTTTTCTCAAGCACCAGGGGTTTCTTTCCCCGATTTTCAGCTTCATCCCTTATGTTTTACCAGATTAAAATAACTATATTTCAATCTACGCAAAGCTTCCTAAATCAGCGGAGGGCTTTCCTCCCCTATTGGTGAAGGTTGTCCTAAGGGTGGGCTTTCTAGAAACTTCCTGAGGCTGAGGACAGCAGGCTCCCTTCACGTCCTCCCGCTCCCGTTCAGAGGGGTTTTGTTTCGACATCTAAACACAGCTGAATTAGCTTCTCAAACGGAAATTGTATTGACACAGGGCTCTAATCCCACAAGTTTAAGGCAAGTATCAAAAGCGGAATTCAAGGGCCAGCGAGGTGGCTCAGTGGTAAGGGTGCTTGCTGCCAAGCCTGATGACCCACACCCCAGGGACCCACGCAGTGCATCGGGAAGGAATGAATCCTTCAAGTTGTCTTCCAACTTCCACACTCATACTAATGGCAAGCATGCGAGTGAACACCGTCCCCCATTTGTAAAATTAAAACTGCATTCTGATTTTCAAAACAAAGTAAAACACACAGAGAGAATAAATACTAAATGTTTTTTAAAAATTTAAAGCTGAATTAGGGTTCAATAAGACAGAATGGGTCAACGTCATCTGGCCGCTACCTGGTTTTCCATCTCCTGTCCCAAGGCATCCATCCCCACCTGGCAGCTCGACTCTCGCTCGGTTGTTTGTTTTTAAATCGCCTGTCCCTTGTCCCGCAACGCCCCACCCCCAACCCCCAGCGCCTCAGCTGGAGTTGTGTCCTCTACCCGGGACTCCCTGCTTCCCCGTTGTCCCGGGACATTGATCCCCACTCAAGATCTTCCCGGACAACTCGCAGATTTTCTAACCTCAGCCTCGGGGAAGGGCACCCCCTTAATGGTCGTTGAGAAACCGGGGTTTGGGGGAGATGAAAAATCAGTTCCAGCAGGGGAAGTTCGAGGGGAGCCTAGACGTGACTCTCTCTCTCTTTCTCTCTCTCTCTCTCTCTCTCTCTCTCTCTCTCTCTCTCTCTCTCTCTCTCTCTCTCTCTCTCTCTCTCTCTCTCTCTCTCTCTCTCTCTCTCTCTCTCTCTCCAGGCTGGAGGCGGTGGGGAGCGCCGGGAAGGGCCGGGGTCGGTGATGCTGGGGCGCAGGGTGGCCAGTCCCGGGCGGCATCTCTGCCCAATTGGCCTCCGGGTTGCAGACACTCACCCTCGGCGCGCACGGGGGACGGCTGCAGAGCCAGGAGGAGCAGCGCGGCGCAGAGCGCAGGCAGGCTGCCGGGCGCCGGCCATCGCGGCTCCGAGATCATGGTGGTGTAGTCCGCGGGCTGCGCGCGGCCGAGAGGTCGGGCGGATGCTGGTGCCACGGCCCGGGATGCTGCGGGAGTTGCAGCCTGGAGCGCTGGGACCCACGAACTCCCGGGGGTCTCGGTGGCGCCACCCAGGCGGCTGCAGTCCGGCTCCGCCTTCGCGCCCAGTACCTGGGAGCCGCGGTGCCAAAAGGGGCTGTGCCCTGGCCCGGAGGGCGGGCAGTGTACCCCCCGAGGGGAGGACGGTCGCCACGCGGGGTTGACTGGGCGCAGACTTACAGACAGACCCTTCTTTAAACGAACCGTTTTTTAAATGAAGAAGGGAAGCTGCTGATTTGCTAGCCTCGGTCCTCAGGACAGCGAGCTCCTCCGTCCCATTAGGAAAAGGCTATCTTTGGGCTGGGGATGTGGCTCAGTTGGCAGAGGGCTTGCCTGGCAGGCACGGAGCCTGAGTTCCATTCCCCAGCACTGCAGAGAACCGGGCGTGGTGGCAATCGCTTGTAATCTCCGCACACTAGGAGGATGGCAGAGGTAGAGGGAGCGCATCTAATTTCGGTATTTCCTTCAAAGGCATCTCCTACATTACCCTAGCGCTCCTGAACATCGTTACCACTCAGATCTTGGTGACCTCCAGAGCGCGTAGAATTCCCAGGTTTGGAGAACCGGTGATCTGAGAGAAGCTACACTCTTAAGTAAGCGTCTCTGTTAAGCAGCCTCAAGGTTGGTCCCACCTGGGACAGAGGATCCCTTCCAGTTCACTGGGTCCTGTCTCTCCAACATCAACTCACTGGAGAGCTCATAAACCCAGCTCTCTTTTCTGGCCTGGTGGCCAATGTCCTACATCTGGAGACTGGGGCAGGAGAATGGCTGCCAGTTCTAGGCCAGCATGGGCTACATAGCAAGACCCTGTCTCAATTACTCAATCAATAAAGAATAATAGCATTGTTAAGATTAGTACACCAGCCTGGTAGTGGTGGCGCACGCCTTTAATCCCAGCACTTGGGAGGCAGAGGCAGGCGGATTTCTGAGTTCGAAGCCAGACTGGTCTACAGAGTGAGTTCCAGGACAGCCAGGGCTACACAGAGAAACCCTGTCTCAAAATAACCGAAAGAAAAAAAAAAGATTAGTACACCAACGGTTCTGTACAGTTTATAAATCCCCTCCATATTAATGTACGCAGTCCATAAATGGGCACTCTTATGTGACCATAATATGGCTGCCCATGTGCGAGGTGATAACGATGCCATAGTTTGTCCTTTTGAAAAGTCCTATTTAGGCAAGTCAAATGCTAAAGGGTGAACAAGAGTTTGGTGCTAAACCACGAGTAACTGTCTGCAGTGAGGCAGGACACGGACAGGGGAAGAATTTGTTTCCTTTTTATAGCATGGTCTGGGATTTGAACCACATCGGGCTCAAGCCAGACATCGTTTTTCAGCTCACATTATCTACATGAACCAAAGCTAGTCTGGAACTCAGTATTTAGCCCAGGTTAACCTCAAACTCACATCCCTCCCACCCACACCCCCACAGACCTTCACACAACTTTCATTAGTGTGTGTGTGTGTGTGTGTGTGTGTGTGTGTGTGTGTGAAACCCAGGTCATAAGATTAGAAGGCAAGTGCCCTTAGCAACCCAAACCATCTTGCTAGCCCCCACGTAACTCTCAGATTACACTAAAAAGACAGCGACTCTCCCCCAAAGCAACCAACACTGATTAATTCCTTTAGGTGGTTAAGTTTCCCATTTAAAACAGGTATTTGAGGGTGTTAATGGATTGGGGGGGGGCTGATAGTCATTCCCATGTAAGTATAAATGAATTTACCTAGCTAGATTCAATTTAGCAGTTGGCAAGACAACCTAGCGGGTGAGATTTTACATGTCTGGGCTGGAGGAGAGACACTGAAAGCAGCCTTCAAGCAACGCCCAGAGACCCATCCGAGGGCAATGCCTACTAACACCATAGAAGACATTTTGAAACTCACTACCTAACCCTGATGGCATTTTAAACATTATCTTTGCTCAGGTCTGTCTTGGCCTGTCCTCCTGTGGGGAAATGGTATGTTCTAGAGGTATAATTTGTGCACACACTGGGGAAAACTGTCCAGCTGTCTCCTATGAGTGTGTGATTGCCTCCTGTCCCAGAAAGTGCTGTGGTGTCTATATAGAAAAAAACAAAAATGGGCACCCACAGAAAGATTTGTTCAGGACTCCTCATGGTTCCCCCATTTGCACCAATCAGGGGCAGCTTGGGCATCCAGAGTGGATGAACAGTGTAACACATGGTGACCTGTTCAAATGGAATAGAATACCGGCTGGCAAGGAGAAGATCAAAGCACAATGCTAAGAGGCTGGACACTTGCCCAGCATGCACGAAACCCCGGGTTTAACCTCAGTGTGTGGGGTATGGGTGCATACCTTCAATCTCAGCACTTCATATGCAGAGGCAGGAGGTTCAAGGGTCAGAAGTTCAAGGTCATTCTTAGCTATACCAAGTGCAGCCTGGACCTACAAAATATATCATAAAAACAGGCCAGCCAGAAGTCTCAAATGCAGAACGTGCTTGCCCAGAAGCCTCTGACCTGATTCAATCCCTGCAGCCTACAGTGGAAGGAGAGAGCTGACTCCCTTGGGTGGTGCTCTGACCTCCACATTCAAATTGGGGCAAACTCATTCACACATCCACAAGTAAATCAATGTTAAAAACACATAAATAAATAAAACCAAATATGGAGAAAAAAGCCAAATGCAAAAAAGTTTGTCCATATGATTCCATTTTTATGAAATTTGATTCAAAAAGTGAAAAAAAAAAAAAAAAAAAACCCAGCCAGGTGTGAGGTAGCTCACCTTTAATCTGTAATAAACACCATGACCAAAGGCAACGTGGGAGTATCTTAGGGTTTTATTGCTGTGAAGAGACACCATGACCACAGCAATACTTATAAAGGAAAGCATTTAAAACGGGGCTGGCTTACAGCTTCTGACGTTTAGTCCATTATCATCATGGAGGGAAGCATGATGGCCAGCAGGCAGACGCGGTGCTGGAGAGGTAGCTGAGTGTTCTACAATTGGATCCCCAGGCAGTGGGAAGATAGCATGACACACTGGGCCCGACTTGGGCTTTGAAACCCCAAAGCCCACCCTCAGTAATACACTTCCTCCATCAAGGCCACACCCACTCCAACAAGGCCACACCCACTCCAACAAGGCCACACCCACCCAACAAGGCCATACCCACCCAGCAAGGCTACACCCACTTCAACAAGGCCACGCCCACTCCAAGGCCATACCCACCCAACAAGGCCATACCCACCCAACAAGGCCAAACCCATCCAACAAGGCCACACCCACTCCAACAAGGCCACACCCCATTGCCTAATAATGCACTTCCCTAAGAGCCTATGGGGGCCATTTTCATTAAAACCACCACAGGGAGGATATATTTTATAGTATACAATCCATGATGCAGGGAAATCAGGGCAGGAGCACAAGTCAGGAACCTGGAGGCAGGTGCTGGTATAGAGGGTGTGACGGAATGCTGCTTGCTGTCTTGCCACACAACAGCTAACATAATTAAGACATGCCCACAAGCCTCCTCAATGTGGACAGTCTCTCGTTGAGACTCTCTTCCCAAGTGATTCTAGGTCGTGGTTGTGTCACGATAACAGTCTGAAGCCATCGCGAAGTCAGCATGAGATGGCTGCTTGCACACGGCCTCCTGGATGGTTTGGGTTCCTTGATGCTAACTCCTTTCTGAAACATTTCTGGAGCAGTGGGTTCTCCTTTCATTGACCCTGACGTCAGCCGGTGGTGTGTGACTGACACCTGCCTGTCTACAGGCGCAGACTCACGGAGACAGTGAGTAGGTTAGCTGTAGGCAGGCTGCTTCTAAGGGAGTGGGAATAAGCTGTTAACAGCCACACCTTGTGTCGACTTCTCCCAGCAATGACACCCAGGGCAGTAACGTCATTTGGAATAGGATGCTGGACACGTTTGAATATAAGTAACTAATATTTTTTCCAAATTCTTCTGGCGTTTGCTCTGGTAAATAGGAGGGAATGTTGTGATGGGACATATATACTTTTTACCTACGCACAGGCTCACAGTATCCTGGCCAGTCTAGTACTGAGCCAGCGTTTTCATTGCTCTGAGGAACTTCCTATGGCTGGTGAGATGGCTTATCAGCTAGAGGTGCTTGCCACCAAGCCTGATGACCTAAGTTCAATTCTCAGGTAATGCACACACATACATACACACATGCACACACACATACACACACACACACACCCCTAATTAAAAATTTAAAAATGTCTGGTGTGGTAGTATACACCTTTTACCCTATCACTCAGAAGGCAGAGGCAGGTGGAGCTCTGTGAGTTCGAAACTAGCCTGGTCTACATAGAGATTCCAGGACAGTCAGTCAGAGTGTCATGGAGGGGCTTTATCGAAAACAAACAAAACTAACAACAACAGTGACAAAAACCCTAAAATGTAAAAAATTTAAAAATAAACGTGGACGGTATAATTAACACAATCCCAGCTTCTATCCTTCACCAGACTGTGTCTCCCGGAACACCCACTGCCTTCGGTTCTATCTTCTGTCCGTCTCTCCAGGAAACCACAAACACAGCTCACCATCTGCTGCGTCCTTGCTCCAGGATGTCTTGGTTTTCAGGGAAGCCTTTTCTGTACTCTCTTTCCTCCTTCCTGTGTGCTTTGTTTTAAAAGACGAGATCTTGCCAAGTAACCCAGGATAGCTGCAACCTTGCTGTGCCAGAGCCTCCGCCTCCTGAGTGCTACCATTGGAGGTACATGGTCAGGTCCCCTCTGAGCTCCGTTTTCTTTTGTTCTGACACAGTACCCTTTCCTGTTCTATTTCTTAGAGCCTTGCTGTTGTGATTTATTCGTTTTAAAGACGAAGCTGGCTTCTCTGAAACTCTTAGGCTCAAGGGAACCTACTCTTTCTCTCTGTCTCCAAATAAGCCAGGTCCATAGGTCCCTACTTACTGTTTGTTCTATATTCCTGAATACAACGTCCTAGCTCCACCAGACCAGTAGGGGTAGTTTAGTTTGCGGGATTTTTTATTTATTTATTTATTTATTTATTTATTTATTTAGACAGGATCTCATATATAGCAGTGGCTGGCTCAGAACTCACTACACAGACCAGGCTGGCCGCAAACTCACAGAGATCCTCCTGCCTCTGCTCCTTGAGTGTTGGGATTAAAGGAGTATGCCACCAAGCCAGTGTTCATGAAGTCACTGAGGGATGTGTCCTGGCAACCGTACAAAGCACCACTCAACTCCCAAGATGTAGCGGGAGGTATTTGAAAAGAATCCAACTTGCTCCCCGCTTAGCCGCCAAGTTCCCACACTAATGCCGCCTGGTCCCATCCGGGTGCCCTCATCTGTCAGGCTCTCATGCGGGGCCGGAGCTCCCGAGTTCCCTTCACGGCCACGCCAGCCCCACGTAACTACCATCCACCCCTTGATCAGCCATCACATTACCCATCACCCAGCAAAATCAAAACTCTTAATGCTATAGTTAACCAATAGATTTAGTATATCAGTAAAATCTCAATACCCAAGATGCCCACACAATTAGACAAGTTATCCCAATTATCCTAACCTTTTGATAATGCATAACTACCTGAGACTACAAAAGTCCCATGGGTTCACGTTTGAGTGTTTCTGCCTGCATTCCTGACTCTGCATCCCTTAGCTCCGCCTCCCTTTTCCCTGTCCAATCACAGGTCTCCCACTGCAAATAGATTGGACAGGAAAATTTCTGCCAGACCAAGAGGTCTCCATTTTAAACACAATTTTTTTTTTTTTTTTTTAACTTACATGAAGGAGATAGAGGCTCCGTGTCATGACTCCAAATTCATTCCTCACTCCCAATTGTGGACAACCAGGCACGGGCTCCCGAAAGCCCTCTCAGGCTGTGATGGTTTGTATTTGCTTGGCTCAGGGAGTGCCACTATTTGGAAGTTTGACCCTGTTGGAGTAGGTGTGGCCTTGTTGAAAGAAGTGTGTCAATGTGGGTGTGGGCTATAAGACCCTCATCCTAGCTGCCTGGAAGTCAGTCTTCCACTAGCAGCCTTCAGATGAAGATGTAGAACTCTCAGCTCCTCCTGCACCATGCCTGTCTGGATGCTGCCACGTTACCACCTCGATGATAATGGACTGAACCTCTGAACCTGTAAGCCAGCCCCAATTAAATGTTGTCCTTTTAAGAGTTGCCTTGGTCACGGTGTCTCTTCACAGCAGTTAAACCCTAAGACACAGGCTAAAAAGTACTCTCTCACCGCCAGAAGGTCTGTCATTACCACTTTGCCATGAGAGTTTCCAGTATTACTTCTTCACTATGGCCATCGATGCATTTACCACGAGGGTTCGGTGAATCACTCTTTCACAAGTGTGTCCCCGAAGTGATGCCCAGAAGGAATTAACAGTTCCGGAGCTTAACAGATCTCTGCGCCATGTTTGCAGTGCCCCGAGACTTCTCATTTAATAGCAGCAAAGTCAGAGCAAAACACAGCTCTCACCTTAAAGGGAACAAGAGACAGTCTGTCTGCTCTGAAGCCATTTGAATGACCATGGCCCAGGAACCCAGATTTAGGTTACCCCAAATTTCATGTTTCAACATAGAATTAGTTATGGAATCAGTTCTACGGTTTTACAGAGCAAAGAACATTGTAAATCAAGGTAAGTTTAAAATACATTAGTGAGTCCATTGATTTGGTATTTGAATAAGAATGGCTCTCATAGGCTCATATGTTTGAATCCTTGGTCCCCAGTTGGTGGTGTCGGGGACCGCTCTGCCAAATGTTGGAACCCGCACTGCCAAAAGCTTGGGGGCCAAAATTGTTAGAGCCTGCACTGCCTCAAGCTTTGGGGGCTAAATTTTCCCAGCTCGTACTGCTGCTCTGGTCCACAGGTCGGGGTTCAGCAAGAGAGAGAGTGAGGGCAAACACAAAGAATGGAGACCAGACAGAGTGTGATTCAGTCCCGTTTATTCTCAAGTCTCTCTTCTTCTCTCTTTCCAAGTCCCTAGTTCCTAGTCCCTAGTGCCTTCAAGTTTCAAGTTTCCAGTCCCTCTTCTGTCTGCCTCTCGCCTTTTATAAGTCTGACTTCTCAAGTCATGCCTTTAAGTCTCACACACCCAAGGGAAAATCCTGGATATATAAAACAAGATGTTATCAGAGTGTACTCAGCTGTTGTAGGCTGTTATAAATGTAGAGTGAAAAATTATAAGACCATTTTATGAAATATATGTAGACTTTTTCTTTGCCCTTAGACCTGAGCAGAAAAAGTGCAAGTTCCAGAAAGCGAAACTGAAAATAAGATTTCAGGCCTTCACTGCCCCGGGACACATTCCAGGTGGAGGACATTATCCCTGAATCAGAGGACACTTGCTGGATTACATTCCTCAAGCCTCAGCGAGTAGACCCACCTGTGGGTGGGAAAAGCCCAAAAGCAGGAAGACACATTCCTGACCACAAAAAAGATACAAGTCATCTAGGTGGGGCTTTGACTGGAGAAAGTGAGAAATATTTAACCTGAAATAGTTGGTAATGACAGGGTGGGGCACAGTGACACGGTAAAACTACGTTTTTGAGAAGAATGAATGTGCAGAGTAATTTTCACGTGGCTCTAAATCATTTAGGGTGGATTCCTCTGAAATGTTCCACTGTTCTTGGTTACCCCCCCCCGTCTTTCCAGTGTTATGTTCAAAATTTGTAAAACAAGCAATCATGTGTAACCACACGAAAATGCAACCAATCATGTGTAACTGCGCGAAAATTCCTTCCTTTCCCCACCCCATGCTATAAAAAAAAACCCTCAGCTTGCTGGCCTTTTGTCAAAATTCTGTTCCTGCGTGGATAAGCAATTTTGACCGTTGACTAGCAAACTCTCCCCAATAAACCTCTGCTGATTGCATCCAGGTATGGTTTCTTGTGATTTTTGGGGTGGTCATGATTTCCTGAGACTTGAGGAAGGGTCTCCCCAGTTTGGGGGTCTTCAATAAACAAGTCTCTTGTCAGGGTATATGGCTCAAGATGGCTGCAAGGATGATAGCTGCCTTCTGTTGGCTCCCCACAGGTGGAACTGTTTGGGAAGAACTAGTAGGTGTGGCCTTGTTGAGGAGGTGTGTCACTAGTAGTGGCTTTGAGGTTTCAAAAGCCCACACCATTCCCAGTCAGTTCTCTGCCTCCTGTTTGTGGATCATACGTAAGCTCTCAGTTACTGCTGCAGTGCCATGCCTGTGTGTCTGCTGCCTACCTACCTGCCTGCCTGCCGCCATGTTTCCACTGACAGGAAGCCCTGCTGCTAAGGTCAGAGTCTGCCATTACCAGAAAGCTCTGACCTTGGTGCAAAATAGCAGACTCCCTTAGTCAGCGGGGCTTCCTTTTCTCTCCCTGGGGGATCTTGGACCCCCAGGATCTGAGGAACATCATGGAGCATCTTAGAGAAATTTATAGGCCCAACTCCCTTTCTCCCTATAAGAAACCCATTCAGCATGTACCTGAGATTCCTGGAATCCCTCCCCATGCTGAGGAGGCATCTCAGCACCTCAGCCTTAACCCAGTGACCTTTGCCCACCCTGGATATTCCTACTCCTCCCCAAAGTTTTATAGATGCATTGCTCACCCTGAATAGAGCTGAGCTGCCTCTCTGAAGCTGATCCCGGAGATAAGTCTGTCCTCCCCGTTGTGCTCACTGGTCCCCTACACTCTTCCCTTCATCAACCCTGGAGAAGAAGGGAGGGCCACATCCCACCATGTTGGTTATGGACTCTACTATCCTCTGCATCTACGTGCCTTAGATGAAATGCTTCTTTTATAGGTTTCCTTGATCATGGTGTAGAAGCTTTGCTACGGGCCTCAGATGCTATCTGGTGACATTCATAGCTTGGGGACCGGCAACATTCCAACCTCTCCACACCATTCTTGTTTGGTTGGTTGATTTGGAATTTGTTTCTGTGTTTATGGCAGGGTTTCTCTGTGTAGTCCTGGCTGTTCTGGAACTCCCTCTGTAGACTAGGCTAGCCTGGAACTCACAGGGATCCACCTGCCTCTGCCTCCTGAGTGCTGGGATTAAAGGTGTGGGACACTAACGCCCAGTCACCACTGCAGTTTTAACCAACCAGTGAGTCTTTGCAGATAGTTACTTTTCAGGAATTCTTGGTCACAGCAAAAACTCTATGGGTTTTGTATCATCATCACCACCACCACCACCATCATCATCTTCACCATCACCATCATCATCACCACCATCACCATCACCATCACCATCATCACCACCACCACCACCATCACCATCTCCCTACTTAACCCACACAAAGTGAGGTGTAATGCTTAAATAGTTTCCCCAGAATCAGGACATCTGGTGAAACCGAAGTGCCTGCCCGAGTGGCCTCGCCTCAGAGGCTCTGTTCCACTGAACTTCTAAGGATGAGGTTTCCCAGCCAAATACCCGCCCTCACCAGGGGGAGAAGCAGGGTTCCTGTTTATCCCAAGAAGCAGGCTTCAGTTTTCTGCCAGCCTGGGATATTATTCAAACAAGCCAACCACTCCCTGTCAGTGCTACCAGGCATCACCCCACCCTCCGGTTTCCACAGAGCCTGCCTCCAATGCCTCCAACGGCCTGTCCTCATTTACCACGTTCAGTTGCTGATGGCAGCCCCCTCCCCCCCCGCGGTCAGCACAGTGTGAGGTCTTCACCTAATGAGCTACCTCGGTTTTTTTTTTTTTTTTTCATCAACTCAGCCTGTCCAGTGCTCTGCACTCCTCAGAACCTCAAGGCTTCCCCCTGAGCATCAAAAGCCACCAGTCCCAAGAGGCAGGTCAGAAAGCCACAGACAGGAAGCTGGAACCAAGCAAGGAGGATGGGCCAGGGCCCTGACCCCCACCTCACAGCCCACCTCAGCAGAAAGGATGTGAGTGCACGAGGTGACCACTACCTACCTGCACTGAGCACAAGACTGGGTTTGCAAACAGGCTGGCCTCAAACTCACAGAGATCCTCCTGCCTCTGCCTTCCGAGTGCTGGGGTTAGAGGCCTGCACACCAGAGCCCGGCTCTATTTTTGTTTGAATTTATTTTATTCTTCTCCTCATTGCTACTATGAGTGTTTCATGGAGGGAGGGGCCTCACAGGGAAAGTGAGAGACAGCTTTTGAGGTTGGGTAATGGAATCTCGGAGTTGAATTCAGGTCCTCGGTTGTTCTTTGCTTTCTGCTGTGATAAACACCTTGCGCAACTCAGGGTCGAAAGGTTGATGTAGGCCTGTGGGGAAACCAAGGCAGGAGCTCAAGGCCAGAGCCTGCAGCACACATCATGGGGGAAACACTGCTTGCTGTCTTTTTTCTTTTTCTTTTTTTAATTTTTGCTTTATTTCAATTTCACGTATATAGGTGTTTTGCCGGCATGTATGCAGTGCCCAAAACTGCCAGAAGAGGGCGACAGATTCCCTGGGACTGGAGTCATACATAGATGGGTGTGAGCTTCCTTGTAGGAGTGGAGAACAGAACCTAATTCCTCTCTGTAAGAGCAGCCAAAGCTCTTAAAGGCTTTCGCTTCCCGAAGCTCCATCCGTTTGCTTTCTTATTCAGCCCACGACCCCTGCCCAAGGATGGCACCACCCACAATGGGTTGGGCCCGCCTCTACCAATTAGCAATGGAGAAAATGCCCCACAGACAGGGCTACCAGCCAGTATGATGGATGCAGTTCCTCAATCGAGTTTCCCTCTTCCGAGATGACATTGGGTTTGTGTAAAGTGAGACGAAGCTAGAGCACCAGGCTTTCTTACCCACCAAGCTATCCTCCTGGCTCCAAATTCACCACTTTTCATTGTGTTTGTGTTTTGTTTTTGTTTTGTATTGCTTACCATCTCGCTGCGTTTTCTCCTCCCCCCACCCCCCTCCGTCTCCTGTTCTCAATCTCATCATCAAATGCTTCCTCCGTTTTAGGGATCTGCTCCCCTTGGCTTCCCACCATAACTTTGCATGCACCCAGCAGGGATAAACACCCCAAGATGTCACACTTCCAGATGAGGACTAAAGTGTGATCTGACCCTGTCATACTGGACTCTCCTCAGAGCTAGACCATTAAGATTTTCAGGATCACCTGGGCGCGATCCCACAAGATACCGGAAGCTGGGCTTGTTGCCCTTCCCTCCTGGAAGGAGAGAACACGGAGTGTCATGGGACCCTCACTTGAGTGTCCAGCCACTCCCCGAAACCAGCTGTGTGCAGTTTTGCTCTAACTGTGCACAACCTTGGGGTTTCTGGGAGGGGCTAGAGGGGTGAGTGGGGAGAGATGCGGGGAGGGAGCTCGATCTACACAGCCATGGAAGATCCATCAGCTGATTGCAGACTCTTCCTCTGTTCCCCATTGGCAGTTTCCTGAAACTCCTCCTCCTCCTCCTCCCCTCCTCTTCCTGTCTTGCCTGGAAAGGCTGCCTCCTCATTTTTTTTTTTTTAAAGAATGTGTGTGTGTGTGTGTGTGTGTGTGTGTGTGTGTGTGTGTGTATACGCTGTTGCTGTCTTCGAGGGCATTGGATCCCATTACAGATGGTTGTGAGCCATCATGTGTTGCTGGGAATTGAACTCAAGACCTCTGGAAGAGCAGTCAGTGCTCTTAACCGCTGAGCCATCTCTCCGCCTTCTCATTTTCACCCAGCAATTGGCTATTTGTCATCTTTATTAGCCAATCAGATAATTAAGGGAAATTCCTCTACACCATTGTTTACATTCAAAAGATTTTGCTTTGAACCAGGCATAGTGGTGTGTGGCTGTAACTCAACAACTCAGGACCTGGTAAATCAGGAGAATTACGAGTTTGAGGCCAGCTTATGGGACTTAATTAGACTCTATCTCAAAGGCAAACATGAAAGAGAGGTGGGCCGACTGAGTAATTCAATGGCGGAGTGCCTGCCTACCATTTCTGGAGGCCTGGCTTTCAATCCCCAGTACTACAGAAGGGGACAGGGGGCTGGAGAGATACCCAGCAGCTTGGCGTGCTTGCTGCTCCTCCAGAGGGACTGGAGTTCAGTTCCCAGCACCCATGCTGGGCAGCTCACAACTGCCTGTAACTCCAGCTCTGGGGAATCGGATGTCCTTTCTTGGCCTCCATGATCACCCAAATACATGTGGTTATTACACCCACACATATGCAGAAATACAAAGAAAAATAACATTAAATAACATTTAAAAATGTTTAAATAAGAGAGGAAGGGAAGGAGAGAGGACAAAGGGGAGGAGAGAAGAGGTGATTAAACTACAGGAAGGACAGACAGCCTGCTCATATCAGTGACTATGGAAAGAAGCCACAAAGGAGACAGCCGGGTCACTGTGATTATGCTTATAGGTCTGTCCCTTTCCACGCCGTGGGGATGGGGGTTTTACAATGTCCATATTGTTCAGAGGGTCTACATTGCTCCTGTCCTGGTGCCTGATGTGTACTGGTTGGTGAAGGTTTGCTGGATGAAGGAGGTAATTTCCACAACACTGAAGATTTCTCTCCCACAAGCCTTCTGGTTATACACCCTGCCACTTCAGAACTCAATGTCTGCAGCCCCTCCCCTGTGCAGTCCTCCTGGTAACTAAGCCCACTCCCTCCACAGATGACCCCTTCCCACACCTTGCCCCAACAGCTGTAGAGTTCAGTAACTTGGCTCCCGAATAGAACATATAGGCCATAGATCCATCTGTCTCACCTGGCTCGCTACTCTGAATGTTCTTGAGGATGGAGAGTGCATCCTTTCTGCATTGCTTGCTTTTGTTTAAGTTGCATGAAGAAGGATATAGTTTTTTGGGGAGTGGGGGATAGTCTCATTGCACATGGCGTTGGGGTCAGGAGCAGCTCTGTCTCTCTGGCCTGTCAGGTACTTTGACCGTCTCCCCCCTTCCTTTTCTTCTCTTCTTCCCCCTGCCTCCAATGTTAGTTTCCTCCCTTTCCCACCCCTTCCCGCTTTCACATCATATATGTGTGTATGTCTATACATTTATATAGAGATGTATAGATACGGTCTTACACAGCTATAAAGAATTCTACAACTCACAAATGAGGAAAACATGGCATTTGTCTAAACCTGGCTTCCTGTGTTTAACGTGACGGTCTTCTGCTCCGTCTATTTCCCAGAATACAGCACCGTTGATTCTTTTATAAACATATTTATTTTTGTGTGTGCCACATGCATGCAGTTGCCCAAGGAGGCCACAAGAGGGCATCAGGTCCTTCAGAGCTGGAGTCAGGGGTGGCTCTGAGCTGCTGGATTTGAGCCCTGGGAATCAAACTCGGTTCCTCATCAAGTGGCTCTTAAGCGCCGTGCGCTCTCTCCAGCCCAGTCATTCCAATCTTTGTAGATGAATAAAATTCCAGTGTGCAAATTGATGGTTGAATCCATTTTTCACTTGACGGGATCCAGATCCACCGAGAAAACAAATCTCTGGATGAGTCCATGCGAGAATCGCTAGGTTAGGTTAATTGAGAAGACCCAACCTTACTGCGAGTAGTACTATTCCGAGGCTGAGGGCGCGGACTGAGAGGTGGGCAACCATGAGGAGCTGAGCATCATGGAAAAAGCCAGGGGTGGTGTGCTCATCTTTAATCCCACCCCTGGGTACAGAAACAGGAAGATCTCCAGAGTTCACTGGCCAGCTGGCCTGGCTGAACCGGTGCACTCCAGGTTCAGTGAGAGACCCTGGAGGGGGACACACAGCATGCAGTTCCAGTATTCACATGCATACATGTGTGCACACAAGAAAACATACACATGCAAAAACAACAACGACAACAACACACACACACACACAAAGTAGGAAGCAACTGAAGTCCAGCTTTCATTTCTTGTAACTTCCTAACCAGCATTCAAGTTAGCCCACCGCCTCTCCTCTTCCCACTATGCCATTTTCCACCAGGATGAACCAAAATCAATCTTTCTCTCTTAAGTTGCTTTTGTCCAGTACTTGGTCATAACAATGAGAAAAATGACAAATATACTGCCTGTGCCCGTGTGTCACGCCTTCTTCATTCAGGAACCCTTCATCTGTTGTTCAACTCCTAGGCTGGTTGTACAGCCTGGGGACAGCGCTGTGGTAAACGTGATATTAGGTGTCTCTGCAGTAAGTTCTGTAAGGCTCCATTACGTGTACACTCGGGAGTGGTGTAGCTTGGGTATTTCTGGCTTCAAATTTTGTAAATGTTTATTTATCTATTTACTTAATGTGTATTTATTTTGTGCGTGTGTGTGTGTGTGTGTGTGTGTGTGTGTGTGAATCCATGTCTTTCTCAGTTGCTCTCCACTTTATAGTTTGAGACAGGGTTTCTCATTCAACCATAGCCCATCAATTGGCTACACCGGCTGGCCAGCCAACTCCAGGAATCCTCCTGTTTCTACCTTCCAACTGGAATTGCTTGTATGTTGCCTCCACAGCACAGCTGGCTTTTCACATGGGTGACAGGAATTTGAACTCAGGTCCTTCCAACTACCTAGCACTTAACCAACTGAACTGTCTCTCCAGTCCCTCAGTGTCTGCTCTGGAGGACGACAGCCCTATTGTGTTTTTTCCTGCCTCTTGTGGCTACTGCAGGACTAGGCACATCTTGCATGTTCTGTTAGGCTTTGCTGAGTGGAAGGATGGCTCCGTGTGCCTGCCGAACAGCATTATAGCAGCCAAGATAGAATTTCAAACCAGTTTGATGTACAGCAGCCTTACAAATCATCTTGCTACCAGCCTGCAGCTACCGAAGGCACTGAAAAAAACCCAGAGCACAATGTGGCATTTACTTGTGGGCTGCCTTGGAGGCCCCGGAGCTGTGGGCTGGGTCCCGGGTAAACACAGGCTGCACTAAAGAGCCCATTGTGGACACTGGGCTCCTTTCAAGTTGCTCCGGGGTCTGAAGCCGATTTGCAGCTGGACCCAAGTCATTGCCAAGACTGCTCCCTGCCTCCCAACCCTCAACTTACCTCCCCGGCCTCTTTTAAAAATTAACTAAAAGAAACCATCCAAGGAGAAGCTGTTAGCCTGCAGGCTGCCAATGGCAGGAGACTTTTGTTTATGCACAGGGTTAGCACCTAATCTGTGGAGCAGAGATGAGTCCTCAGAGAGGGGTGCTGAAAACTGGACCCCAAAGGAAGCCCCATCTGGACTTGGAAGGAAGGCAGTTCAGGGCTGCCAAGGAGAAAGCCTGGTGCAATCAGGAGTCTTTGGGTGGGTTTTGTCCCTGGCTGCTTCTGTGCTGGCATTTCAGGGACCCTGGGAAGTTACCAGTCTCCCAGGAAGCCCCTGCAGGCTCCAGATGGTATCCTGTTGTCTTCTTCCTCTCTGGTTGAAATGCAGATGGTCCTGAGAGGGACAGCTCTGGTAAAAATATCATATTTAAAGCCTGTGGTTAATTCTGGCTTTTGTGATTTAATCAGCAAGTTCCTTGGCGCCTCCTTCAACATTTCTGGACCTCAGTCGCTTTTCCTCTAACACACATCATAATGTCACCTAGGTAGAGATTTTGTTTGTATAAAAACAGGACCTTGCAGGCTGGAGAGATAGCTCAGCGGGTCAAAGTGTGTATGGCTTTTGCAGGGGAGTAGGGCTTAGTTCTCTCCTCTTAACTGCAGATTCAAATCCAGGGGATCTGATGCCTCTGGCTCCAGTGGGCACCTACACTTCAAGGGGCATTCCACTGCCATCCTTCACATATTCACATAATCAAAGACCAGAAAACAAAACCCAAAAAAAAAGAAAAAAAAAAAAAAAAAAAAAAAAAGGAGGACTTTAGAGATCACAAATGAACCAGTGAGACAGACATAGACTTGCTTTGAGAAACAACTAGGCTGACCATCTCGGTTGACCCCTCTGTAAGGGTCAATAACAGCGACAGTCTTTTTAGGGGCCATCTATCGAAGATTATCCCAGATGGTCCGTGGATTAGTGGTCTTTATTGTACCCATTGGTATATTGGTGTTTGTCAGTCATACATCTTTGTTTCTAGGGATGGTTGTCGTTATATGGAACACAGCAAGCCCTGCCCTAATGCTCTGCAGAGTTAAAACCGTTCAGCCGAGATCTGTGCTGATTCAGACTTTATAGTGAAGCTTTAGCAAAGGTATTTTTCTTGCCTTTATTTTTCCTTCCTTTGGTCCTCCATCCTTCCCTTCCAGTCCCCCACTCCCACCTCCCCCCTTGGCTGGGCAAGCACTGAACTCGAACCCAGGACACGTGCTAGGTGAACAAATCCACCCTGAACTGTAGCAGGATATTTTTCCCGAAAGTTGGGAGGAGCTAAGGTGGGAGGAGTAAGGAGAGGAAGAGGAGTAAGGAGAGGAAGACGGAAGAGGAGAAGCTGGGGTGGGGGGGGGGAGAGAGACAGAGAGAGAGACAGAGAGAGAGACAGAGAGACAGAGAGAGACAGAGACATGAAAGCGGACATGCGCCTGTCTCTAGCAGTCAAAGGTAGTTGATATAGGTTGGATATTGGGTTACACCTCTGATTGTGTGGGCATCTTGGCATTGAGCATTACCAAACATATAAAGCCTTTGGATAATCTAAGCATTAGAGTCTCATTCCTACCGGGCCCACTTGGATGGTGGGATGGTCTGGGCTCAGCCAAGCATTGTGGAGATAGTGTGGTAGATTGGCAGAGCCATCTCCCACGCTGGTGTCTCGTGGGTGGCAGGGCTGGTGTCTCTGACCACCTGGCTGACCATTCCTAGCTGTGGCACGAGCGTGGCCTCTGGCCGTTTCAAGCTGCGGAGCGCACATGGTCTCTGGCAAAGGAACCATGGCGCCAGAGCTAAGCAGAGCCACCACCGCTTAGATAGTCGGCCCAAGAAAATGCCGTTTTAAATATTACCGCAACACTGAACCTCACCTCCAGCACTGGCACATGGTCTTTCCCATCTCTTTGAGAAGACATGGTTGAGACTGGCCAGTTACCAATTTATCGAGGGTTTATCATTCCTTGGTATGCTGTTTCTGGTTCTGCTGCACAAAGCCCAGTGAAGGCAGGGGTGACCTCCAAGCAGGTGCTCCTTACCCCGCTGGGGGCACAGGTCTCGTCCCTTACATACGCTCTTTCCTGAATTTAGAGCGCCTCCTATTGGGCAGATTGGAATCTGGAAGCCCACATGATACAGTTTGAATCTACCCTTCTACACACAGACTCCTATTTCAAATGCTTGCCCCAGGGGCTATTTTGGGAAGCTCTGGGCCTTTGGGAAGTAGGGAGGAGCTGGGAGAATCTGTTTAAGGACAGGCTTCTATAGGTCACACCTGCCCCTGGTTTCTCCTTGTTCTCTGCTTCCTGATTTGCTATCATGTGATTGCCTTTGCCGCTCACCCCCATTAGTGGGCTAGCCTGCCCTCACTGCCTAGATAGATAAAAATCTCCAGAACAGAGAGGCAAAGCAAGCCTTTCTCTCCTGCGTTTGCCACAGTGACTAAATCCACTTACTACCAAGATAACAAATCAATAGCAATTAGCTTAATCACCTCAAAATAACAGGATAGACACAGCTATCTAAGTATAAAAGTGGGTCTGGAGAGGTAGCTCGGTGCTTACGAGCCTGCCCTGCTCTTGAACAGGACCCAAGTTCAATTCCCAGTCCTGCATTCAGGTTGCTCCCAACTGCCTGTAAATCCAGTTTAGAGGATCCAACACCTCCTTCTGACCCCCGAGGACACAGCAACATACAACATCACAACAATACATTTTTGAATCAAAAAGAATTATGCAAGTTCTCTAGGTAGTTGTTGTGTGGCATATTTTTTCTGGGGAGACATAGCTACACCTCTATGTACCCCAGAAAGAGAACCAGGACAGACAGAGGGGTTATGACTATTCCCAGTGTCTGATTTGGTGTGAATCAGTAAGTTTTTATTGGGGTTCCAGGAATAGGGGTGAAGTGTTTTGTTTTGTTTTGTTTTAAACAAGGACAGGGATGGCTCAAAAGTAGCTGCAACAGCAAGAAGCTCACCCCGACATGGTGATGGGTGACAACTCACAGGAACTGTAATTCTGGAGCTCTCTGCACTGCTGCAGGCAGACCAACAGTCCAAACATATGCTCTCTCCTCTCTGCTGTCTGCTGGTCAGAGTCTCCTTCCCAGGTGGTTGACTCCGTGTTTACAGTGCTAGGGAGGGACCCTCAAGAATATTCCACGTTTAGCCAGGTAATCAGTGCATTGGGAAGCAGGTGGATCTCCAAGTTTGAGGCCAGCCTAGACTACAGAGTGAGTTTTAGGACAGCCTGGGTGACACAGTAAAACTGTGTCTTAAAAAAATAATAAAACAAACAAACAAACAAAAAAATGGACGTTTCTGTTCTTTTCTCCCAGATCGTTGAGCTCTGTGTACTGTGAGGATGGTGAGCCTCTTCCTCTTCCCTCCTGGAGCGATCGTTTCACTCAAAAGAAACTTCTAAACAACAGCAATGTAAAACTGACTTTAACCACTCAAGCCTTGGAAGCAAGAAAAATCTTTCTGTTTCCCCTTTACTGTGGTCAGCAGAGAGCTGATAGCACACGCAATGAGCCTAGCCATGGGGAAGGCCTCTGGCTGGAAACAAGTTGCTTGGCACTTGGTGCGTGCATGCATGCATGCATGCCATGGAAGATGGAAGGTTCACACGGTGCAAGCTGATTTGGCAGCCCAACTTTAGGGCTGAGTCGTGGTTGGAATCTAGAAAGTGCTACAGAGCACCGGGTAGTGCCACGGGCATGCAAGCTCTGTGGACCACCAGGCGCTTGACTAAAGCCCTATCAAGCCCTGCACAGGGTATCGCTGGCATTGGCTACCTCTCAGACTGCTGGGCATGCCTGCCGTCTGTTACCCACTGCACCCCATCCCCGCACCCCACCCCCGTTTACTTCCATGCTGCCCATTAAAAAGGTGGCCAAGCTGGTATTTGTTTTTTGGAAGAGGTGGAATAGCTTTGGGAGAAGGATTCGAAGCCCACTGGTTTTATTCCGTGGTGATTCAATGCTACATCCTTTCCTGTCTACTGACTTTAAGGCAGCCCTGCCAGACTCTGCCGCCGCAAATCAGCAAATGAAAGGATTGCTTTGTAGCTGTAACTTTTTCTTCGTTTGCACGGGGTGGGGGGAACACACAAACAAAAACAATTCTAACTCCACATTCCACACCAATGTGCTATGTGAGCCTTCCGGAGCAGAGGGGAAAGTGTGGCAAAAAGGACCGGGGATAGTGTGGCAAAAAGGACCCTATTATCGACGGGAAAGCTCCCTGCGCAGTGAGCAGGACGCAGTCTAGACTACTTAGGTGCTGGTGTGGACGGAACACTGGGGAAAGCGGAGGGGTAGCAGGGCGTTCTCATGGCGATAGCGGGGATAGTATGAACAAAGAATTAAAAATAATCCCCAGAACTGGAGAGATGGCTTGGTAGACAAAGTGCTTGCTGGGCAAAAATGAGGACATCCACATAAAAAGGACATCCACATAAAAAGGTGGGCCTGGGCCTGGAGGGATGGTTCAAAAGTTCACATTGGACTGCTGTCCCAAAAGACCCAAGTTTGGTTCCCAGCACCCATGTCAGGCGGCTCAGAACTTCCTGTACCCCTGCTCCAGGGGATCTGACACCTCTGGCCTCCAGGACACCTGGACTCACTTATACATACCCACACGTGCACATATAGTAAAAAATAATTTAAAAAAAAAAAAAAAAAAAAAACCTGGCTGGGCAGTGGCGGTGCATGCCTTTAATCCCAGCACTTGGGAGGCAGAGGCAGACAGATTTCTGAGTTCGAGGCCAGCCTGGTCTACAGAGTGAGTTCCAGGACAGCCAAGGCTATACAGAGAAACCTTGTCTCGAACTCCCCCCCCCCCCAATAAATAATAATAAAATTTTAAAAAAAAATCCTGGACCTACTAACATATATGCTTGTGATCTTAGGGCTAGAGAAATCAAGACAAACAGACCCTTGGGGCTCACTGCCAACCAGCCAACTTATTCACTTGGTAAATTCCGGGCCAACGAGAGACGTATGTCAAAAAAACAAAATGCACCCATTAATGACATTCAAGGCTGTCCTCTGGTGTCTATTCAAGCGCCTCACAAGAGCACACATACCTCCCTCCCAAACATTCATGCATACAAATAACTCCCATCTAGAAATGTGGAAACATAGGACCTAGGAAGAGGCAATCACTTACAATACTTGAGCCTGAGGCAAGAGAATGATAAACTATAGGCCAGAGGGTACTATGTAACGACACCCTGTCCCAAAAGACCAAATACCAAGGAAACACACTCAAATTAATTAAAAAAAAAAAATCTAAATGTTAGAAGCTGTCTGGTAAAATGATGCAGTCTGTCCCCCAAAGGTCTGCTCTATTCCCCAAATGTCTTTGCCTTGATAAAGCTTGATAATGCTGACTTGTCCAAATTCTTAATTGTGCAAGTTAAGATGAATTCATTTATCCTGTGAAAAATGCAACACCAAAAGCCTGTATCATTATGAGTTGGTATGTGAAATTTTTAAGACACCAAATTGGTCATTAATGCCTCTTGCCTGTAAGCTGAAAACTCTGGAGGTGGATGAAGAAAGATCAGACTTTAAGGTCATCTTCTGGTACTTAGGGAGTCCAAGGCCAGCCAGGACTACCCAAGACCCTATGGCAGAGGAAAAAATAAAGATGAGGTAAATTTATATATTTGAATTTAAATGTTCAAGGCAGATGATTGGAAAAAAACTAAAGAAATGTGAGTGAGGGAGAATGAGAATGGAGTGAAGGTTTAGCACTGAGAATTTTCTTCAGTTGCTGAAAGATACAGTCTCACAGATTTAAAAGACGCAAAGAGCGGTGGTGGCGCACGCCTTTAATCCCAGCACTTGGGAGGGAGGCAGAGGCAGGTGGATTTCTGAGTTCGAGGCCAGCCTGGTCTGCAGAGTGAGTTCCAGGACAGCCAGGGCTACACAGAGAAACCCTGTCTTGAAAAACAAACAAACAAATAAAATACACAAAGCCAAGTGTGACAAACACTGAGATGGAGAAAGCGTTCTTGGGTTAAGAGTGGGACATCCTGCTCTTGCAGAGAACCCAAGTATGGTTCTCAGCCCCCTTATAAGTCATCATACAACCTGGAACTCCAGCTCCCAGAGATCCAGTGTCCTCTTCTGGCATTGGTGGGCACTGCTGTCGGGTACACATACCCCCAACACACACATACACATAATTAGCAAATAAAGTCTTGGGGCTGGAGAGATGGCTCAGTGGTGGTGAGCACTGACTGCTCTCCCAGAGGACTCAATTCCCAGCAACCTACACATTGGCTGGAACGCCTGCAATTCTAGTTCCAGGGGATCCAGCACTCTCTCCTGGCTCCCGTGGACACCATCCATGCATGTGGCACACCGATGTACACCCAGGAAAAACACCCATACACATAAAACAAAAATGAATAAATCCTTAAAAAATATAAAATCTTTAAAAACTACAGAGTTATACCTAGGTTTTTTAAAACTGCTGGAGCCATGCTATAGAAAGTGTCATAAATAGTAAAGAAAAAGGGAGAAACATAATGCCATTTATAATAACTGTGAACACATTAAATTTTTGTATTCAAAGCTAAGACATCTCATATTAAAGACAATATGGCATGTGTTTCTCTGTTGACATATTAGACTCATCTATTCAGAAAGGAGACTACGAATGTTTGTGAAACAACTCTGTCTGTTGATTGATCTGTTCATCTGCCAGTCATTTAAGACTAGCCTTCCGAAGGACACAGCACAGGATATTTGAAAACAGAGAGGAGGACCGTGGACTGGTCTCACACTACCAGGTGATAGCTGGCAAAGCAGTAATCAAGAATAAATTACCGGAAGAAGAAGGAGAGGAGAAGCTAGGTGATGAAAGAGAGAAAGAGGGGGGAGACAGGGAGGCAGATATTCATGTATCTCCACCAGTCAAAGATAGTTGTTATATCTAGGTTGGTCAGTGGGTTACACCTCTGATTGAACAATTCCAAACTTATAAATCCTATGATTAACATTATTTTAAAAAAAAATGTATAAATGCAAAAAGGAAAAGGGGGCATGGGATAGGGGTTTCCTAAGGGGGGTGGGGGAGGAATGGGGATAGGGGATGCCATCTGAAGTGTAAATAAAATATCTAAAAAAAAAAAAAAAAAAAAGAATAAATTACCGGTACTTATGGTGAGATGTTCAGAACAGAGAGGATATCTTGGATAGAGAATAATAAACCACCAAGACGATACCAGCTAGGAACGTGTCAGGGACAGGCCTAGAGAGACGGCTCAACTGTTAAGAACACTGGCTGCTCTTCCAGAGGACCCAGGTTCAATTCCCAGCAACCACATGGAGGCTCACAACTTTCTGTAATTCCAGGTCCAGGGGATTTGACACCCTCACACAGATATACACGCAGACAAAACATGAGTGCACATTAAATAAAATAAATAAAATAATGAACATCATTTAAAAAAAAAAAAAGAACATGTCTACACAGATTTTTCCCATCTATAATGGGATCTGATGCCCTCTTCTGGTGTGTCTGAAGACAACTAGTGTACTCTTATAATAAATAAAATCTTAAAAAAAAAAAAAAAAAGAAAGAAAGAAAGACAGCTTTGGGGGCTTGGGGCTTAGTTTGGTTGACAGGTGTTCACTTAGCATGCATGAAGCCCTGACTTTGCTCCCCAGTACTGCACAAACCTATTATGGGAACATCAGAAGTTCAAGGCCATCCTCAGCTACTCCTGTGAGTTCAAGGACAGCCTGTACTACTTGAGACCCCGTCTTTGTACTCATTTATGTGTATATAATGTGTATATAATGTGTATATAATGTGTGCTTCTGTGTATATGTTCATGTGTGTGTATTCGTGTGAGTGCCCACGTGTGTGTGCCATGGTGTACACGTGGAGGTCGGAGAACGACATCAGGTGTCCTTGCCTTCCACCTGCTTCGAGGCAGCGTTTCTTACTGTTCTCCTTTGCATAAACCAGGCTACCCGGCCACAGATTTCAGGATTCTCCCATCACACTGTCGGACTGCTGTGCTGAGGTTCTGAGGTTTCTCACTACAGTGCCCCAGCTTCCACTAAGCCCCGTATCCGTTAAGTAACCCCCAGCCCTGTCTTCAGGCTATCTCCTAGTGGGGTTGCTCCCTGCCTCCTCCTTGGGACCTTCTTGATGTGGACAAATCAGGAACCCACCAAGTAAGTGCCAGCCACCAGCTAGGTAACCATCAGCCATTCGCTAGGCTACTTCCTATCCAAGCTAATGGTGGGCGGTTCAGAGCAGCCCACACAAACTGTGCTCGGCGCTTGTGCTGCGGACATAGACTCTTGTGTTGCCTCTGCGGTGATGGCTGGACTGGTTATGTGAAAGCCCGGGAAGGACAGCTAATGCGAAGGGAGCGTCTCAAGCCTGCTCCCCAACCCCACCCCCTCACCCAACCCAGAGGTGTGTGTGGCAGGGAAGTTATTTTGGGGTTGAGTATACATAGTCTGTTCTGGAAGTTAGGAAAAAGGGCTGTGAAGTGTAACAGAGGAGCTCACCAAAGCTCAGAGGTCATCCAAGGAGAGATGCACTGATGTCACCAGGCTTGTCAGCAAGCACCTTTATCTGGCTAGCCCTCTCGATGGCCCCCACATTTATTTTCTTTGAGGCAGTCTCACTTTGCAGCCCAGGCTGGCCTCAGACTTAGAGCAATTCTCTTCCTTTAGTTTCCCAAGTGTTAGATGTGAACTCAGTGCTTCACTCTTGTTTGTTTTGAGACTGGGTTTGACTCTACAGCTCAGAGTGTCCTTGAATTCAATATGTAGTCATAAGAGGCCTTGAACTCCTGATCCTCTCACCTCCATCTGTCTGTGTGTGTGTGTATCTGTGTGTTTGTGTCTGCCCCTACATGCATGCCTCTGCATGAGTTTACAAGTACCACATACATGTAGTAGCCCTTGGAGGCCAGAGAGTGTTGGGTAGCCTGGAACTAGAGTTTAAAGTTGTGAGCTACCTGATGTGGCTCTGGGAGCTGAACCTGGGACTTCTGCAAGAGCAGTAAGTACTCTTAACCACTGAGCCGTGTCTCCAGTTCCAACCTCCTGACATCTTGCTTTTTTGTGTATGTACAAAGTTATTCTTTGAAGGGATCTTGAGAAGAATGTGGTTGACTTCATGTATATTCACGAGTTCTCTAAGCAAAAAATAAGACACAATCCTTATGAAATGCAGAGCCTATAGCTTAAAATGATGCGAAGAAAAACATAATAGGTAACCAGTTTGAGATACTTTTAAAATGTGCGTGTCTTAGTTACTTTTCTATTGCTGCTATAAGACACCATGACCATGGCAACCTATAGAAGAGTTTATTAGGTGCTTGCGGTTCCAGAAGTTAGAGTTCCTGACTATCATAGTGGGGAGCACAGCAGCAGGCAGGCAGGCAGGCAGGCAGGCAGGCAGGCATAGCACTGGAGCCGTAGCTAGGAGCTTACATCCTGACCCGCATGCAAGGCAGAGAGAGCTAACTGGAGATAGCATGGTCTTTTTAAACCTCAAGGCCCACCCCCAGTGACACATCTCTTCCAACAAGGCCACACCCCCTAATCCTTCCCAAACAGTTCTACCAACTGGGGAACAAATATTCAAACATATGAGCCTACCAGGGCATTTGGAAAGCAAGCAAAAGTAAGCTTTAGCTTGATTTGTATTTTGCCAGATATGTTGTGGATTATTTAGAAGAGCTTTTGTTGTTCAGTAGCTAAGGTGGTGAACTTTGAGTCAGTGCAAGCTTAGTTCGATCTCTAAAGCCCATGAACTGGTAGAAGGAAAGGACTAACTCCACAAAAATTGTCCTCTGAACGCTACATAAGTACTGTGTCATGCATACCTACATAAGCTTCATTTTAACAGAGAGAGAGAGAGAGAGAGAGAGAGAGAGAGAGAGAGAATTGATAATAAAATTAAGAAGAAATAGCTATTCCCCTCCAAGAAGCACCCCCTTTCCTGCTCCAGTGGTGTTTGAATGGAGCCTGGAGATTGACCCCAGCCAGCCTCTCTGTCTGCTACCTCTTTGCACACCACGACTTGCCCAATGCAGCCACAGCATTCCCCTGGAAGGTGTGTCAAGCTACCACCAGGACCAGATGCTGCCATCAACTGCCAGATCTCCCTAGACCGCTATGTCTCCAGTGTCCTCCAGTGTCCATGTCTTGCTAACCTAACCACGATGCCATGGCTTTGAAGAACTTGGCTGATGCTTTCTTCACCGACCTGAAGATGAGAGGGACGCTGCAGGAGAGGAAGGTGGCTGCATCTGCCTGCAGGGTATCCAGAAACCAGACTATGGAGCTGGAGACACGGCTCATTGGATAAGAGCACTGGATGCTCTTTCAGGGGACCTGGGTTTGACTTCCAGCACCTACACTGTGGCTCAGAACCATCTGTAATTCCAGATCCAGAGGGTGTGATGCCATCTTCTGGCCTCAGCAGTTACCCAGCACACACGTGGCCCATGGCATACATGTGGCATGCAAACATGCAGGGAAAACACTCATCTGTATAAGATACAATATTTTTTAAAAAGAAATCTGGCACTTAATTAACTAATATACAGTTTGAACCAGGCTTGTTGAAACATGCCTATAATCTCAACTGAGGCAGAAGCACCATGAATTCTAAGCCAGACTGTGCCAAGCAGCAAGATCTTGGTCCAAAAAACCCAAAGAGATCACCAATTTATCCCCAAAACAACACTAACAGAAAGTTTGGGGAAGCCTCTACCTATGCCTAGTCCAACAGTTGCTAAAAGCCATGATACCATGTATATTCTGAAAAAGGAGTGATATTGATTAAAAAATAATTTCCCCAGGGGTGGCAAGGTAGCTCTACACTTGCTGTTCAAGTCTGGTGACATGGGGCTGATCCCTAGAAGCCACACAAGGACAGATGCAGGGGCTTGTGTTTGCAATCCCAGCACTCCCATGGCAAGACGGAAGTCAAAGACAGATTGCACAGAATCATTTGGCTTACTGTGGTGGTTTGAATAAGAATGGCCCCCATAGGCTCATATATTTGAATGCTTAGTCATGAGGGAGTGGCACTACTTGAGAAGGATTAGGGGGTGTGGCCTTGTTGGAGTAGGCGTGGCCTTGTTGGAGGAAGTGTGTCAATAGGGGTTGGCTTTGAAGTTTCAAAAACTCAAGCCAGCCCCAATGCCTCTCTCTTCCTGCTGCCTGCCAATCCGAATGTAGAACTCTCAGTTCCTCCTCCAGCACCATGTCTGCCTGCGTGCCACCATGCTCCCTGCCATGAGATACTGGGCTAAACTTCTGAAACTATAAGCTAGCTCCAGTTAAATGTTTTCTCTAATATGAGTTGCTGAGGTCAGCCAGATGATGGTGACACACACCTTTAATCCCAGCCCTCGGGAAGCAGAGGCAGGTGGATCTCTGTGCTCAAGGCCAGCCTGGTCTATAGAGTTCCAGGACAGCCAGAGAAGAACCCTGTATCACAAAAACAAACAAACAAACAAACAAACAAACAAAGGAACAAAGAGTTGCCATAGTCATGGTCACTGCTCTTCACAGCAATAGAACACTGACTAAGACAGCTAGTAAGCCTGAGATTTACAGAGCAGCAGAAAGGAGAGAGAGCGAGCCTACCTCACCAAGGGGCGTGCTTGGGGGACAGGGGAGAACTGATTGACACAGGTTGTCCTCTGACCTTCACACGCACATGCACTGTGGCACTGACACACCCCCAATAAGTAAATCAATGTTAAAAAACACTAAACATAGAATCTGATATTCTGCACGGTCTCAACCCTCCGTGAGAATACACCCTAGCATATTTGGAGGGCACATAATAACTTTAATAAGCCGCAAAAATTGATAAAGAATATAAAAGAAATTGATCATCTGTAATAGAAGTTTTATAAAACAACCTTTTCACATATCAGTAATAGTAAGTTTATAACGTTGGAAGAGCCTAGTGAGTGGCCTGGGCTCACGTAGCTTTAGTAAGTAGTAGGTATTTGACTGAAATCCACGTTTGTTTGTTTTTTTAAAATTATATATATATATAAGAGAGTATATATATATACTCTCACTGTCTTCAGACACACCAGAAGATGGCATCAGGTCCCAATACAGATGGTTGTGAGCCACTATGTGGGTGCTGGGAATTGAACTCAGGACCTCTGGAAGAGCAGCCAGTTCTCTTAACTGCTGAGCCATCTCTCCAGTCCCCAAGTCCACAGTGTTTTAGGCACATGAAAGTATCCCCTCAGATCATGATAGGCCAGGATGAATATTCACAAAGGCCATAGGCCCTTCATCTGCACGTGTTAAGATGTAAGCAGTAAGCTGGGTAGAGTGGGGGGGGGGGGGGGACCGAGTAGGAAGAATCACCATGAGTTCAAGTCCAGCCTAGGCTACACAGCTAGACACTGTATAAGGTAGGGGAGGAAGCAGAGGCTGGTTACGAGAGTTTAGCAGGTTTAGGAGTCCTTAGGAAATAACATGAGCTAGTGTAGGGTGTCACTGGAGTCCTGTGACAGAGGCCTGACTCTGGGAGGTCCTAACAACTCAGTTTCATACTCTCACCCCAGCAGACCAAACAGAAAAGGTAATGGTGACATCATCACCGTCGTCCTCGGCAGGCTGCAAAGATCTTGTACAAGATTCTCTAGCAAAAGAGGCAAAGCCATCCATGGTTAAAGAGTGTTTAAACCAGAGGTCAGGTGACTACCTGCTCCGGTGGGGCCTTTGTGCATCAGGATTACAAGATGGTTGTCTATCAGACATGCTGTTCCTGCGGTCCAAGCTGTAAGAGGGCAGACACAGAATAGAGACGATGCCAAATGGAGGCGGGCGGTCAAGCCTTGCTGCTGCATTTACCTGTCCCACGATGACAGACATTTGCAGCTCAGTCAGGTGGACAGCCTTTACTTTATCACAAGCAGCTCTGAAGTCTCTGGTACAGCGCCTGGAAACAGCAGTCGCCATCAGTGGAATGTGTGAGGTCCCCCAACCCTGCATGTAAGCGTTTATTGATTGTGATGGCTAATACTGATCCCCTCCTGACAAGATCTAGAATCACGTAGGAGACAAACCTCTGGGCATGTCTGTGAGGGGGTTCCTGGATTAGGTTACTTGAGATGGAAAGAGTCATCCTAAATTCAAATGACCGTTCATAAACTGAGGTCCCTGACTGAGAGCAAACTGAGCACCAGACACCTCACTGCTTCCAGATAGTGGATGCTATGTGACAATGTGGGGACCCACATCTTCCCTGTCATGATGAATGGTACCCTCAAACTGTCAGCCAATATAGCCCCTCCTTCCTTAAGGTGCTTTTGTTGGGGTATTCCATCACAGCGAGAGGTCCAGAGACTGTCCCGAGACCGTTGGATGAGTTTGCATGGATGTCCTAAATGCCAGAGAAGCAACAGAAACCCTACCATTGTGTAACCGACCAGAGGGAGGCCAGGTGGGCACAGTGTGCTAGTTTGTCCTTGCTGCTGTGACGTAAATACCACAGACTGGGTCATTTATAAGAAGTAGAAACCCGTTTCTTATGGTTCCAGAGGCTGGGAAGGTCCAGACTGAAGCCCAGGCAGGTTCGGTGTCCAGTGAGGCCTGCTCCCTGATTCCAAGATGGCATTTTGTTCCTTCATTCTCCAAAAAGGACAAACACTGTATCCTCACATGATAGAGAATACAAGGTCATTGAGGTCATTATCTCAGGCCCTTTTATAAAAGCATTAATCCAGGCCACTAGGGCAGGGCCCATTAACCTTTCTTTTTATTTTTAAAATTTTAAATTTCTGGGAATTTCACACATACTCACATACATGCACACACATCCACACGCATGTGCACACACATACACACATATTGTGTTGTGGTTATAGTTACCTCACACTACTCTCTTATCCCCCTTTTCCTCCCAACTAGCCCCTCCTACTTTCCCATCTCTGTGCAGGTAGCCACAGCTGCTGTGTGTCCGAGATGACAATGGCCATGTGCAGAAGACACTGCTTCACCGCCCTTCTCCCCGTCCTCTGGTTCTTGCAATCTCTCTACTCTTCCTTCCTAGTATCCCCTGGTCCTTGGAAGGAGTGACACGGAGACCCTGTTTAGGGATGAGCAGAAGTCTCTTGTTCTCACCACTTAGACTAATTCATGGGTCTCTGTGTTAACTGTTTTCCATTGCAAAAGAAGCCCCTCTCGGCCACCGTCCCTGCACTCAGTCTAAACACGAGTTTTGGACACAGATGTTCAAACCATAGCATGAAGAGACAAATTTAAGCAGGAGATGACGGTGTTGGTGAGAGACTAAGATGAGAAAATAGATTTCAAGATATATACATACACTATGTCTATATCTGCAGTTGTATGAATAGTGTGTGTGTGTGTGTGCGCGCGTGTGGGTATGGGGTCCACATGTGTATATTTGCACACACATGTGTGCACATGCATGTGAAGGCAAGAGGAAACCCTTGGTGATCCTCGGGCACCATTCACCTTGTTTTCTGAGATGAGGTCTCACACTGTGTCTCACCAAGTAGGCAGCGAGCTCCAGAGACCCCCAGGGATCTCTTGTCTCAGATTTCACAGCACCGGGATTACAATCACAGACCACCACGACTGACCTTTGTCTCTCTTAAATGCCTGTCCTAGGGACCAAGCTCATGTCTTCATGCCTGTGCAACAAGTATTTGACCGCTCAAGCCATCTCCCCAGCCCTTGATGACATGTTTTTTGTTTTATATTTGCAAGACTGTTTCTCTATGTATCCCTGACTGTCCTGGATTTCACTATGTAGACCAGGCTGGCCTTGAGCTCACAGAGATCTTCCCATCTCTGTCTCCCAAATGCTGGGATTAAGGGCATGCACCACCGTGTCCTCATGTTCTTAAAGACAGACTTGTGAAGGTTTATTGATGGAAAATGAGGTCAAAGGGGGTTAAAAAGGAGAACGTCAAGAACAATTCGTCCTGAACAACCAGGAAACCCTAGGAGTGTTTGCTAGGGTTGGAAATATTGGGGAGCAAGAACCTTGGGAATGTAAAGCCAGTGGCATCTATCAGGCACCCCAGGGAAGATGTCAGGGCGATTGTTGATTTTTGTTTCTAGTTAGTTAGATTTCAAATGGGATCTCATGGAGTCCACACTGGCTTCAGACTTCCTGTGTGGCAAGGAGGATGACCTTGTACCTCTGACCCTCCAGCCTATTGTTCATGAGTATCTGTGATGGCTGTTCTTGGTTGTTGTGGGGAGCCGACAGAAGGCGGCTTGCAGCCATCTTGAGCCATATACCCTGATAAGAGATTTGATTACAATAGCCTACAACAGCTGAGCACACTCTGATACCATCTTGCTTTAGATACCCAGGATTTTCCCTTGGGTGTGTGAGACTTAAAGGTGTGTGACTTAAGGGCATGATTTAGAGATCAAATTTAGAGACAAGACCTAAGGGCATGACTTAAAGGTGTGACTTAGAGGCGTGGCTTAGAAGTGAGACATATAAAAGGCAAGAGGCAGACAGAAGAGTTCAGTACAACTTGGAAGTAGGAATTAGGCATTAGGACAGTACAACTTGGAAGTAGGAATTAGGTTAGAGAGTACAACTTGGAGTACAACTTGGAGTAGGAATTAGGCATTGAGGAACAAGACACTTGGACTACAGAACTTGGAAGAAGGATTATTAGGTATTAGGCACTTGGCACTTGGAGGAAGAATTTGGAATTAGACATTAGGCACTTAGCACTTGGAAGAAGTAACTTGGAACTTGGAGGCACTAGGGACTAGGAACTAGAGACTAGGAACTCAAGACTTGGGACTTGGACTAGGAAGAGAGACTGAAGAATAAATGGGATTGAATCACAGTCTGTCTGGTCTCCATTCCTCATGTTAGTCCTCACTCTCTCTCTTGCTGAACCCTGACCCGTGGACTGGAGCAGCTTGGGGCAGTGCAAGCTCTAACAGTTTAGCCCCCAAGGCTTTTGGCAGTGTGGGTTCCAACACTGACAGAACAGTCCGAGACATTTTGGTCCCCAAACGTGGCATAGTGCAGTTCTCAACATTTCTGGCCTCCAAGTGTGGGGCAGCTCAGGCCGCAACAGGTTGTCAACCTGACTATACCTGGAATGAACCCCAGTCCAAAAATGGAGAGATCCTACATACTCTGTGATCCAAAGCTTGAGGCAGGAAGACAACATGCCTTTGATCCAGATCCTGAGGCTTGTCCTTTGGATCAAGATGTAGAACTCTCGGCTCCTGCCTGCACCATGCCATGCTTCCTGCCCCTGATAATAATGGACTGAACCTCTGAAACTGTAAGCCAGCCCCAGTAAATGTTTGCCTTTATAAGAGTTGCCTTGGTCATGGTGTCTGTTCACAGCAGTAAAACCCTAACTAAGACACCATCATACAAGGTTTCTGCAGCACTGTAGATCAAACCCAGGTTCTCTGCATGCTAGGCAGGTGCTCTACCACCTGAGCCTCAATCCCATACTAAACGTTTCTTCTCTATCAGGTTGATGGATCAGAGAATATCCAAATTTTATTCAACAATTAAACCCAACAAATTGCTGTCTGGTCTACTAAATTAGAAGCTATATTTATTAAGCTACGTCGTTAAAAGATCTACAAAGACTACACATATAAATGTGTTTATGTGTTTGAGACGGGGGGGGGGGTGTCTCTCTATATTGGTCAGTCTTGATTTGATCCTCCTGCCTCAGTCTTCCAAGCACTTAGGATTCCACCTTTGCCACTTCGAACCAGTTTAAGGATAATCATTTTTAATCGAAGGAAGTAGCTTATAGAATAAGTGCATGCGTCTGTACATATTTGATTGGAAGCATGCAAGCAAATAGATTAGAACACCAGCCATGACCATTTCAGGTGCTGGTACTTTCTGTGATCATATTTATTGGTCATTTAGAATGGCGTCAACAATTAAGTACCATTTTGGGTGATTGGTGTTTGGTTTTGTTTGTTTTGTTTTTATTTTATTTATTTATTTTATTTATTTTTTTTGTTTTTTTCAAGTCAGGGTCTTATATAGCTCAAGCTGACCTCAAACTAGCTAGGTAGTTGAGGATGACCTTTCTGGCCCTCCAGGTTTCACCTCCCCATGCAGAGGTTATATGTGTGCACAACCATGCTAGGTTTATGTGGCGTTGAGGATAGAACCCAGAGCCTCATTCACCCTAGGCAAGTGGGCTACCAACTAAAAATCACATCCCCGGCTACACCAATTTAGGATTTTGCTGTTTGTTTCTTAAAGAGTTATTAATTTTATGTATATGAGTACACCATCTCACCAGCGTCGGGGTGGTTTTTTAGTAGAGAGACTCCACAAAGGTATCTTGCTCTGGCCAGTGCATATCTGGGACACCTGTCGGTTGCAAGGGCGTCAAGGTGATGCTGTGGTGATGGGAGAGGACCAGGTGTGAGCCCCAGGGCAGCCAGCCCCTTCATCAGAGCTGCGTGGGCCAAGGAGAGGTGGGCGGGCCGAAGGGCGCGCCTACGGATCACGTGGCAGACGCGAGCCAATGGCCGTCTCCGAGCCCACCTTGAGGCCGGGGCGGGGCGCCGGGCTGGCGTCACCAGGACAACGGGCGTCGCCGGCGCCTTGTGACTTCAGGCTGTGGGCGCGCTCGCGGCCATGGTGAGTCTGGGGCCCGCGCCCGCGGGGCAGCGGAGATGCTGGGTGCCTAGGGGAGGGCGCAGAGAAGAGCCAAGGGCTGCTGGGCGGGGCAGGGGAGGGCAGAACCCGGTCGGATGAGGCCGGGCAGGGTAGGGCAAGGCTGGTGAGATCGGTCCTGAGAACCCGGGTCCCCAGGTCCTGGATGCCAGGGGCACCGGGACCTCCACTTGGTGGACCACCCCAACGCGGTGACGCTGTTCGTCCCGAACGTGCCCGGGAAGCCACCAGAGGGTGTGGTTACATAGATACCCACAGCCACACACTTCAGGCTGCGTACTTCAGGCTGCTTTTATGCAATGATGTCAATACCGAACCATGCATTTGTTTCAAGTTCTACGTCCTGACGGGGCTCCCAGCACGACGAGATTTAATGGGTGGCTTCGGAGATATCCTTTCACCTCTTTTACAAAAATAGAGAGCATTGAACTGGACTTTTTTTTTCCCCCTGAGTGCTGCACTCTGAGTGAGGGATTTAATGAATCTGCCATTAGTACGTTGTAAACGCCTTACAGAAACCGTTAGCTTTGCTCAATAAACTTGAAAGGCTGTGGGCATGCCACCTGGCCTCCATTAACTTCTTGTTTGAAGCCTTAATTGACTTGGCCTGTGTGCTGGCTCTAATGGGCAAGGTTAAGGCGTGATTTCTTGAGAGGTCCCCATCCGGAAGAGAAGTGGGCTCCCTGGTTTGTGACACACCCTGGGAATAGGATATTTGAGGGTTAGCTAATAGAGAAGCGCCTAATTTTAAGAAACTCACATCTAGAGGTCCGGTGAGATGGTTCAGGGGGGAAAGGCACTTGTCGATCCTGATGACCTGAGTTTTCTACCCGTGACTCACGAGTGTGGGGAGCAGAGAGTCCTGTAAATTATCCTTTGACCTCTGTACAGGGCATGTCCTCCATATAAATAATGTAAGGGAAAAATACGTATTTACCATAAGTGATTAGATGGAGATTTGCTTGGTGTGTGTAGGTATGTGTTGACGCAAATGTGAGGTCCAGAGGCCAATGATTGTCCACTTCCATCCCTGTCCACCTTATTTTGACGGGGTCTCTCACTGAGCCTGGACTCACTGGCTAGGCTTGGAGCTCCTCACTTTCTCACCCATGGCTTCAGCATTTGCTGAGGTTACAGACACCACACACAAGTGGGCTGTGCCATAGGGCTTTCTGTGTTCTCCTGTGGAGATGTTGTGGAATAGAAGTGCGAGGCTTCTTTCTTGTTTGGAAGCTTTGGTTCTGAGCCTTCTGGAGTGGCTTGCATCTAGTTCTCAGCCTGGGGTTAGGTGCTGACATGCCTGGCCCTCTCCAGACTGTATTTCTCCCTTTAGTAATGGGAAGGGATCAGCACTCACAGGCTTGTGGATGTGTTCACACTTCTGCCTGCTCTGGGAGTTTGTCCGGCACCTCGGTTTGCGTGCAGGACTCAGCATCTGCTTTGTGGACCACAAAACTGATGATCTGTACAATGCCATTTGGAGCTCAGGATAAGACAGTATTGTTTTTTTTAAATTGCTTCTTCTTGCTCTCCTCTCTCTTCTCAGTCCCCTCCTCCCCTCTTCCTTTTCCTCCTCCTCATTTCCTCTTAACTATTTTTCCTAATTTTCTTCTGCGGTTGCTGTTTACAGACATCCAGGGGTTGGTTTACCTTAGTTCATTTGGAACTTAAGTGTTACAGTATCTTGCCTTGTTGCCAACAAGTTTTGTTGTTATTTTTTATAAGATAAATTTATTTTTAAAATTGTATGTCATATCAACATGTTTTCCCCATTTTAGTCCATTCTGTTTGATGTCTCCTCTTATTTTGCACCACACTTTCTGAGGGTCTGGTTATAGGAGTGGGAAGCATGAATTTTGGGGGAAGACTTCAAATTGAAATATTTGGTGATAGTTTTCCTCTTTATATTATAGTTTCTTTCTTTTTACCTCCTTTGACTTCTCTGGGTGTGTGTGTAGGTCAGAGGCCAGCCTTGAGTGTTGTACCCCAGGTGCTAGCTACCTGGTTATTTTTTCTTTTTTTCAGTCCGAGTCTCTCCCTGAACCTGAAACTCACCAATTAGTCTAGACTGGCTGGCCAGTGAGCCCCAGAGGTCACGTCTCTCCTCTGCTGGGATTAAAAGCATACTTGGAGTATCGGTTGTTTGTTTTATGTGTGTTCTTGGGGTTCAAGCACAGGTCCTCAGACCTATGTGACAAGCACTTTATCAACTGGGCTCTTGTAGGTTTTTGTTTGTTTTTATCTTTTAAGGCAGATTTTTTTTTTAAATAGCTGGTCTAAAAACTCACTATGTAGGCTAACTGGGATTCAAATTTGTGGTGAATTTCCTGCCTCGGCCTCCTGGGTACCAGGATTGTTGGCATATAGGCTCCTGACACAGGCTATGGCTGAAAGGTCTTCCATTCCAGGCCAACTTGGGTAATTTAGGGAGATCTTGTCTCACAGTGAAAGGGGCCTGGCATGTAACTCAGTGGTAGAGCACTTGGCTGGTAAGCTCAAGGCCCACAATCCCTAGTACCTGGAGGGGGAGGTGCTGGCTGAGACAGAGACGCTTACACAATGAGATCTCTGGGCTCACTGCCATAATGGAGTCTGGATTTCTGTTCCTGATGTAGTTCATGTGAAGAGTAATTTCAGCCAGTCACCCAGCACCTCTCTTCTAGATTGGGCTGATGCCATTGAATTTCTGCACCCTTGCACCATCCCCACAGGATGGACATTACTAGACATATGTGGTAGACCCAGACTGAGTATGTGCTTTGCATAGTCACGGTGTAGTTGGTCAGTGGCCAAGGAAAGATTTGAACTCAGCTACAGCTTTAACCTTCACACCAAAGCCTTCCCAAACTAAAGTATGTGTTATCAAGAATCTCAGAAGAGGGGCTGGAGAGATGGCTCGGTGGTTAGGAGTACTGACTGCCCTTCCAGAGGACCCAGGTTCAATTCTCAGCACCCACATGGCTGTTCACAACCATCTGTGACTCTATTTCCAGGGGATCTGATGCCCTTTTCTGGTCTCTACAGGCACCAGGTTTGCAAATGGTTCACAGACATATGTGTCACAGCAAAACACCTATGTACACAGAATAAAAAAGAATGAGGGCTGGAGAGATGGCTCAGCAGTTCAGAGCACTGACTGCTCTTCCAGAGGTCCTGAGTTCAATTCCCAGCAACCACGTGTTGGCTCACAACCATTGGTAATGGGATCTGTTATGTGTCTGAGGACAGCTACAGTGTACTCGAATACATAAAATGAATACATCTTTTAAAAAAAAGAATAAATGAAAAAATTAGAGGCCCTGGGTTTGGTTCCCAGCACCCACATGACAGCTCACAGCTGCCTGTAATTCTAGCTCCAGGGGATCTGTTGTCCCTTCTGGCTTCAGTGTATACATATAAGTAAAATAAAAACAGATACTAAATAATTTCCATATTTGGGGGCTGGATAGATGGGTCAGTGGTTAGAAGCCTTGCTATTCGTGCATAGGACCTGGGTGTGGGTCCCAGCACCCACAGTCATCCTTCTTCCTCTAAAGATTAAAAAGAATTTCAGTGTCGTGTCAGCTGAGCCAGAGGAAGACCAATCCTTTCCCATTCCTCTCTCTGACAAGCTGCAGGGGTGGTGATAACAACTTGCAGCATTAGTTTTGGTTTTGTGTACAGGTATTTATGTAACTCTGTGTGTGAAAATGGCCAGTCTTCTGCAGGCTGTGTATATATAGACAGTCACAGCTGCTGAGAGCTCTAGAGCCCCAGAGTGCGCGGTCTCTCTCCTGCTCAGAAGCAGGCATTCACAGCCCCTCCCCCCAGCTCCTTCTTTCCTTTCCACCACCATTGTTCACCACATTCCTTGAGCATTGGAGGGGGTGACATCAGTGTCTTTTTTAGGGCCCAGCTTTCAGTAGTCAGCTATTCCCAGCAGGCTGACCAGGTGTGACTCTCTGCAGTAATTGACACCCACTGCAAAAATGTGTCCCTGTGACTGACCAAAGTTGACAGTGCCAATCTGTGGCATGAAGAAAAGTGTTTGGAAGGGAATCTGATGGGCATCGTCTCCAGTCAGAACAGTAGCGATTCCCTGAGAAAACCTACGATTGCCTTAGCCACAGCCTGTTTGGTTTTTTGTTTGTTTGTTTGTTGTTTTGAGATTGATTGATGATTGCTTTCTGGAGACGGGGTTTCTCTGTGTAGCCCTGGGTATCCTGGAATTCGCTCTGTAGATGAGGTTGGCCTGGAACTCACAGAGATCCACCTGTCTCTGCTTCCAAAGTCCTGGGATTAAAGGCTTGTACCACTACTGCCCAGCTTTTGAGATTTATTTTTAATTCTATGTCTGTATGTTTCTGTGTGGGTGTATATATATGAGTGTGGCTGCCTGAGAAGGCCAGAAAAGAACATTGGGTCTCCTGGAGCTGGAGTTAACAGGCAGTTGTGAGATTTGAAGTTTTGTTGTTTGTTTGTTGGGACAGGGTCTTACTGTGTAGAGCTGGCCTTGAATTTTGAGATCCACCAGCCTCCGATTCCCAGGTCCTGGGATCAAAGGTGTATACTTTCACTTTGGGCTGTGTGTGTGTGTGTGCACTGTGCACGAGCGCACAGTGTCTTGAGTATCACAGGCAGCCTCAAGCTGATTGTGTAGGTAAGAATACCTCGATGTTCCAATGTCCAGTCCTTTCCCTCCCAAGTGCCAGGGGACTTCGGTACAGCCACTTTATGCCATACAGGGCATGAAAACCAGGTCGTTCTTTGCACATGAGGCAAGCACTCTTCTCAACTGGGGTACACCCTTTATTTTATGAGATGGGTCTTACTCTGTTGCTCAGACTGGTCTCGAAAATTATGATTCAAGTGACTACTTCTGCCCCATCTTCCCAAGTAGCTGGAACTAGAGGCATATACCGTCAGCTCCAGCTTCTCTGCCAGTTCTTCCCTTGGTCTACCTTTATGTGTAAGTTGTGTCATGAGCCGAGTATGCATGCATGTGAGGGTTCACATGTCTGTGCATGTAGAGGCCAGAGCAGGGTGCTGATGTCTGCATCTGTCACGCTTGCCTTGAGACAGTGTCTCACACTGGGCCTGAAACTTACCATTTCAGCCCAGCTAGCTAGTCAGTGAGTTCCTTGGATCTGTCTGTCTCCCACACTGCACACTCTCCCCAGTGCTTGGGTTCCCAGCATACTCAGCTGGCATGCTCAACCACCACGTTCAACCATGGTTTGTTTGTTTGTTTTGTTTTTTTAATTTATTTTTTATTGGATATTTTATTTACATTTCAGATGCCATCCCCTTTCCCCATTTCCCCTCCCTAGAAAACCCCTATCCCATACCCCTTCTCCTTTTTGCTTTTATACAATTTTTTAATGTTAACCAAAGGCTTTATAAGTTTGGTAATGCTCAATATCAATCAGAAGTGTAACCCAATACCCAACCTAGATATATCAACTATCTTTGACTGGCAGAGACATGGGAACATCTGCCTCCATGTCTGGCCTTCTTCTATCTTTCTCTCTCATCACCTAGCTCCTCCTCTCCTTCTCCTCCTCCCACCTTAGCTCCTCCTACATATCACCCTTCCTGTTAAAATAAAACTTTTCTCTCAAAATACAGTTAGAGCATAACTATACCAATTTATGTCAGTAAAGAGCAAGATCGACCTAATAACCCAGTCCATCATTTTGTTGACTAAGCAGAACCTCTGTCATCTCTCCTAAATAAAAGACTTAGTTCTGAACCTGGCTTTTTTTTTTTTTTCTTGGCTTTAGAATGAATGTCAGCTGAAAACCATCCTCTCAAATCTTTTCTCTCAAAGTAAATAGTAAGGATTGGCTATGAGACTATAAGTTTTCAACCCCATCAGAAATCCAGAATGACTGAGTTAACTGAAATTATGGGAAGCATAAAGCATAGCTTCTAAAACATAGCCAATTTATAGAGACTGCTGAACACCTGGACAGTCCCTATACTACAGAACGTTGGAGCATCCGATCTTCAGCCTTCTGGCCCAGGATCATCTGACAGACCTAGTGATGCAGAATCATTAAGGGCTGATTACTCTGTCTTGGCAGAAATAATCAGTTGACTATTCTGCAAGTGTGTCCTTTTCTTGACAGTAATTTGTCTGTAGATGGAAAGAGGCAATTCTTGCCTGGTGGCTGTCTCACCACAATTGGAATAACTCCAAAGATGCTGAATGTCTTCTTAGAATCCAAGACAGGAAGCTGTCAGGAGCAGACAGGTCTCTAATCAAAATGAACATTAATACAGAAATGTTAGTAATGTCAATTCTGTGGATTTCTGATGTTTTGAAAAACAACTATTTATGTAAGGCAATCTGGACTGTTGTCTGTTAACTCATCTCAGCTATTTCTAAAGAAAATATAGAAAACACCCTAACAATAAACTCAAAGCCATGAATTTGCTATAGGCCTTTAACTCACAGTCTAACCATCTCAAATAAGTTAAAAAAAGTTAAAGAAGGACTGGGTCTAATCCTTGTATTCCTAAATGTGTTATACAGGCACAATGCCTATGATAGTAACAATATTCATCTCACTTTTATATTAATAAGCTCGTACCAATGAAAACCTTAAATTTGAAATCAAAGTAAATTTTGTACCATTTAAGAAATTATAACTTCATCTTAATAACAATTATACATATTTCTACCAGTAGGTTATGGCTATGCAATAAATCCTAGCTAATCCTCCCTGTTCCGCCAAAACCACTACTTTTCCCTAGAAAGACAGCCCAATATTAACCACCTCAGTCCCCAAGCCCAGGGAATAGAGGTGCCGACTCTTCATTAACTTCTTCAAGCTGATTATGGGTGTTGAGATATTAGAAGAGGGGTTGGGGGAAGAGTAAATGATAAGCCTCTGACACTGTGTCTTCACTGCATCCAGCTGAATTCCAGGACATCAGAGGTCCGAGCAGGTGTGCTCAGCTTGCCTGATGAGTAGATATACCAAGGCTATGTATTCTGCAATATACAATTCTCAAAACAAATTTTAGTATCAAGATAATTGTTTGTTTGAATTTTGGAATCTAGTCTTCTGGCAGCCTGCCTCTGTCATGTCTAATCCATATAATTCTGAGAGTTTCTATGAGGGTGTGCTCCCACCATCCTCCCTTTTTGCCTTCCTGCTCTCAAATTTCCCAACATCAGAGAATCCAAACTTTCAGGCACCTAGGCCCTCCACTTCCACTGATGCCTAAACCCGTACCCCATTCCCCCCCTCCAATTACTATGAGGGTGTGCTCCCACCATCCTCTCATTCCTGCCTCCCTGCTCTTGCAATTCCCCAACACTAGGGAATTCAAACTTTCAGGTACCAAGGCTGTCCACTTCCACTGATGCCTGGCAAGGCCACCCTCAACTACCTATACAGGTGGAGCCATGAGTCCCTCCCTTTGTTCTCAGGCTGGAGATTTTAGAATGGCTATTCCAGCTTGTTTCTTAGGACCATTTGCTTGAAAACTTGTTTTCCAGCCTTTTACTCTAAGGTAGAGTCTGTCTTTGTCACTGAGGCGGGTTTCCTGTATGAAGCAAAATGCTGGGTCCCGTTTATGTATCCAGTCTGTTAGCCTATGTCTTTTAATTGGGGAATCGAGTCCATTGATGTTAAGAGATATTAAGGAACAGTGATTGTTGTCTCTTGTTATTTTTGTCATTAGAGGTGAAGTTATCTTTGTGTGACTATCTTCTTTTGGATTTGTTGGAAGAGGGTTACTTTCTTGCTCTTTCTAGGGTATAATTTCCCTCCTTGTATTGGAGCTTTCCTGCTATTATCCTTTGTAATGCTGGGTTTGTGGAAAGATATTGTGTAAATTTGGTTTTGTCATGGAATATCTTGGTTTCTCCATCTATGGTAATTGAGAGTTTTGCTGGGTATAGTAGCCTGGGCTGGCATTTGTGTTCTCTTAGGGTCTGTATGACATCTGTCCAGCATCTTCTAGCTTTTATCTGGTGAGAAGTCTGGTGTAATTCTGATAGGTCTGCCTTTATATGTTACTTGGCCTTTCTCCCTTATGCATTTAATATTCTTTCTTTGTTTTGTGCACTTAGTGCTTTGATTATTATGTGACGGGAGGTACTTCTTTTCTGGTCTAGTCTATTTGGCGTTCTATAGGTTTCTTGTATGTTTATGGGCATCTCGTTCTTTAGATTAGGGAAGTTTGGGCTGGAGAAATGGCTCAACCATTAAAGGCTAGGCTCACAACCAAAAATATAAGATTAGGGAAGTTTTCTTCTATAATTGGCCCTTTAAGTTGGGAATCTTCACCCTCATCTATACCTATTAACCTTAGGTTTGGTCTCCTCATTGTGTCCTGGATTTCCTGGATATTTTGTGTTAAGAACTTTTTGCATTTTGCGTTTTCTTTGACAGTTGTATCAATATTTTCTATGGTATCTTCTGCACCTGAGATTCTGTCTTCTATGTCTTGTATTCTGTTGGTGATGCTTGTGTCTATGACTCCTGATTTCTTTCCTAGGTTTTCTATTTCCAGGATACTTTGTGATTTCTTGATTGTTTCTACTTCCATTTTTATGTCCTGGATGGTTTTGTTCAATTCCGTCACCTGTTTGGTTGTGTTCTCTTGTAATTCTTTAAGGGATTTTTGTGTTTCCACTTTAAAGGCTTCTACCTGTTTACCTGTGTTCTCCTCAAATTCTTTGAGTGTTATTTATGTCCTTCTTAAAGTCCTCTGTCATCATCATTAGAAGTGATTTTAAATCTGAATCTTGCTTTCCTAGTGATATAGGGAATTCAGGACTTTCTAGTGTGGGAGAACTAGGTTCTAATGATGCCAAGTACCCTGGGTCACTGATGCTTATGTTCTTGCGCTTGCCTTTTGCCATCTGTATCTCCTTAGTGCTGCCTGCACTGTCCCTGACTGGAGCCTGTCTTTCCTATTATCTTGGTTGTATCAGAACTTTGTGGGGTGGGTGTAACTACTGGGATAAGCGCTGGGGCCCAAAATCTGCTCAGTGCTCAAACCCAGACAGGATACTGCCCAGGTGAGAGCTCTGGGAGCCCTGTTTCCTCTGGGTTCTTAGAGATTGGGGGCAGAGCTGCAGCCCAAGATCTGCTCAGTGCTCTGGCCCAGACCAAAGGGAACCAGTGCTCCAGGCCAGGAGCGACTTCCTGGGTTCTTGTGGGTTCCAGTTACTCCCTGTTTGGGGCAGACCTTGCTGTCTGCTTACCTAAGATACTGCCCGAGTTAGAGCACCTGGGATCCCCGCTTCCTCTGGGTTCTTAGAGATTGGGGGCAGAGCTGCCACCCAAGATCTGCTCAGTTGTCTGGCCCAGACCACAGGGAACCAGTGCTCCAGGCCGGGAGTGATTTCCTGGATCCTTGTGGGTCCCAGTTACTCCCTGTTTGGGGTGAATGTTGCTGTCTGCTTACCTAAGATACTGCCCGGGTTAGAGTTCCTGGGAGCCCCGCTTCCTCTGGGTTCTTTGTGATTGGGGGAAGAGCTGCCGCCCGGGATCTGCTCAGTGTTCAGGCCCAGACTGGAAGGAACCATTTGTTTTGTTTTTTAACATGGGTGCTGGGGATTTGAACTCAGACCCTCACACTTGCTGACAGGTGTTTTTACCCACTATGCCTCTCTCCAGGGCTGGTCTGCCTTTTTCTTGTAGAGAGGTCCGTTGTGTGTCCTGGGATGCCTTACATGCCACGTGCAGTATCCATGAGTAGTTGTCTGTTTCTGGCCATCTCTGTCGCCTCTGTGCTTACCACCCCTGCTTCCTCAAGGTCTCCTTGAGTGCCCTGAAACCCCCATTATATGATAGTGTGGATTGTAACTGTGGCAGTCCTCCTGCCTCTGCCTTTGAAGTGCTGGGGTTTCAGGAGTGTGTGCTACCACACCCGGCTCCTTTTCATTCCTAGATGCCCTTTGTATCAAGGTTTTAATTTTAATGAAGTGCACCTTACCTGCCTTGTTATTGTTGCCTGTGCTCTTGGCACCATAGTTTAAGACTGTCACATAGCTCTCACACACAGGCTGACGTCATTGATCCTGTGTTTACATCTTCCTTGTCGGGGAGGGAACATCCAGCCCCATTATTTTCACAATAATATCCTGGCCTACTGTGCCATTTCTTGAGAAGACTTTTTTCCCCATTTAAATCTGGCTCCTGGCTGTAAGAACTTGTATCTGGGCTGTCAGTCCTGTTGACTGTAATTGTACTTTTTGGTTACTTTATTGGGTTCTTATATCAACCACCTTCTCCACCCCGATACCTCCCAAGCCCCCCAAGACTAGGTAGAGGAGAAAGGTTAGAGGGGAAACGGGCATAGGTCTCTTTAGATGACTTCCTGCTGATAGGGGCATCGTTCCTCGGGGCAGGTCCCCTTGTCCTCTTCTTGCTCAGGACCACTTGACCAACCCTGGGAGCAGCAGCAGTGCCTCTCTCAGAGCTCTGGCTTTTTTGCACCTTCTCGAGAGTCCGCAGAATTCCAAGTGTGAACTATCGCGCCCCTGCCAGAGCACGAGACAAATCATAGTCAGCTGCTGTGAACAACCTGAAACAACCCCATAGCCCACACCTGGGATTAAAACACAGACACATTCCCATAATGTAACTGGGTTTTTAAAGAGACCAAGTGTCTCTTTAGTTCACTTCTGTGTGTCCTCAATTATGCCAGGACTTCAGTGTTTCAGGTACTTTAGCTTTATAAATAAGCTTAAAAGTTAGGAGTGGAGGACTGGTTAAGATTGCTCCTTTAGAGGACGTAAGTTAGTTCCCAGCACCCATGTCTGCCCACAACTGCCTGTAATTCCAGTTCTAGGTGATCCGACGCTGCCTTCTGGGCTCTGTGGGCACTGCACGTACAATTGCATGTATGTACACTGTCTTAGGGGTTCTATTGCTGTGAAGAGATACCAAAACCATGGCAACTCTTCTAAGGAACACATTTAATTGGAGTTTACAGTTCAGACGTTTGTCCATTGTCATCATGATGGGAAGCATGGCAGCACACAGGCAGACATGGTGCCTGTGGGAGAGGTAGCTGAGACTTGTACATCTGGATTGCAGAGAGGAGAGAGAGAGAAAGAGAGAAAGAGAGAGAGAGAGAGAGAGAGAGAGAGAGAGAGAGAGAGAGACCGGGCCTGGCTTGGGCTTCTGAAACCCCAAAGCCCACCCCAGTGACATACTTCCTCCAACAAGGCCACACCTCCCAATAGTGCCACTCCCTATGGACCTGTGGGGGTCATTTACATTCCAACCAGCACATACAGAATCATATAAGTTTGAATAAAGAGTTTTAAAAAGCCAACACACTAAAGTATTTTAGTTACATTTATTTGTTTGTGTGTGTGTGTGTGTGTGTCTGTCTGTCTGTCTGGACTCAAGTGACTGCTCTGCATCAAGCCCTGCAGCAGCTGACATGAGCACACGCTCCTGTGCCTGGCCACAGAGTAAATGATAAAATCAGGGAGTTTGAGTTCTCCAGCTTTTTCTTTTCCAGGTCTATTTTAGCTATTTCGGGTTCCTTGCTTTTGTGCACACAGGTTTAAGATTGGATGCTGGTGTGAACCACAGGCCTGTGCAGCAGTCTGGGGGTTGCTAATGCATCTCCATCATGGGCATGGAGTTTGCCAGTTCATTCCTCATAATCAATTTCTCAACAACTTTAAAGCAAGTCTCTTTCCTTCTTCCCCCCCCCCCCCCCATCTCATTTCTCTCTTCTCTGCATTTTCTGAGGTAGGGTCTCACTCTGTAGTCCAGGCTGACATCTTTTGTGTGCCAGTCTTCCTGCCTCTGCTCTGCCCTGCTGGATTCCAAGCACGTCCACCGCCGCTCCCCCCCCATCCCCCCCCCCCCCCCCCGCATCCAGCAAAGTTCCATTTCTTGTCCCCTTTGTGGGTGTAAGTAGGGGTGTGGGCATGAGGGTATGTTGTAAGCCTGTGTGTGTGCATGGCGGTGTATGTGGGTATGACATATGCCTGTGTGTATGTGTGTGTGCATGGGGGTGTATGGATGAGATATAGGCCTGTATGTGCTTGTGTCATGTATATGTATGCTGATGTGTGTGTTTGAATGTGTGGGTGTGATGTATGCTTGTATATGCATGTGTGCATGTGTGTATGTATGTATGTATGTATGTCACTGTGTGTGTGTGTTATATATGCCTGTGTGTGTGCACATAAAGGCCAGTAGAGGATATTGGGTAGCCTCCCCATTACATTCTACCTTATTCCCTGGAGACAGACTCTCTCGCTGAGCTCAGAGTTCAGTGGCCAACCAGGCTGGTTGCTGAGCTGAGATCTTCTACCACGCAGTGCTGGGGTTACAGGTATCCACAGCCATGTCTGGCTTCTTCATATGGGTACTGGGATTCAAACTCAGGTCTTGTGTTTGCACAGCAAGTCATCTTACCCATTTTTACCCATTTAGCCACTTCCCCAACCCCAGAATAAAATTTCAGTATGGAATGAATACACACACACACACACACACACACACATACACATATACACACATATACACACACGCACACACACACACACACACACACACACACACACATATATATATACACATATATACACTATTGCCCGGTGTCAAATTCATTTCTAAATTCATTTTAATGCCATTATAGGTGTGATTGCTTACTTGATTTTATTTCAAAGTTGTCCATTATTAATTTATAGAAATATACTTTCTTGAAGCTGGAGGGAGGCCGGGCAGTGGTGGCGCACGCCTTTAATCCCAGTACTTGGGAGGCAGAGGCAGGCGGATTTCTGAGTTCAAGGCCAGCCTGGTCTACAGAGTAAGTTCCAGGACAGCCCGGGCTACACAGAGAAACCCTGTCTTGAAAAAACAACAACAACAAAAAACAAAAACAAAAACAAAAAAAAAACAAAAACAAAACAAAAAAAAAAAAAAAAAAAGAAGCTGGAGGGATGGCTTAGTAGAAGCACTGGGTGATCTTGTAGAAAATGGGAGTTCAGTCCTAGCACCCACATAGGTGGACGGCTCACAAGGCCTATAATTCCAGCTCCAGGAGATCCAACGCCCTCTTCTGGCCTCCTAGGGTGCTGCACTTACATGTGCACACATTTGTGAAGTGCTTCACGTGGCTGCAGGAGCTGCACTGCAGTGGTGAAGTTGATTTTCTTTTCTGCAGGACAGTAAGTATTTCTGCTCTGATCCAGTATAAAAACACGGGACTTAACTTTTTCATACAGCGGCCAAAGACCCATTTTCCAATTTTTCTCCTCTTGCAGGTTTTCTCAAACAGTGATGACGGCCTTATCAACAAAAAGTTACCCAAGGAGCTCCTCTTAAGGTAAGTGTGTCTGTGGTAGGGGGCCTGGGTTTGGTTCAGGCCTCCACTTGCAAGACAGCCTCTGTCCCAGTGTAGTCCAGGGCTAGAAAGGGACAGAGCCCGCCTGACTTTCTGGTGTGTTTTATAGAAAGCTGTACAGTTTGTTGACAGGTTTACTTGGTCTGCTCCAGAATGTACCTGTACAAGCCCCTGGATTCATTTAGAAGTGTGATATGGATTGTAGCAGTTGTCAGCAGGCGTCCCACCCCTCCCCCACCCCCCAGGGCATGAATAGACAATCTTAAACTGATTAGTAATTGGGGAAAGGTTATTGCTACAGGTGTGGGCTCCCGTGGCCAGAGAGTTTTGGCATTTTCTAAGAGATGAGTTGTTCAGCAGTTACAAAACATGTGTGTTTATGATATCCCAGGTGAACAGCAGATTGCTGTCCCCCAGGTACTGAGCAGAACACCTTCTAAGTCATGGCACCCGAGAGCAAAGTGTGCCCTTGTTCAGAGAACAGTCATTTGCTTGTCACTTCACCAAATGCGTCTGCAGGTGACACTTGTTTGCGGTGGGCACTCCAACTTTCTTCTTGGTTTTCAGGTTGTTTGTTTTTTTAATTTTGCAGTTGTCCAATTGTCGTTAGTTGTGCAGGCTGACACATCTTAATTCTTTACGTGAGTACACATGGTAATCTTTTAGTGGCATTTTTCAAATTGTCACCAATGTCCCTCAAAACAAGAACAAGTACTGACCCAAGGATGGATGTTTCTTTGCATGCTGATGGCCCAGGGTGAGGAGCTATTGACAGGAAGTTTGCAGTATTCCATGGAATTGTAAAAAGTGCTTACATCCAGAGAAAGATGGGGAATATGGTTCCCATCCCTGGATACACTATATCTTTTTAGATTTCAGAATTGACTCTGTTTCCCTTGATATTAGGGGTAATTTTTGATGAATTACATTTGTTTGTTTGGGGGATACAGTCGTGCACATGTGATGCGGTGCCCTTGTGGAGGTCAGAGGACTCTGAGTTGCTGCAAATCAGCACAGGCTGCAGAAAAACGGAACCTCGGATCCAGCGTGGCTGAGTTCAGGGTGGACTGTTGTCACTATACAATGGCAGGGGACATGGCTCAGGAAGTGACTCTCTCCTCAGTTTGAGCTCTTGTCTCACCCAGGCCTCGTTCTGCAGTGTGAGTATGGAGCCATAGCCAGCTTCAGGCAGCCAGAACATTAGTCATCCATCAGCAGGCTGTGATTAAACCCCACCCTTCTCATGAATGCTACTGCTGTTTGTGATTCCAGACCACTAAACCCCTGACACCCCTCCTGCCTCCTGTCTTAGGGTGAGCCTTTATACTCAGCCACCGAGTGGTTTCTATTTGCTGATACAGAGGTTGAAAGGAGGGGTTCTGTCATTCTCTATGGTCATTTCTAGACCATAGAGACTTTAGAAGTTAGTCCTCTTGGTAGTCTTTCTATGGAGTGGCCAGCCCATGACACCCGCAGCTGACCTGTGGCTGAGGGTCACAGGTATTCTGGAATTGTTTGGTCACTGCGATGACATTGGTTGACAAATGAGAAAATCCTTGAAAAATGAGCAGGTGGGAAAGGGTGGGGAACACGGAGTTCAGTGACAGAGACTCCTGCCTTCCACAGAGACCTGACACAGAGGCCTGAAGACAGGCTCAGGCCACAGTTGAGAGAAGCCCGTTGAGAGAACTGCAGGTTGCTACCCAGAGGAGTTCCTCTCCTTTTGGTCTCCAGGGTCTTTTTGTTTTGTTTATAAAGATTTATTTTTAAGTGATGTGCATTTGTGTCTGTGGGTGTGTGCGTGTAAGTGCAGTGCCTGCGGTGTCCAGAAGAGGGCGTGAGATCCCCTGGAGCTGGAGCTGTGACTATAGTGTGCCTGATGCAGATGCTGAGAAGTGAGCCCAATGCCTCAGCAAGAGCAGGGCACTCTCTTAATTGCTGACCAGCTAGCTCTCTGGCCCCCTCTAGAATCTTTTGAAGGAAAAGTAACCCAGGAAGAATTAAGCTTTGGAAAAATATGATACCCTGGATTCTGAACATTTCTTAAGCAAAATTTAGTACTCTCAACTCTGGTAACAAGCCAGCCCTCCTCCTTGCTGCGTGACCTTGTCCACGTCTTCTTAACCTTTGTTTCTATCAGTATCTATCAGTATCTAAGTTAGGCCAGGCGTGGTGCACACCCCTTTATCCTGGCACTTAGGAGGAAAAGAACAGATGGATCTCTGGGAGTTCTAGGCCAGGCTGGGCTACACAGTGAAACTTTATTTAAAAAATATTTTTTAATGACCCAAAGGTGGGACTATGGAGGTGTTGACGAGGCCCTGTGGGTAAAGCGCTTGCTGAGCGAGCATGAAGACCTGAGTTTGGGTCTCCAGGCACAGTGGCAAACCTTAACCCCAGTGCCACGGGAGTGAGACAGGATCCTGGGGGTTACATTGCTGGCCAGCCTAGCAAAATGGTGAGTCCAAGTTCAGTGAGAGAGCCTGTCTCCAAACGATAGGGTGGAGAGGACATTAACAAAAGATATGTTGGTGTTAACCTCTGACCTTCACATCACACTTGCCCACATGGACGGACAGACAGACAGACAGACAGACAGACACACACACACACACACAGAGAGAGAGAGAGAGAGAGAGAGAGAGAGAGAGAGAGAGAGAGAGAGAGAGAGAACGAACAGCAGTCCACAGTGTGCCCGTTGTTAAGAACATGGAGGTGGAGGTAGTGGCCATCAGGTGTAGCTTTCAAGTCATGTACAAGGCTCGTGTGTGAATTTTTTGAAGCGAACTGCCACTTGAGAGCAGACGTCCATCACATTTTCTTGAGAGTTTATGTTCCCACACTCCTGTTCTTATTTTGGAACCAGTCAGAAAAGGTGAAATTTTATTTTATTTTAATTAATTAATTTTGGTTTGGTTTTTTTGTTTTGTTTTGTTTTGTTTTGAGACAGGGTTTCACTGTGTATCTCTGGTTGTCCTGGAACTTGCTCTGTAGACCAGGCTGGCCCAAAACTCTGAGATCCACCTGCCTCTTACTCCCAGGTGCTGGGACTAAAGACACGAGGCACCGCTATTCACCCCTCATCTGGTGGTTTTTATTGATAGTTTTAAAAATACTTAATGTTTTTTAATTTTCATATTCCTTCCACACAATTTTGTTATTAAGTTTATACAACTTGACTTTTTCAATACACCTTTCACTCTTGAATTAAAATTTTTTCTTGGGCCGGGCAGTGGTGGCGCATGCCTTTAATCCCAGCACTTGGGAGGCAGAGGCAGGCGGATTTCTGAGTTCCAGGCCAGCCTGGTCTACTGAGTGAGTTCTAGGACAGCCAGGACTACACAGAGAAACTCTGTCTCGAAAAACCAAAAAAAAAAAAAAAAAAAAAATTTCTTGGGTATGGGGGGACAGACAGATCAGTAGTTAAGAGCACAAACTTCTCTCACACAGGATTGTTGCATCTGGTGGCTCATAGCTACCTGTAACTCCAGCTCCTGGGGTCACAGCGCCCTCTTCTGGGCTCTACCAGCAAGTGCACTCATGTTCCCATACACAAGACACGTTTGCATACATGTAATTAAAAATAAATTTTTTTAAAAGTGGTTTTCCTACTCCTTGCTCTCATCAGTAGCTCACACCTTCCCTGTCCCCGGTGAGTCAGGTGTAGGTTGTTCATCACAGTGGAATTGCTCGTTGTAGTTGAAGACACAGTACCTGGGCTTTCCACATTGTCAGTCTGTCTCAGTTTTTGAAGCCACATTTCATGGGTTGAGATTTAAGCCTCATCTGTTAGTGTGGCCCCTGAAGAGGTGATAATCCCCATGGTTCTTTGCTTTCACTGTCCCTTCCCGTTCACTCAGTTTCTCTGTCACTATTTTGATTTCTGATGCTTTGTCTGATGTTTTCCTCCAGTCTCAAGGAAGGCTTGTGAGAACGTTGTCCTGAGTTCCTGTATGTCTTTTTGTCACTATTAGGAAGATGAAACACCATGAGCAAATGGACACCATCAGTCTAGAGCCACATGTTGCCTCTAACACGGGCCGGGTGTTTGTTTTGTTTAGGTTGTTTTCAGCAGATGACTACGGACAGGCATACATGCACCCCTGCATCTCTCCAGGTCAGTGGCACGGAAGAGTGCAGAGTTTAAGATTAAAGCAGCGGAGCACTTGCTGCTCGTGTGGAGGACCCAGGAGCAGCTCCCAGCACCCAGAGTGTGGCTCACAACTGTAATCTGCTTTCAGGGAACTGATGCCTTCTCTGACCTCTCAGAATACATAATGCTTTTCAAATATATATATATATATATATTTATACATGTATATATGTATATATATATGTATATATGTGTATATATATATATATATATATATATATATATATATATATATATATATATAAATATATTGCTTCAAGTCAGTTTTGATTTCCATGAGGACCTGGAGAGAGCTCAGTAGCTGACAGCAGCCACTGCCTTTGCAGAGGACTTGGGTTCAGTTTCCAGTGCTACGTTGGCAGCTAGCGAACACCTGCAACTCCAGCTCCACAGTTAACGTCACTAATTCACACATTCCTTCCATGCACGTTCTAGCCTCAAACACTCATAAAATACATGTCTTTACTTTTTTGAGAGTTTTTCAAGTCACCGTTTCTGTGTTTTTCTGCCATTCGAATGCCCCACCCCTCCATGCTCCCCAGGAATGTCTGACAACCTGTCAGTTAGATATTCTGTTCCTGTCTTCATTGTCTGTCATTTTCTCCAAAATCCTTTCTATGTCTCTCTTTTGATTTTTTATGTTATTTTTTTTCTCATTTTAGACAGACATGGTAGCATAAGCCTTTAATCTCAGCATTTGTGAGGTAGAGGCAGATAGATATCTAAGAATCCAAGGACCAGCATGGTCTACATATCAAGTCTCAAAAAAACATTTTTTTGAGACATAGCACATCTTAAAAAAAAAATTCTTTCATCTGTTGTCTCAAGATAATGTTCTTAATTTTTCTTTTGAGTATTTTAAAACATTAGATTTATTATTATTGTATGTGATGTGTGTGTGCTACAGTGTTCCTGTGGAAGTCAGAAGACAAATCCCTCCTGGGGGAGGGACTCAGGTTATCAGGCAGTACCCATAGAGCCACCTCACCAGTCCCTGTTTTTGTTTTTTGGCACATGGTTTTATGTAGCTCAGGCTGGCCTCAGTCTCACTATGTAGCCCAAGATGGCCTTAAACTCCTGATCCTCCTGCCTCCCCCTTTCTAGACTGCAGTTACAGGCATCGTTGCGCTCAGCTTGTCTCTTCTTAAGTCAGATTTTACTTTACAGTATTGTGCTGGTGTCACCTCCCAGGAGAGGAACTGGATCCTCAGCTTCAGATTTTTTTAAATTCATTAAAAAAAAAAAAAAAAAAAAAAAAAAAAAAAAAAAAAAAAAAACCAACCCTACTTACTGTGAACTATCCATTCAGTACATTTGCCCTGGAAAATAATGTTTCTTCTTTTCTTTCTGTTTTGCTGTTGTTTTGAGACAGGTTCTCACTGTGTAGTGCTGGCCAAGAACTCCATATATTGACCAGGCTGGCCTCGAACTCATGGAGCTCCACCTGCCTCTGCCTCCTGAGTGCTTGGGACTAAAGGTGTGCCTTACCACATCTGGCCAAAAATAAGGTTTCTTGAGGGCACTGTAGCAATTTGACCATCATCACTTGATAATAATCAAAGCAGTATCTTGAAGAGGCAGAGTAGACCTGACTAATAATCTTCATTATGTAGATGAGAAAAACAACAAACAAAAAACCCCAGGCTCAGAGGCAGACTGTCTTAATCCAGATTCCACAGTTGGTAAGCATGTGGGGTGAGAGTTTAAAGTGTCAAGCCTCGTGTTTCTTCCTCTGTACATTTACCATGCTACAGGCTTAGAAGTGGTGTGCGGTATGTTTTGGTCTTTTGTCCAGCAGAAACCCTCTAAATCCTTACATCTATCTGTAAAAGATCAAACATATGCTCTATATAACCCTGGCTGTCCTGGAACTCACTATGTAGACCAGGCTGGCTTTGAACTCACAGAGATCTTCCTGCACTGGGGACAGTGCTGGGATTAAAGGTGCGCACTACCATAGCCAGCTGAATTCTTACTCCATTGGTGACCACAAACACCATTTCAGCACCAGAGGTCATGAGTCTAACTGATCTACGGCTGGGCTGAGTCTGTAGTTCTCCGCTGTCATACAAATGAAGGGACCTGACAACCTACCACGTAGACTGTGTTGCTTCCAGTCTGTTAGTCATCATGAAAGAGAAACGACGTGATGTCTGTCTGGGTCCTGCACCCTGGTGTTGGGGCTGGCGTGAAAATACAAGTAGAAATAATGGTTATGATCAAGTGAACTAGGGCCAGAGAGGAGGCCCAGCAGTCCTGGCAAAGTTCAGAGCTTTGTTTGGAGCACACACAGGTGCCTCACGGCCATCCATAGCTCAGGTTCCAGAGGCTGGCTCACACGCTATGCATGTTTTCGCCTGCATGTGTGTTGGATTAATATTTAATTAATAAATCCCGGCTGTGGGTTCACTCCCCGCCTCAATGCTTAATGTTCCTGAAAAAAGACACACACACACACACACACAGCATTTATATTTTGATGTGTCTTAATTAGCACAATAGCTAGGCTACTTCCTAAACTCCAGGCAGTTACTCCACCTCCTGCAATGACAATGACAATCCCGAGTTATCACTTACTAAATTCTGTGTTCTATCTTGGCTGCCCAACTGGGCCATGCTCTGGGCCGTGCTTTCCTGGCTCTTTCACATGGTGGCCATGCCTCTCTGTCCAGCACTCTTCTCAGGCATGGCGTCTCTCCTCTCCTGCACACACTCCAGACATGGTGGATCTCCTTTCCTTTCTCCCTTCCTCCTGGTCCCACGCTCAGGAATCCTCAAGTCCTGGCTCTGTCTGGCCTGCTCAGTCACTGAGGGTCAGCATCTTTATTTACCAGTCAGAACCAACCGGGGGTAGGGACCCTCAGTGTCTTACATGCAGACACTCGTGTAAGTGAAGACCCCCATACTCGGAGACCCTTCCTCAAGCCTCTGGAAATCGCGACCACCCAAAAATCACAAGAAACCATACCTGGATGCAATCAGCAGAGGTTTATTAGGGGAGGAGCCGGTGGTCAAAAACGACAAGCTCTTTAGCTCCAAGAGCAGGGTTTTTGGCCCCGCGTGGTGGGTTAAAGGGTCTTTTATAGCATGGGGTGGGGGGAGGAAGGCATTTTTTGCGCGCTTACACATGATTGGTTGTTTTACAAGTTTTGAACATAGCACTGGGAAGACCAAGGGAGGGGTAACCAAGAACAGTGGAACATTTCAGAGAATCTAGCCCAAATGATCTAGAGTCATGTGAGATCACTCTGCACACTCATTCTTCTCAAAAATGTGGTTTTCACCATGCTATTGTGTCCTATTCTGCCATCTCAGATTACTATCTTTACTTTTTCCGGCTATAGGGCTATGGCCCCACCTAGGTGGTAGCATCTTTATCTGTAGTCAGGAATGCCTTCCTGCCTTGGGCGAGGCTTGGGAAATGTAATCCAGCAAGTGTCCTTCACCTGGAATGTGAAGGCCTGAAATCTTATTTTCAGTTCCGAGTTCTGTAAGGCGAAAAATCTACACATATTTCATAAAATGGCCTTTATAAGTTTTCACTCTACCTAAGTAGTTTGGGAGACCAAAATTAACCTTAGAATACAAGCAGCATTAGACAAAAACTACTACCCATGTGTGCATGTGGTTGGTCCTCTGGAAGAGCAGCCAGTGCTTTAGCCGCTGAGCCATCTCTGCAGCTCTGGTTTCTTTTCTGTGACTGTGTGTTGGTTGAGGACGTGCCCTGCTGTGCAGGTGGTAGTCAGAGGATGCCAGAGGTAGGGTGCTATTGTTGTGATGAAACACTATGAAGGAAAGCAAGTTGAGGAGGAAAGGGTTATTTCACTCACAGTTCATCATCAAGAGCAGTGAGGACAGGAACTCAAGTGAGGCAGGAACCAGAGGCAGGCGCCCATGTGGATGCCATGGCGGGGTGGTGCTGCTTACTGGCTTGCTCCCCATGGCTCACTCAGCCTGCTTTATTATAAAACCCAGGATCATGAACCCAGGGATGGCACCACCCACAATGGGCTAGGGGCCAGGCCCTCCCCATTCAATCACCAATGAAGAAAATGGCCTGCAGCCCAATCTTATGCAGGCATTTTCTTAATTAAGGCTCCCTCTTCTCAAGTGACTTTAGCTTGCATCAAATTGCATAAAACTGTCTAGCACAGAGGACAAGTGGCCGAAGCTAATTCTCTCTCTGTAGGTTCTGGGTCTGGAACTGAGGCTTAAACAAACCTGCAGTGTGAGCCAGACTCCCAGAGGCAGGCATCAGTAGCTAACGGCAGGTCTCTGGGCAGCAGTGATAGAAAGAAGATAGGGGAATCATGTGACCAAGGGAAGAGAAACCTAGAAGTGTTCTCCTGAGCTAAGTTATTCTAAAATGAAGCTGTAATCATGATCATGAAGTCATTCTCATAATGGTATTACCAGTTGGCAGTTCTTCAAAAAGAAACACAAAATAATCACACGGTGGTAATTTCCTCTCTTGGGTACACTATAGCCTGTGTATCCCAGCAGCCCGAGTGACCAACTGGCAGAGTGGGTTCTGGTTCTCCCTGCATTGTGTTCTTTCCTATGCATGCAGACAAAGTTGAATCTACAGATGAGCAGAGTAAATGACAGTATCCAGTGGTAAAACAGATGACAATATCTGACAATAGCAGTAATAAAAGTCACATGAACTGAAGCCAGGTAAGGTGGCTCACGCATTCACCTGAGCTCTACAAGGCAGAGGCAGGTGGATCTCTGTGAGCTTTAAGGCCACCTTGGTCTACGTAGTGAGAGCTTCTCACAATAGAAAAGAAAAACAAAACAACACACACGAATTTAAAACTTGCCTATTTCTGGAATTTGTCCATTTAATATTTTCAGACCATCGTTTGCCGCCCTAAAATTAAAGCTGCAAATAAGCCAAAGTACACGATCCAAACAATTGAAAACACCAACAAACACATGTACACAAATATTCACAGTAGAATTGCTCACAAGAGCCAAAGCGAGCAGCTCCAGATGCCCATCAACAGATGGCTGGACAAGTGAATCATGATGCAGACATACAAAGAGGAGCCCTGCGTGTGCCCACATGGGTGAGTGAAAAGAGCATTCTAGGGAAGCAAGCCACGCCCCCAGGTCTGTTACATCCATTTACCTGAAGGATCAGAGAGGCAACTTTCAGCCCAAAGCGAATCCACAAGGGGCCCAGGGACGAGGCTGACTACAATATGTGGCAGTTCAGAGACTGTGTCAGAGCTGACGGTGTGACACCAGGATTTGCTGAACTGTGCGGCTTGATTGAATTTACATCGCAGGATTTCACCTCATCCACATAAAGCATCTCAGGGATGACAGAGCTGACATTAAAGAACACGTTAAAGAGGACTTGATACATTTGACCTCAGCACTAGCCAGGAAATGAGAAGCAGGAGGCAAATCTTCAATAAACACGACCTAGTAATGGTAGTAGTGTTTTATTTTTATTTCATTTTAACTGTTTTGTTTTGAGGTAGGGTCTTACTATGCAGCCTCGGCTGTCCTGGAACTCTCTCTGTAGACCAGGCTGGCCTCAGACTCACAGAGACCCATCTGCCTCTGCCTCCTGAAGTGCTGGGATCAAAGGCATGCTCCACCACACCTGGCCAAGTAGAAGAAAGCCACTCGGAGGAGTCGGCGAGGCGTGGATGACCAGAGCAGTGGGGACTCTTACAGCGCAGCTGCTGCTGAATTTTTAGACTACAGGGATAGTAATGCAAGGTAAGAAAGAGGTTGGGGTTAAAAACATCATTAGATGCCAGGGATGATGGTTCATGCCTGTAACTCAGTACTTGGGAACCTGAGACAGGAGGATTGCTGCAAGCTCTAGGCTGGCCTAAGGTAGAGTGAGACCCTGTCTCAAAATAAAATGTAAAAAAGAAAAGTGTTTTTCTTGTTTGTTTTTTCTGTTTGGTTAGGAGGCCATGAAGATGTTTGCTTCTTTGAGAATCATAAGGCTAATTATAGATAAAAATGTTAAATCAGACTTTTAGAGTGAGTGAAGATCAGTGGAACCGGGCGGCCAGGGGAACGGAGTGATTTTTATAAGGACCATGGAGAGTGATCCAGGCGCTGTGGCTGCTTCCATACCTGGGCTCCCCACCCAGCCCTGGCGTAGGCGCATCTGCTTGAGGTGCTGTTGCTGTTGTTTTTAATACTTGTGTATTCTATCCATGTGCACATGCTTGGGACCCATGGGGGTCAGAGGACAGGAATCGGTTCTCTCCTTCTGTCACGTGGGTTCCAAGGACCAAACTTGGTTGTCAGACTTGTCAGTGAACCCCTTTTCCACTGTGCAATCTCACTAGGCCTTATTGAGTTTTATAGAAACTAACCAGCCATATTTTAGGGACCTAAACACAACAGAATTCTGTGCCCTAAAGTTTCTCCCCATTCACTTTTCCTCCAATACTGCCAGGAGGGGCGGGGCTGTCAGCAGTTGCCTGCGCCTTTGGATTCTTGTAGCTGTGCCATTCAGAAGAGTTACAGACTTGAATGCAAGTGACAACTGAGCTTCATCTAACCCTCTTTTGTTTCACCTACAATAGTTTAAAATCCAGAGTGTTAGGACTCAGCCTGTGGCCAGTGATCTAACTATAGTTTTACCTGAACTTGAGGACTGTGAATGAGCAGATATTGAACCTCCAGATGAAAGGCCAGTGCTCTCTGGGAAGTAAGCGAAAACAAACAAACAAACAAACAAACACCAACGTGATCCTGTGGAGTGGGACCCTTTGGAAAGTACAACAAAGAAGAGAAAAAATGGCCGTTGTCCATTTAGGAGGGATGTCTGAGGTGACCCTGGTAAGCCACTTAGGGGGAAGCTGTCCTCACCATACACTTAGTACACACGGAGTGCTTTGCGGTCTTCAAAGGGAGCTGAAGCCCTCAGCGGTCATAGCTCATGCACACCTGCATCCCTAGCCCAGCTCCCTCTCCTGGGAGGTCCTTTCTTAGACCCTTCTCCGGAGATGTCCTTAGCAAAGGCTAAAACCTTGAAGACATTTAATCCCCACTGTAAGCAGTTCTTGGTACTTTCCCACCCCTAACCTGACCTCCATCCTCCTCTCCTTTGTGCTCAGTCTATAAAATGACAGGATGCTTTGGTTCAGTGTTCTCTCAGCATTGAGATGATTTCTCGCCTCCCCCCCCCCCCGCTCCCCCATCAGGGTTAATTTACTCTCATGCTGTACCCTGAAGGAAATTCAACAGTGGGGGGAGTTGGCACTTTACCCCAAATTGCCCTTTGCTAATATGAAATGGTTAATAAACAGCTAAAAGGTTTTTTTGTTTGTTTGTTTGTTTTTTAAAAAGCGACGTTCTTCATAAGACTTGGAATGGTCTAAGCAAATTGGAAAAACTGACCCACAGAGGAGAGAAGACAAGTCAGGCCGACCCCTCAGTGCCCTGGTTACTGAGGTCAGCAGCTATGCTCTGCACAGTAGAGTCAGGGAAGAATTCACAGGGAAGGCCACATGCAGAGAGAAGAAGAAATAATGCCTTAAGAGACAATAGAACCTCTGGGGGCGAAAATCAGTCATGTTGGGGGAAGAGGGTGTGTGGGGGGCAGGTGGGGGAGACCGGGGGGGGGGGGGAGGATGGAGCAGGAGAGAGACTCTGTGAGGAAGAGTGCCTGCTGTTACAGAGGACTGGAGTTCAGTTCCTGGCACCATATCAAGTGACTCACAACTGCCTGTAACCCAGCTGTAAGATGACAGCTCTGGCCTCCGAGGGCACCTGCGTTCACTTCTGCACAGATACACACACATACACATACATTATAAAATAATAACTAGCCAAGCGGTGGTGGCACACGCCTTTAATCTTAGCTCTCAGAAGGTAGAAGCAGGCAGGTCTCTGAGTTCAAGGACAGCCTGGTCTACAAAGTGAGTTCCAGGACAGCCAGGGCTACACAGAGAAACCTTGTCCCAAATAGACACACAGGTAGATGATAAAGTTTAAAATGAATAAATTAATCATGGATACACATGTGACTCTCCTACTTCAGCCAACTCTGTTTCTTTTTTTGCTTTTATTTAAAAAAATTATTCTTTGCATGTATGTGTGAGAGAGGGGGAAGAAGAGAAAGGGAGGGAGAGAGAAAACAGATGGACTTGGGGGTCCTGAGGGTCATGAGGCCTGGCAGCAGGCACCCTTACCTGCTGTGAGCTCTCCCTGGCCAGCCCTTTGTGTTCGTGCTGCGTGCACTAGGATCTGTCTGTCAGCACCCGTTTTGTTCATTAAACCCTGAGTCAGGAATTGGTGTGAGCCGTGGATTGGCCGTTGGAAATATTACCATGTCTCTTTGTGGAAATGAAATTGCATTCGGTTTGAAGATGTGTGTGGAGAACAAGGATGTGAATACCCAGGGTGATGCACTTTTCCTTCAGCGACATGAAGCTGAGATAGCGTGAGAGCAGGCGTGTGCATTCTGGCCCACTTGATTCCTGTCTGTTTCAATATACAAAGGTCTTGTTCACTTGGAGTGAGTCTAGATTTTTCCAAACATGGCTGTGATGGGCGAGTAACACGAGTAGCCTGTGGGTGGCGCACGTGCACAGCCAGTGGCTGTCCTTATAATCAGACTTGTTGCTGTTACTGAGACAGTAGGTCTATTCTCTGTGTGCTACCTTCTGGAGGATGTTCCAGGAGCCCCTAGCTGACCCCCTTTTTACCTCATCATACACTTTTGGATTTGACCTCAGCATGAAATGTGTGCACAGGTAGTATGGGGCCACTTGTGAGCTAGCAGCATGGCTGTTGGGGCAGGAGGGTCTGTAGGTGAGCAAGATAAATTCCCCACAGAGGTCACATAGGTGTGCAGAGACCCTGTCGTAAGCATATGCCTTTACTGGCCTGCTGTGGAATACTGTGGAATACCGTGGGCTTAGAGTTGAGAATGAAAGACATAGGCGGCCTTCTGTGACAACCTCTTCCCCACCCCAACCCCTCAAAAGAAACAATCTGAACAGGAAGCCATTGAAGAGAACTCTTCAAAAATTGTGGCAGGGCTCTTCTGGGGACGGTGCTTAGAGGCACTCAGGATACTCCAGCGTTTGACGACAAAACTAGGCTGTCCTAAACCCCCGGCAACAGGATGTTTACCTTTACACCAAGGAGGTTGGGAAAGCACCTAAATCTGCATGTGGTGTGTGCCCAGGCAGACTACGAGGGGTTCGTGCTGTGAGACCCACAGTCCTCACGAGATTGTCTAAGACAAAGCAGCACGCCACAGGGCCTATGGTGATTCCATGTGTGACAGGTGTGTCCACCACAGGATCAAGCAGACTTTCCTTATTGAGGAGCAGGAAATCCTTGTGGAAGTGTTGAAGGCACAAGCAAAGTCAGAAAGCAAAATAAATATGCAACTTTTTAAAATAATAAAAAAATTTGTGATGGGGTGCCGAAGTATAGCTTTGCGTGGTTGATGACTTCTGGCAGGGGTGGGGAAGGACTCAGTTCTCCTAAGGGGCTGGCCACTGGGAATTGGACCATGCTTCACTGAGTATATGGCCAACACAAATTTGACTTTGAGGGCTTTTTGTTTTGTTTTTCTCCTCCTCCTCCTCTTCCTCCTCCTCTTCCTCCTCCTCCTCCTCCTCTCCCTCCTCCTCCTCCTCCTCCTCTCCCTCCTCCTCCTCCTCCTCCTCCTCTTCCTCCTCTCTTCCTCTTCTTCCTCTCTTCCTCTTCTTCCTCTTTCTCCTCTTTCTCCTCCTCCTCCTCCTCCTCTCTTCCTCTTCTTCCTCTTTCTCCTCTTTCTCCTCTTCCTCCTCTCTTCATCTTCTTCCTCTTTCTCCTCTTCCTCCTCTTCCTCCTCTTCCTCCTCTTCCTCCTCTTCCTCCTCTTTCCCCTCTTCCCCTTCTTCCTCTTCTTCCTCCTCCTCTTCCTCCTTCTCCTCTTCGTCTTCCTCTTCTTCCTCCCCTTCTTCTTCTCCTTCTCCTCTTCCTCCTCCTCCTTCCTCTTCCTCTTCCTCTTCTTCCTCTTCTTCCTCCTCTTCTTCTTCTTCTCCTCTTCCTCCTCCTCCTTCCCTGAGTAGGCCACAAGGAGGGCTGGGAAGTGATCAGAGTCCATTTTGTGAAATTCTCAAATAATCAATAAAAATATTATGTTGGAGAAAAATAGTATGACTCGGTATGTCCGCACACACGTCAGCCACTGGCATTTACACACTTAGATCGTCTGCTAAGGCCCGTGCAGCCTTAGGCGTCTATGTGTTCACAGAGTGTTGGCAATCATCTCCTGGCCTGTGGTTCTGTGTAGGTCCAGCACGGTATAGTGCAACACTGTGGCATTCTAGGGCTCTGTCATCCACCACTGAGCCCACAGAAATTCATCTCCACGCTGGCTGTTCCTTTGAAGAATTTGGGGAAGTTTACTGGAGTGTGCTTGCCTCTCAGCTCTCGCCTTCCTCACACATCTCTTTTTTACCCACAAAGCATTGTGCCTGCTCTCACACATTCAGTCCCCTACAGTGTCTGTCCCCTGCACTGCAGTACACAAACAGTGTGCCCATGCCCAAGGCCACCTTCCTCTAAAGCCATTACAGAAGTCACCAGGACTCAGTGGGTTCCTCTGCCCTCTTCCCAGTCTTCCTCTGGCTCCTTTTGCCTGGGAAAAGCCATGTAGAGTGAGGACTCTTTGCCAGGTGAACTGATACATCTAACCAAATGGGTTTTCTCATCATACCTTTGGGACTGCATTCTTTGAGGTTCCACTATCTGAACCTGTTGGGGAATCTACAGCAGGAGTTGGTGCTGTGTACTGGGCACGTTGGCAGGACGGGGAGCTAGTTAGCCCAGCCTCAGCACCGGGGAAACTAGAGTGCCAGTCTTCAGGGAGCTCGAAGAAGGGTCTATTTTTCCACATCTGGTTCTCAGAGCAGGAGAAATGGAAGTTTGGTGACTTCTGTTTTGAGAAAATGTGTGTGACAATAGGCAAGTGCAGACTGTGAGACTTTTACAGCAGCCACAAGAACTCAGTGTATGCCATGTGCTGCCAGCCCGGGCTCCTGGGAAGTCTGTGTATCCCGGAGACGCTTTAGATTTTGTTTTTAAGTTCTAATTTAAAATATTGATACCATCTCATCTTCTTGCCCTCTCTCTCTCTCTCTCTCTCTCTCTCTCTCTCTCTCTCTCTCTCTCTCTCTTTCTTTCTAGAATATTCTCCTTCTTGGATATCGTAACTCTATGCCGATGTGCACAGATTTCCAAGGTAGAGTATTGCCTGATTTTTATTCAGTAAGAATGAGAGGGATGGATTTGATTTAAACGAAACATTACAGTTAAACCTTGTCTACTAAAATGGCAGTGTTATAACTGTATACTTTACTTTTACTTAATATACACCAAGAATAAAAGTTTGGAAATGAGATACTTGACATATTGGCTCATCCCTTACGCCCAGCCTCCTCTTTTACATCCATCTCCTAGGCCTGGAACATCTTAGCCCTCGATGGCAGCAACTGGCAACGAGTGGATCTTTTTAACTTCCAAACAGATGTAGAGGTAAGTTAATTCAGTTAGTTAGTTAATTTGGTGCGTGTGTGTGTGTGTATGTGTGTGTGTGTGTGTGTATGCATGTGTGTGCATGCATGCCAAGGGGTATGAGTGGAGGTCAGAGGACAACTTGCAGGAGTTGGTTCCCTCCCCCCACCAAGCAGGTTCTGAGGATCAGACCCAGGTTGCAGGCTTGGGAACAGCCTTTACCCAAGGCATCTCTCTGGTCCCGTTGGTGGTAGTGTTTTTTTTTTTTTTTTTTTTTTTTTTTTTTTTTTTTTTTTTTTTTTTTTTGAGACAGGGTCTCTCTGTTTTGCAAGTACCCACAGCAGGTGGGCAGAGGGGCTGCAGAGACGGCTCAGTGGGTGAGGGTGCCAGCTGCTCCTGCACAGGACCTGGGTTTGGTTCCCAATACCATATGTTTGGTCACAACCGTCTGTAACCCCTGTTGTAGGCAGTCTGATGTCCTCTTTGGCCTCTGAGAGTTCCTGTATTCACACTGTACACATAAACTCACACATACATGCAATGAGATAAACTAATTTTCAAAATCAGACTGAGGAAGCTGAGGAACAAAAGGTTAAGTCTAAGGACTTCTACATTTAGGAAACTGGGTCCCACACCTGTGGGTTCTCAGCAATGGCAGAATGACGGACGGGTTGAGGTGACAGAGCTCAGGACTTCTCTCTAGTCACTCTTTCCGAGCATGCGTGCTTCCCTGACGTGAGGCACTTACATGCCTTCAGAGACTGAGCACATGAGACCAGGAGGTGGCTCAGTGGGCAAAGACACTTGCCACCAAGCTTGCCTATGTGAGGTCAGTCCCGGGGTCCCATGTGGTGGAAGGAGAGAACAGATTCTTGCAAATTGGCCTCTGACCTCCATACATATACCGTGTGTATTTCTACATGTACACACATATAAATAAATAAAAATGTACATTTCCCATTCAGATCATGGGCTCGCCACAGCTGAGGGGCTGTTGACACTGACAGTTGCCGGGGACCAAGGGGTCCCTTTTCCTTAAGATCGATGCCCCCTGGTAAGCCGTCTGTCCCAGTGGAGTGGCACACATCCACCAGTGTTTGGACAGCACAAACTGGACTTAACTGGGTGACAAACAAGACAGAAACAGCCCACAGGGCTGGGGGTGTAAGGAAGAGATGGGTCTGGGAGGGACTGGGGGAGGGGATAAGGAAGAGGTGGGCCTGGGAGGGACTGGGGGGTTAAGGAAGAGGTGGATCTGGGAGGGACTGGGAGGTAAGGAAGAGGTGGGTCTGGGAGGGACTGGGGGTAAGGAAGAGGTGGGTCTGGGAGGGACTGGGGGTAAGGAAGAGGTGGGTCTGGGAGGGACTAGGGATGGACGAATGTAATGAAAACGGATTGTACGAGATTCTCAAAGATCTGACTGAAAGGTCACATGTCAAAACTGAGAAGTGACTGCACAATATGTTAAAGTCCTAACTCCGGGGCTGTGATGGTCATTTAAGGCCCTTTTCTCCCCAAGCCTCTCATTCTAATAATGTGTGCCTGTGGTTTGCTATGCCTAGTGGGGAACAAGGGTTATTGAATAAATATTGACTTGGTAAATGTCTTGCTATTTTTTCTCTCTCTTAGAAACAGTGGTCTGTAATTATCGCCACATACATGCCTTTTCTTTCTTTAAAATTCTGGTATAACAACTTTTGTTTCAGTGGAGGAAGAATAAAGAAATCCTCAAAATGGAGAGACACTGATGCTGTGGGGTTCAGGTGTTAGGTGCTTAACGTATGCTTACATACTTAGATTGTCAAGTCCCATTTGGTAACAAAGATTTATTTTGCAGTTGTCTTGGGTTTTGCTTAAAAACGACGAAGTCAAGGTAGAAAAGTGGCTCAGGGGTTAAAAGTGCTTCATGTGTTCAGTTCCTGCACACAGGCTGGATGGCTTGCAAGCACCTGTAAACTTGGGTTTCAGCACTCTCTTCTGGCCTACTCACATTATGGGTACTCACATACACATAAATTAAAATATATATCTTTAAAATTAGCTCAGATAATCCTCAAGACAGCATGATAGACACACTGGGGTCAAGGTTCCGCGTGCAGTCCAGCTGAAATGTTAGCCATGTAACAGTGGGCGTCAGCCCCATTTAGGTGCTGTAGCTGTGTCCTAGACGATTCAGTGTTTACAGGTTTCTGCCCAGATGGCAGAGCATAACGTCTACTTAATACATGCTCATTAAAAAGATTGACTTTTCTTTTCAGTAACATTATTCTACCCTCCCGGTGGCTTCCACAGCCAGGTCCAGTCGGGTGGCTGTGAGTGCGGGGAGGGTGTGTCTAAACCCTTTGAAAGGCACCTAGGCTCTCAGAGAGTCCTCATGGTGCTTGCCCAGTGGAACCCAGTCCTCAGTGCCTGTGGTGAGGATGGACTCCGGCTGTATTTGGAGAAGCACACTGACAGTTCAGCATACAGTGTTAAGTAAGCAGCGTACAAAAGTGACTGCTTCCCATCTTTCTCCATTTAAGGGCCGAGTGGTGGAAAACATATCCAAGAGGTGCGGTGGCTTCCTTAGAAAGCTCAGCCTGCGTGGCTGCATCGGCGTCGGGGACTCCTCCTTGAAGTGAGTGACAGCCACAGTGACCGCTTGGTCACAGCAGCTGATGGTTGACATCAGAAAAAGCAAAGCAAACTCAGTCTAGAGTTTTCTTCAGTCCTTTCTGTGGTAATTTGTATGAGAGTCCTGCCTCTGTTCTGGGGACAAATGGCTTCACCTGCCTAATGTGAGCTTTCTCTCCTGGATGTCAGTAGGGCAGTTACAGAGCACTTGTGGAGTGCCAGGGGGGTGTATCAGATCAGAGTTGACACTTGTATTTGCACAGTCTCCTCTGTCCCCTCCTACCTCCCCTGCCATCTTTCTTCTTTCTTTCTTTCTTTCTTTCTTTCTTTCTTTCTTTCTTTCTTTCTTTCTTTCTTTCTTCCTTCCTTCCTTCCTTCCTTCCTTCCTTCCTTCCTTCCTTTTTTTTTTAAGGTTTTTTTCGAGACAGGGTTTCTCTATGTAGTCCTGGCTGTCCTGGAACTCACTCTGTAGACCAGGCTGGCCTCGAACTCAGAAATCCGCCTGCCTCTGCCTCCCAAGTGCTGGGATTAAAGGCATGCACCACCACTGCCTGGCTGTCTTTCTTGTTTCTTAGAAGACTTTACTCACACACAAAGCAATTCTTTAAAAAATGCCAGCCGGGCAGTTCGAGGCCAGCCTGGTCTACAGAGTGAGTTCCAGGACAGCCAGGGCTACACAGGGAACCCTGTCTCGAAAAAACAAACCAAACCAAACCAAACCAAAACTGCCTTTATGGTTAAAGTAGAATTTTGCTTACTCGTGATGGGACAGGATTATCATGTTATGTTGCTTTTATTACAGCAGTCACTATTGCCTGTGTAGCTAAAGGCATATTCCCTTCCTCCTAGGTAGCCGTGGTTAGTTGGAATAGCAAAGGGTTTTTATTTGACTTACAGGTCACAGTCATTCACTGAGAGAAGCCAAGGCAATAGCATGAGGCAGAAGCCATGGAGGAACACTGCACTGCTTATTGGCTTGCTCAGCTTCCTGTCTTACGTAACTCAGGCCTACCCACTTAGGATTGTGTCGTCCATAGTGGACTGGGCCCTCCCACATTGATAAGCAGTTAGATAATGTCCCAGAGCTGACCACAGGTCAGTCTGGTTGAAGCAGTTCTCCAGCTGAGGTCAGAGTGTGTACGTGGTTGGAGTCACCTCTTCCCAGGTGACACTAGATTTATATATAGTTGACTGATGAAGCTAACTATGACATCGGGCTTTGGCGGAAAGCATTTTTACCTGCTGAGCCATCTCTCCAGCCCATAAAAGATTAAAAAAAAAAAAAAAAAAAAAAAGACAGAGTCTTTCTGTCATGTGGCTCTGGCTATCCTGGAACTTGCTATGGATGGCCTTGAACTCGCAGATCCACACCACACTCAGCCTCCGTGAGGGTTTTTAAAGCAGGAGTACAGTGGAAAGGATGGCAGATGCAGGCCATGCAGCATGACTGTGGTCAACACCCAGGACCTACCAGAGTGGAAAATGCCTGTATACAGTGTAGATATACTAATAAATTAAAGACTGGACCAGGACATCAGGCCAGCTTCTCTGCCTACAGAGCTTTGTACATCAGTGAAATGGACTGAGTCTAGCTTGGCTGGAAGCAGGGTTTGTACTAATAGGCCTGATGTAGCTTACAGTGCAAGACATAGATCTAACAGTTGTCTCACTGAAGACACCGACATGAATGTGAATGTGTGGATTGCTAGTGGGGACTATCAAAGGCCACTTATTTGTTCTTGTCTGTTTGTCTTAGGATCTCATGAATGCACCCTTGGCTGGCCTAGAACTTGTTCTATAGATCAGGCTGGCCTGGAGGTCACAGAGCTCCTCCTGTCTCTGCCTCCTGAAGGCTGGGGTTAAAGGTGTGCACCACCTCTGCCTGAAGAGAAATACCTTTCACCATGGAATGGAAACCCTGATTTATGAGGAAAGCACTGTTGAGAGACTAAGAACTGGTTTGTTCAGAACTTGAGACCAAAAATCTGTATTGACTTCAAAGATATCTGTGCATCAGAGGGAGACTCTTCCTGTGTGCACGGCTCCTGCCACTCAGCGCAGTTGCACTGGTTTACCTTGCTGTAAATACCAACAGTTTGTTCCCTTTGACTGCTGAGCAGCAATCCATCTTGCAATGTACAGATGCTGTACAGGTGCTGGGCTTATATCCTGTAAGCCTGTCTTAGGGGCTGGGGAGACGGCTCAGGTTAAGAGCACTTGTTGCCCTTGCAGAGTTCCCAGCACTAGAGTCAGGTGGCTCAGAACCTACTGTAACTGTAGCGCCAGGGGATCTAGCACCTCCTGCTGGCCCCCATGGGCACCTGCACTCATGTGCACACATACGTATGGGTAAATAAAGGTAACCTCTTACAACTGTATTTAATACACCAGCCTCACTGAACTTCAAAGCTTAGTCTAGAACACTGTCATTTAACCACAGAGCTGAGCAAAACCGTCCAGCACAAAGCCTGTCTCATAGCGGAATTGTGAGTGTCTTAAATGCTTTATTGAACATCTGTATCTAAACACAGCGTGGTCTCTCTGGGGTGTCAGTGTTCAGTCTTGCTATCATGTGGTCAGCCAGAAGCTGTGTCCCCATATATGTATGGAGAGTATCTGACTGCAGGTGTTTGTGCATCAGAGTCTGAACACAGGTGCTAGGGAGCTGTGGTCACGGAGACAAACTTAATGCCTGACAAACTTAAGGGAAAGCTTATTTCAGCTCCCAGTTTCAGAAGGGTTAGTCTCAGCTGTTACCCTTGTGCATATTGAGAGTACATGGCAGAGACAATTGTCAATGAACAGGAAGGAGAGAGCAAGACAGGAAGGAGCCAGGGAAAGAGCTCCAGAAAACGACTCCCTGCAACCTGCTCCCTCCATCTGGGTCCCTCTCCTCAAGATCCCACAGTGTCTAAGGGACCCAGTGCTCCACACATGAGCCTGTAGGAGCAGGGCATATTCAGACTGTTGTACTCCACCATACCAAGACAGGGAAACCAAAATTCAAATGTGATTTCTACTAACTGCTTTTCTTTGTCAGATAATCACTAAAAGTTCAAGTCCAACCACTTGTCAGTCAAGGGGTCTGCAGTGGGGGTCCTGTATAGCCACTGTCCAGCTAGGGGATCTTCTGTGGTGGGGGTCCCGTGCAGCCTCTGTCAGCCAGCGATCTGCTGCATGTGTTCACTTAACGTTTAAGGACAGCAGGGAGCTTTCCAGTTTGCACCATTACAGGTAAAGCTGTTGGGAATGTCCATTTCTCCTGGAATGCAGTAGTTGGGTCATGTAAGTACGTTCTTACAGATGTTTTCTTGCTTGCACAAGACAAGGTCTCTGTGTAGCTGAACACTGCCTTCAGCTCATCCTTCTCGGCCTCTCAAGTGCTGTGATTACAGATGTACACCATGCCCAGTTTGGACTTTTTTGTTTTGTGGTACAGGGGATCAAACCCAGGACCTTACACACACACACACACACACACACACACACACACACACACACGCACACGCACACACACGCACACACACACACACACCAGCATGCATGTGCATGAGGTCTGAGGACTACCTCGAGTAGTGGTCTTTTGAGCCATAAACCTTGTTTTTTGAGACAGGATCCTCACTGACCTGGATCTCACCAAGTCCGCTAGGCTGTCTGGCCAATGTGTCCTTGAAATAATCTATCTTTCTTTGCCTCCCTGGTACTGGGATCACAAACCTGTGTGTGCCACTATGTTTGTTTGGTTGTTTTTTTTGTTGTTGTTTTTTTTTTTTTTTTTAAACATGGGGACTTCGGATCAAACTCGGGGCCACCTGCTTGTAGGACAAGCGCTTTGCAGGCGGAGCTAACTCGCCAGCAGCTGCTTTGACACAGACACACGCTCCTCTCTCTCCCTCTCTTCAACAGTATTTGTGTGTGTGCTTGCCACATGCCACGGATTGTGTTGGAGGTCAGCGGACAAACCATTGGAGTTGGTTCTCTCTCTCCTGCCCCGAGACTTCTGAGTATCAACCTCAGGTCATCAGGCTTGGCAGCGAGCATTACTGCCTGGAACACCAGCTCAGTGTCTCCCCAGCCCCAGTTTTAACTTTGATGAAGCCTCCAATCTATTTTGCAAACAGACTGTACTGTTTGGAGTCCCCGTGTGGTCTGTGACTCTACAGTTCCTCACATTCCTGCCAAGCCCTGGTGTGACGGGTGTGATGGGTGTGTCCTCTTCACTTTGGCCCTAATGGTGCTTGGTGGCACCTGCGGCTCTTCTCTGTCTCCCCAACGCTGCCCAGTGTGTTCCTATGCTTTGAATCCATGGACTGTTTGGAGAAACGTCTATTCAGGCCATGTGTCCATTTTTTCATCGGTTGTTTTTTGTTGATTTTTGAGAATTCTTAATACGTTTTGGATACCAGTGCTTTGCACAGTACCTTTGCAAGGGTGCTCTCCCAGGCTCCTAACTGGCATGTCTAAAAGAAAGTTTCTTTGCAGATTTATTTAATTTAAATGTTTAATTGTTGTGTTTGTATGGGGCCTGTATGCATTTATGTGTACCGTGTGTGTGTGTGTGTGTGTGTGTGTGTGTGTGTGTGGGCAGTGGATTCCTGTAGAACTGGAGACAGTTAAGAGCTACCATGTGGGTGCTGGGAACTGAACTGGGATCCTCTGGAAGAACAGCAAGTGCTACCAGCTGCCCAGCCATCTCTCCAGCCCTGAAGGGAAGTTTTTAACGAAAGGAATTGCACTGAGTTCTTCCTTATGGGACATAAGCACTTGCTGCATTCCTGGGGTCATACACACCCTATCCTGTGTCTGCCTTGAGAAAGTCTATAGAGTTCTCTATTTTTATTATATGTGTACGTGTGAATGCCTTCATGCATGTTCACCATGTGTGCCTGGTGCCCACTGAGGCCAGAGAGGGCATCAAATCTCCCGGAACTGGAGTTATAATTTACCCTGTGGGTGCCGAGAAGGAAAGCAGTGTTCTTGACTATTGGGCCCCTCTACAAAAATTTCTACCCCTTAGAAATTTTGTAATTTTAACTCAGATCTATTTTGACTTAAAAATTTTTTCCTATGCTTTGGTGTTTTGCCTGCATATATGCCTGAGTGAGGGTGTCAGATCCTCTAGAACTGGAGACAGTTGTGAGTTGCCATGTGGGTGCTGGGAATTGAACTTAGGACCTCTTGAAGAGCAGCCAGTGCTCTTAACCACTGAACCATCTCTCCAGGCCCTGTTTTGACTATTTGGGGGGCAGTTGTTGGTGACTGAACCCAGGGTCTCATGCATGCTGGACTTCCCCACTGAGCTGTGCCCCTGCTCAGTACTGGTCTTTACCTGTGGAATAGGGTACACATTTGGGTCTGGGTTTTGCCTACAGATATCCAGTTATTCTTACGCAATCTGTGTCTTATAGTCAGTCACACACGCTTTAGGAGCTAGTGCCATCATGTCTGGAAATCAATCGGTTTCCAACCCTGTTTACAGAGCCACCATGTCAGCTTCTTCTCACAGCTTGCACTGAGCAGTGCGAAAGTCGCATACATACTGCGTCATACTTAGTTCTAGATATGTTTCAAAAAATTTTATTTTAAATTATGTGTACGTGTTTATCTGTTGGGGGTGGGGTGGGTGTGTATATTTGAGGGCAATGCCCAAGGAGTCCAGGAGAGGGCATCTGATCCCCTGGAGTTGGAGTTAGTGATAACCTGATATGGGTGCTGTGAGTTGAACTCAGGTCAAGAGCAGTGTGTGTTCTTAACGGTTGAGCCATCGCTCCAGCCCCCCCCACCTGTCAATACTCTGAAGTGCTGTTGCATGTTGTATGCTTCACTCCAGTCCTCTTCACCGTTCATTAATAGAACCCGACTCATCTTTATACATTGATTTCCCCCTGCAGTGCTGGGATGAAACCACATACATGTCATATATGTGGTTTATAACTGAGCTGTATCACAGACTAGCTCATGTGTGTGTGTGTGTGTGTGTGTGTGTGTGTGTGTGTGCGTGTGTACTCATACACGTGTTGCTGCAAATCATCCCCAGAGCCTTATACACACCAGGCACCCTGTGGCACTAAACACACCCCCTACCTACTACTCTTCTCTTTATTTTGGAGTGTCCCCATGACCCTTCAGACACACTGATCTTCCTGCTGAAACTAATCTGTGGTTAACCCACCCAGTACATTTTCAGTTCAGTCACTGGGTTTTCATAGCTAAAACTTTCTTTTTTTGTTTTGTTTTGTTTTGTTTTGTTTTGTTTTTTGAGACAGGGTTTCTCTGTGTAGCCCTGGCTGTCCTGGAACTCACTCAGTAGACCAGGCTGGCCTCGAACTCAGAAATCCGCCTGCCTCTGCCTCCCAAGTGCTGGGATTAAAGGCGTGTGCCACCACTGCCAGGCTCATATCTAAAACTTAACATGTCTTCTTCTCAAATGAATAACAGCCTTCTTGTGTCTCTATAAAATGCCACTACAGAGGCAGGCGGATTTCTGAGTTCGAGGCCAGCCTGGTCTACAAAGTGAGTTCCAGGACAGCCAGGACTACACAGAGAAACCCTGTCTCAAAAAACCAAAAAAAAAAAAAAAAAAAAAAAAAAAAAAAATGCCACCACTCTGTCCCATAGCTGCACAGCATTCTGTGTGACTCGACGACAACTTCCTTGCCCTTGCCCCTGTCCTTGCTGCGTCCGGTTTGAGTAGACTTTGATTGGACAGTTGTGTCCATTACAGATTTAGTTTCTCATTTTGTTGGTGTGGGCAGACATCATGGGCTCCACATTCTTAGGTGTGGGCACCTTCTGCTCCTATAAACGCTGTTTTGAGTTTAATTCTTCATTGGTTTGAACTGTTCTTTTTGGGATCCTAGCCTTTGTTAGGTTTGATGTTCCTAGGGTGTAGCTCAAGGAAGGGAGCCTGCTCCTGTAGCATGTGGGAAGCCCAGGCTTCCCAGCAACACAGAACTCGGCCATTCAGACTGCTTTTTAATTAAAGACTCATTTTTTTTTTGTTTTATGTGTACAAGTGTTTGTCTGCACATATGCATGTCCCACAATCACACAGTGCGTGCAGAGGCCATAAGAGGCCTGGATCCCTGTAACTGGAGTTATAGATGGTTGTATGCGGTCTTTGGGTACTGGAAACAAGCTCAGGTCCTCTGCAAGAACAAGTGTAGCTGGGCGGTGGTGGCACACGCCTTTAATCCCAGCACTTGGGAGGCAGAGGCAGGCAGATTTCTGAGTTTGAGGCCAGCCTGGTCTACAGAGTGAGTTCCAGGATAGCCAGGGCTACACAGAGAAACCCTGTCTCGAAAAACCAAAAAAAAAAAAAAAAAAAAAAAGAACAGCAAGTGTTCGTAACCACTGGCTCATCTCTTCAGCGCCCCCCCCCCCATTAATTAATTAAAAGACTGTTAGGTTGGGCAGAGCAGTGTTTCATTAGGCTTCTTCTGCATTCCTTAATCTAGAGACTTCTCACTACCCAACCCTAGAAACAGTGACATAGTTTTAAGTTTCTGTAGGTAGAAGTAGCCAGTGTGGCCCACCAAAGGACCTTGGTGACCTTCTGGTGTCGTGCTTCTAGCTAATTCTTTCCCCAGCCATAGGGGGTTGCTCACATGCACGTGCCAGGGTCACGCATGGCAGCCGCTGACATCCTATTCCACTTGCCTCTGTTGAGCTTCATGGACTTCTTGGGTCTCAGCCCCATCTTCCTAGCCCCGCCCCCGGGATCCACTTTGGCTCCCCATCTGTACACATCAGCAGGGTGGACTGAGCAGATGCATGCAGCCTGGAGCCAGGTTTTGGAGGTGGTGGATATGTCATGGAACAGCCAGGACCTGGGAGACCTGCTGAAGTATACAGGTTGCCTGAGCGTGTCCTGGCAGGGAGTGGTGGTGGTGTGTAGCTTTCTGCTTCTGGCCCTGCTATCACCCACGGTAAGGCAGCTGTTTTTCATAACCGAGTTCTTGCCAGTAAATGATGGGTCTTGGTACTGACAAGACTGACAGTCGTCAGAGTGCCCCAGAGCACAGCACAAGGAAGATCTTCCCTTGCTTCAAGTGGACTTTTCCAGTAGAGAAATGTCAGGCCTCTCATCTCAGTTGATCCCCTAGGTAGGGCTGGGGGAGGGTCAGCTGACAGGTGGCTTGGGCCTTTGTGCCAGGCTAGCAGTAGCCAGTGTCTGGGAGCGTCCCAGGTTACTGAGCCCTGTATCTGCCAAGAAGTCTGTGGCCTTTGCTGATCTGAGTTAAAGAGGATTTGGAAAGCACTGTTTGAAGTGGATGGTTGTGCTGCCCTCTAGTGGCCATGCAGCTTACAGCCACCAGAGCACCCACTACTTTGGGGTAAAGCACCTTTTTTTTTTTTTTTTTTTTTCCCCTTCTCATTTTAGGACCTTTGCACAGAACTGCCGAAACATTGAGCATTTAAACCTCAATGGCTGCACAAAAATTACTGACAGGTAGGAATAAGGATGGGTCTAGGGAGAGAGTGACCACAGGAGGTGGCGAGAAACAAGGTCAAAAATGTCTTTAGTATGCTTGCCTTTTTTCAGCACGTGTTACAGCCTTAGCAGATTCTGTTCCAAGCTGAAACACCTGGATCTCACATCCTGCGTGTCTGTTACCAACAGCTCCCTAAAGGGCATCAGGTGAGAGTGCTTGGCATTTTGGGGGTCAAAAAAAAAAAGTGTGAGCTGAAGAGGTAGCTCAGACTGTAAGGCAATGAAGACCCAAGTTCCAGTACCCAGAATCCATGTAAACAGCCAGGACTGGTGGCTCCTGCCTGTGACCTCGGTGCTAGGGAGGAGACCTGGGTCTCACTGCAGCCAGCCTTTCGGAATTGGGGAGCTCTAGCCAGGGTCCTTGAGAGACCCTGTGTCATGGGGGCAGAGTGCAGGAAGAGGGACATGAGTCATGAAAGAGGACATAAAGCTAGGGGATGGGGAGAGGGCTTGGCAGTTAGGAGCTGTTCTTACAGAGGAACCAAGTTCCCAGCACCCATGTTGGACAGCTAACAGTTGCCTCTAGATAGGGGTATGAAATGCTTTTCTGGCCACTGTGGGCCACTGCATTCAGAGACATATAAACACACACACACACACACACACACACACACACATTAAAATTTAAAAGAGATTTTAAAGTTGATTATTTTCTATTTAAAAAAAAAAGGTTTATTTTTACATGCATCAGTGTTTTGCCTGCATGTTTGTCTGTGTGAGGGTATCAGATCCTCTGGAACAGAAGTCACAGACAGATGTGAGCTGCCATGTGGGTGCTGGGAATTGAACTCAGGACTTCTGGAAGAGCAGTCAGTGCTCTTAACCATCGAGCCATCTCTCCAGTCCTGTTTTCTGTTTTCAGTGTTATCGCTTTCCTTTTGTGAGGGGTAGGTACATAAAATTGTAATTGATAGTGAAAGTGTGAAATCTTAAGCAAAACTCGTGGCTCTGGAAAGGCCCTTCTAACTGCACAAACTTTTGGAATGGCCCTTCACTGAGATGTGCAGAATTTGAGGCTAGGTCAGTGTTTGTTTGATTTGCTATCTTAATCTAACTATGTCGTGTTTTTTGTTTTTTGTTTGTGAGTTCATTACAAATCAACTGATTTTTAAAAAAAAATTAATAACAAAAGGTGGCAAGCAATGGATGAAGATACCTGGAAGTCAACCTCTGGCCACACAGAACATGTACACACACATATGTACACTTACACAGAGAACCCCTAAACCCAACCCTAGTATGGTCATTGTCTTGGACTGAGGCATTCTCCGTGACCCAGCTAGGTGAGGAGGAGGTGGTTCAGGCAGGCCCTGGGCTAGTCTCCTCTTTAGGTTGTTTGTGGTGTACTGAGTTCAGCATTATCTGTAGGAGTTTGTTTGTGGTATACTGAGTTCAGCACCTTCTGCAGGAGGCTGCACAGGGTGCTGTTGTTCTTTGTTCTCTCAGCGAGGGCTGCCGGAACCTGGAGTATCTGAACCTCTCCTGGTGTGACCAGATCACAAAGGAAGGCATTGAAGCACTGGTGCGAGGGTGCCGGGGCCTGAAAGCCCTGCTCCTGAGGGGATGCACACAGGTACAGAGGCCACACATCTGCTCAGCCTGTTTTCCTTGCTGTGGCGGTCACCTTGGTGCCTGACCTGTTCTCTCACCTGGATTCTATCCCTCTTTGATTTCCTCCATCCACTCAGTTAGAGGATGAAGCTCTGAAACACATTCAGAACCACTGCCACGAGCTGGTGAGCCTCAACCTGCAGTCTTGCTCAGTAAGTATGGACCAGGGCATCGGTGCACGACCCCCACTGCCTGCCACACCTGTTATATATTACACATATATATGAGAGACAGATGGATAAGGTATCACTGCATAGCCCAGGCTAGCCTGAAATGCACAGTTATCCTGCCTCTGAGGGCATACTGAAAGCTGGGATTACAGGTGTGGGCCAATATGTCTGGCTGGCTCTTAAAAAAAAAAAAAAATCAGGAATGCTGTTCCTACCACTACCCAGCTGTTAGATCTTAATGTCATTTCTTTTTAACACATTGGAGCTGATGGCCCTTCTGATTCCTTAGTGAGAATAGCAGCCCTGGGCCGGGAAGATAACCCAGTCAGTTATGTGCTGGCCTTGCAAACACAAGGACTTGAGCTTGATCCATGGAGCCCATGTCAAAACTGAGGACTGGGGAAGCAGACACAGGATTCCCCCAGCTCACTGGCCAGCCAGCCTACTTGGTGAGTTCTGAGCTAGCAGCAGAATGTGTCTCAAGAAAGGTGGCCAGCACCTGAAGAATGACACTTGAGGATGTACACACATGCACACACACTTATACACACTCATACACATGCAGACACATGTGCACATTCACATATGCACATACATACACACGCAGGCAGACACATACACATGCAGACACACACATGCACACGCATATACATGTAGACACATGCACACATATATACACATGCAAACACATACATGCACACTCATACATATGCAGACACATGTGCACATTCACACATGCACACACACACATGCAGACACACATGCACACTCATACATATGCAGACACATGTGCACATTCACACATGCACACATATATACACATGCAGACACACATGCACACTCATACATATGCAGACACATGTGCACATTCACATGCACACACATACACATGCAGACACACACATGCACATTCGCACAGGCAGCAGTCCTGTAAACAGAGGTCACGTGCAAGAGCAAGCCAGCACTGTTCTCTAGGCATTAGCCTTCCTCACTGCTGCTGTGTGCATGTGCAGCTTCCTGGGCTGCGTGGCCCCAGGGGAACCTCAATGTTTGGGAAACCCAAGAGAAAGACATTGCATTCAGCTTTAACAAATGAATCCAGTCTTCAGAGTGTGTGATGGTGGGAGGGAGGGAAGGCAGTGTTTTCAAAGCTGGCTTCACAGATTCTGGACTCTATCCAAAGGACAGACTTTGTGGGACATAGGAGAGCACTGACCAATGGTTAAACTGAACAGGAACAGACTCCTGTCTGCATGAACTAGTATGTTTGAAGCAAAGGTTATTCTGGATCTTCACAGACTGATCAAATAGAACTCCAAGGAATTTATCAGTATCTAGTTTTCCTTTTTCTCTGAATCATTTGGTGAGCTGTTAACAATATGCATGTAAACACAATATGATTTCTTAGATGAATACACAAAACACAGCTGTCTACACAACCAGCTGCATACTGATGTGTCATTTAACCAGGCAGTCTCAGGAGTAACTCAATGATTTTCATGAGTTTATGAACTGCTTCTGATGACTCTCTAGGTGGAATCTTGGCCTTCCAGTGTCCATTGCTAATACTAGAATATTTTATAGCTATGCAGAATCTTCCCTTTTCTCTTGTTTAGTAGTGCTGGGATTGAATTCAGAGAGAGCCTCATGCATGCCAGGCAAGCACCTACCACCTTAGTGACTTCCCATACTTGGTGACTTATTATTTGTTACTTTGATTTTAGACAGGACCGTTTGTTTGAGACATGGTCTCACTGTGTGTGTGTGTGTGTGTGTGTGTGTGTGTGTGTGTGTGTGTGTGTGTATCTCCTTGGCTGGTCTAGAACTTTCTACCTAGACCAGGCAGAATCCAGAGTCTACCTGCCTCTGCTTCCCACTTGCTGGGATCAAAGGTGTACACTTGGCTAGTTTTGTTTTGAGGTAGGGTTTCACTTAGGAAGTCTAGGATAGGCTAGTACTTGAAATCCTCCTGCCTCAGCCTTCAAAGTGTGAGGACTACAGGTGAGCGCTGCCACGTGCAGCCTGCTTGTGTTTGGTTAGGTGTCGGGGTGAAGCGCTTGTTGGCAGCAGCAGTACACAAGGCAGACTGCACTGGCCCCTGACTCCTGTGCTCTTCTCCCCAGCGCATCACAGATGACGGTGTGGTGCAGATCTGCAGGGGCTGCCACCGGCTACAGGCTCTGTGCCTCTCAGGCTGTAGCAACCTTACGGATGCATCTCTCACAGCCTTGGGCCTGAACTGCCCCAGACTACAGTGCGTATGACCCCTTTTTGCTCTTTGGCTCTGAGAGGGCTAGGCTGCCACAGGGGAGAGGTTTGCCAGCTCTCAGGGTGGCAGAGCCAGGAGATGTTATTTGGGTTGCAGTATGACAGCACTTATGCCCACCAGAGGAGGATGGGTGTGCAGCACGGCTGACTCTCATGTCCTTTCTTGGTCTCTTTCATGTGTTTGTTCACATTTTACTTCATGTTGTTACACTTTGGCTTTGGCCATCAGAGTGGTCTGGTGGTGCGTGGACTGGTTGAATATCTTTGCTAACCCTGTCACTAGATGGGTAAACTCAGGGGAGGTCTCAGCTGCTTGCCTGTCATCCTCCTGAATATAGGAAGAAAGGTTGGTGCCCAACGTAGAATACTACTGTCCACTGCCCCAAACACTAGCTCTGCACACACAGAAGCCGGATGCAGAGAAGCCAACTCCCCATAGGCCTGCGCCACCCTGATTTAACTAAACACATCTGCATGAGTAGACACTCCAGGAGAAACTGAGGCCCAAAGGCAAGTCAGTGTGTCCTGCATCTCATGATAGATAACGAGGAAAGCAAGAATCTGAACCTATAGATTCTACTTCAGAACCAATAGTCTTAACACAAACTATACAGAGAGGCAGTAGGGAGCATTCTGTGTTTACATTGAAACTGTTTCCATTCTGAGGAGGAGTAACTTGTTTTTCACTGCCTCCACTCTTAACATTAACTAGAGGGTAACTAGAGTAGAGTACTTGCCAGCCTGTCTGGGGCAAGTTCAGTCCCCAGCACCACAAAACAAATACCGTGGATCTCGAGATGATTTTGTTTGGCGAGTCCATTTTAATTGTGTTCTAAAACCACAGCAGTGGGTGGGCTCCTGGTTCACTGTGATGAGACGTTAGGACTCCATTCCAGAGGCCCCCTGCTGGCAAGACCCAGAATGACATGGAAGTGGCTCAGTAATGCCACAGAGCAGAGCAGACTCTAGAAGGTGCACTGTGCAGTGTTTCTGCTGCTAACCTGACGCTATGTGTTTTCTCCCTCGTGCCCACTTCCTAGAGTTTTGGAGGCTGCCCGATGCTCTCATCTGACCGATGCAGGCTTTACACTACTAGCTCGGGTAAGGCATCAAGTTTGAGACAAAACCGTGCTGTAATTCAAAGTGACTCCGGGTGGTTCTGGGGAATGCAAAGAAACCAACACTTAGCTTGAGAAGAGCTGACCACGGTGACCTTTGTACTTTTTACAGCTGGTCAGGACTCTAGGGATACCCTGGCAGGTGTGTCTCAGTTCTCGCCATAACATTGGCATTTACGAAGTTCATGCTTCCGAACTGCACAATTGAGTTACCAAGAAATGTTGGGCCGCATCCATAGCTCTCCTGGAGCACACACTGCTACAAGCTGGATGCTGCATAGAGTTCAGGCCTCACTGTTCCTGTTTGTCAGCGAGATCCGCCTTGAACAAAGCCCCTCTCTAGTGACCTCTCTGTGTGAACCCAGAGAACCTAGCCTTCCCTGGCTAGGGCTGTGTGCTCCCATCCTTCATCCTGCCTGTGGTGCCGTCTGCATCCTCCGGTCCCCACCTCCTACAGAGGAGTCTGGTCTATGGTGTAGGAAGATGTGACAACTTTCTCGGTTGAGATGGTGGTGCTGGGAGGTTGGGCGGGTGGAGGTAGCCACGCCCATTGTTCAAACTGAGCTTGGCTCAGCCAGCAGCCACTCTGAATTGCTGGTTTGGGATGGCTGCAGGACTAGGATTCAGTCCTCAGTAGGACGTGTGAGCTACAGGGCCACTCTTCATGTGCCCACACAGTAGTGTGTCTTGTGGCCTCTTTCAGAATTGCCATGAGCTGGAGAAGATGGACCTCGAAGAATGTGTCCTGGTGAGTGGACTGCTGGCAGCTCCTTAGGGCTGCTCTGTCACTGCCCGGGGCCTGGCATGGTAGCAAGCATAGGTTACCACTACTACCCAGCATGGTGGTGGGATCAGGCCCCCATTAGGGCATATGTCATGGGATCTGTAAGTATTTGCTGGTTCCACATGCAAGAGAGTACCATCCATTTCCAAGCATAAGCAGGATTTCCTTTTATTTTACACAAAGCTTCTGAGAGAAATGAACCTGATGTTGGGTGATAGAGTGTCACAGGAGGGTGTTTTGGGGAACCCCCCTGTCCACAGCTTTTATGTCCTGTCCCCCTCCTAGGCTCCCTCAGGCACCAGAACCAAGGCCAGACAGCAGCGTGCCTCCCTAGGAGTTGACAGTTTGAGCCCCAGTGTGGTTGAATGAGGTTTTCTTTTTCTTTTTGCTCCCTCTGAGCCCCACGCTCAGGAGCATCCAGGACTGCGTGTTAAGTCCTGGTGCAGAAGCCACACTGACTGTGTTTCTCTCCAGATTACCGACAGCACTCTCATCCAGCTCTCCATCCACTGTCCCAAGCTGCAAGCCCTGGTGAGTCTGAGCTACTGGTGAGACTTAAGAATGTCTTTGGAATGAGAGGACCCTCCCCCACAGCACATGCCATGGGGTCCACTTTGTGTAAAGCCACTATCATTCTTGCTGGGCTAGCCTGGGCTGTGGGGCATCTGAACATTACGTGTATTATAGGGAGGGAGAGAAGCTGACAGGAACTCACAGCCCCATTGACTCACTTAACCTCAGGTTCACCTTGTCAGGTGATGAAAGCTCAGGGTAAAACACCATCACCTGGGGGCAAAGACTGGGGCCTGTCTTGATGGGTTTGCTGCTCGTATTCACTCGGCCCTAGGGGAAAGCCATCTGGGCCCTCTGCATGGTGCAGGGATCCTGTAAGGACAGGACCCATAGCTTTTCTTGGAAATGCCTTCCAGTGACCAGAGTTCTCCCCAAGGAGTTTCTGAGCACCAGGCGATCACGGGCAGCCCTGTTTTTATATATACACTGCTTTTAGAAATGGGAGTTAAGAGTAACATTATGCCACCACAGTGAGTCAGGTGCTATGAGGCGCACAGCTGTGATCTTAGTGCCTCAGAAGACTTCAGGTGTGAGCCCAGCCTGGCTGGCATGTAGAGACCATATTTCAAAGAACAAGATTTAAAAAAAAAAAAAAAAAAAAAAAAAAAAAAAAAAAAAAGCTTACTTCAGAAACCAAAGAGTCCAAAGTGAAAACCACCAAAGATGATGAACAGAGCATCAGGCCTGCAGTGAGACTACAACTTGGGGCTGAGGAAAAGAGAAATGGAAGAGAACCACCATAGGCTGCAGACTCCAGTCACTGCAGTGTCCTGAGGGGTCCCCTGGCCTGGACTGTGGCCATCAGTAACCTCATCCTGGCTCTGGAACTTGAATCTTTGTGTAAGGGACAAGTAAGCAGCATGTGGCCCGACCCCATGCTAAATACCCCATTAGACATCTACCAGTCCTGTAAACTGAGGGCAAATCCAGGCGCAGGCTTTATGTGAAGTGCATTTGCAGCATAATGGGTCCCAAGTTTACACAGACAGCCAGCTCAGTGGTTGACATACAGACTGCATGATAGGATGGCCCCTGGCCAGTGACTCCTGGCAGACCCTTAGCAGCTCAGTAGAGCAGAGAAAAGGCAGAATGAGTGAAAAAAGACAGTCTTCCCTTTCTGCTGGAAGTGCCTTCCTTAGCTAACTGGCTTCCTTGATTGATCAGGTGGCACACACTTTTGAGCCCAGCACCCAGAAGGGCAGTGTTAGTCAGATCTCTGAGTCTGAGGCTAGTCTGGCCTACACAGAGTTCCAAAACTGCATAGAGAATCCTGTCTTTTTTTTTTTTTTTTTTTTTTTTAAACCTTCCTTATACTTTCTTATCTTACCACTGACTTTCAACTAAGTGCCCAGGCACAAACCTCTATTTAAATATTAAGAAGGCCAAGAGAAGACGGGGCAGCCAGCCAGGGACCTTAAGGCCATGGGACCGAATGAGTCAGTGGGTGGTTTTTGCTTTGTACATCCCAGGATAGGCTCTAAAGGAGCTGATAACAAGGGATGCTGAGACAAGAACACATCCCAAAGAACCTGTTTTTGATCAAAAGACCAAGGGGGAAGGATGGCCTATAAAGACACCTTTCTAACAGTCGCTCCAAACAGAACTATGCTTCTCCACTCTACCAGTAAAGGGTGGACAGCTAGGAGTCTTTCATCTTTGCCCAGGAGTGACAATCTGCAGTATGACCTGAAGCCACACAGGGAGCCTAGACCTAGAGCCTCACCAGTCCTGAGTCGGGGCTGTCTAAAGGAGTCTGAAAACCTACCCCTGCCTCCCAGCGAAAAGGCACCTGCCCCATAGGCATCAGACTGCTCAGTCTGGAGACTTGGTCATTGTATATAGACTACAGGGCCTTATACCATAGCAACACAGTACTACAGGCCTGGCGCAAGGAGATGTAATGAAGACGTTAGAACATTCTGGACACAACAGAACAGTCTGGACTCATGGAAAGAGATGTTTGGTGGCAGCATGCAGATGACAAGTCCAGATTAACATCACGTTTTAAGGCGGACTTCAGAAAAATGTTCCCAGTAGAAATTATGAAGACACGGTAAAACCAATAGAAAGTCAATGCCCATGAATAGATACAGTACATTGAACTGTTCAGAAAATTAAAATAAAAAATCAATGAATGGCCTTAAAAAAAAGCAGAGTGGAGAACCCAACAACAGAGTAACCTAGTCTTGACAAGTGAGCACAGCATTTAGAAAACAAAGGGGGTGACTTGGGGAGCAGGAACAAAAGACGTGACAGTTACAGTATCACAGAACCGAAACGGGGCTAAGAAGTCCCAAGCTGGTACCATGCTCCTGTAGGTTGAAGCTGATCAGACCTTGGGCAGATCCCCATCACTGGCCATCTTCCAACCACCAAAGCCAGTTCCTCATGAGGATCCTTGGGCAGACACTGGCAAAGGCCAAGAATTCTCACCTTGTAGAAATCTCCCTGAAGTGCTGGGAGAACACTGGTGTGAATTTAAAATGAATCTACTACCACAGAAAGCAAG